>NC_043700.1:48138702-48189328 GCF_006229205.1 Suricata suricatta | reverse complement strand
GGAGGCGGCAGGTGCCTGGCGCGCCCTTCCCTCAGCCGCGGCCGCCGTGTGGGGTCCGGCCGGCCCCGCCCCTGCAGTCCGCGACTAAGCGAGAGGGCGGCCCGCGCACCCCGAATTCTAGCTCCCCGCGCCCGCCCGTCGTGCGCGGGGACGCCCCTCCCCTCGCCCGCACCGCGTCCCGGACGCCGCGGGCCCCACGTCCCGGTCCGCTGCCCCTTCCGCCGGCGCTCCCGCCCCGCCCCGGCGCCCTTTCGCCCTCACGCCTCTCCTGCCCTTGCGGGAGGGCGCTCTGGTCCCTCGTCCCGGGCTAGCTTCCTCCTTCCCCAGCCCCTGCCCTTCACCCGTCCCCCGCTTTCTCCTTGCCAGCTGTCAGAGCGGCCCCCGTCCCTTGGATCCTCACCCCTCCATTCTGGTCCGAACGGCCAGGGATCCTGAGGCCCCACGGCTCCGGCCCAGTCACCCCAACCCTGCACTTTTGTGGTCCGCGGCAGGAAAAAATGGCAGGGAATTTGGTTTACTCCTGAGAAAGCACTCAAGTGCAAAAATTCCTCGTCTTGACTTTTCACTTTGTACGTTTAACTGGGCGGTCATAAAGAATTGTAGACTCTGATTGACGTTGTGTAGAAGAGATACCCTTCCACCCCCCTCTTTTTTTTTTGACTGTTGAGATAGTTTTTTGTTTTTGCTTGAAGTCATATTCGTCATCTCTCAACAATAAATAGTTTAAGTGCCAACATTCTTGTGAAATTGTATCTTTCAGACATTCTCTCAATCCTGCAGGGAGGGTAGAGAAAGCAGATAAACCGAGTACATTTAAATCCTCTTTAGACAGTCAGATGGAGTGAAGAGAACCACCAGGAGGTGGGTTGGGTCTTGGCTTTAATGCTTAAGTAGCAGCGTGACTGACTGGGCAAGTAACTTTAAATGAGACATTATATTTGAAAACACTTTCTATACAAGGCTATGTTATTGAGATCACTGTTTTAATCCCAGGAGATGACTTTTCAATTGACAAAAGACGCTTTGCAGCTTGTGTGTTCATACTCAAGTGTTAAGTCTATGTAGAAATTTTGAGTTTTCCAGTTTTTCTTTTTTTGCTGTCTTTTGTATATATTGAGATATACAGATCGGCCAGTTGACAGTATGTTTTGTTGATTTGTCCTTCTTTTCCAAGTTGGTTTATCTCTTCCCTAGGAGTCAGCTCTTTGGAGTTGGTGATTTCTCCTGGCATTGCTAGGTCAGTGTAAGGCTGTCATGTAACATAGAGTTTTGTTTTTTGCTTTTTCCCCTTTCCCTAAAACTTAAATTAGTGCACATTTTGGGTCTTCAGTCTTTCCTTTGACAAAATCAAAGAGTCTTAGAAGCTTTTGTTCTTAGGTGCTCATGCAGCTTTATTCAAGTTTATTAACATTGAAATGATTAAAACAATGAAAAAGCAAGCCATATAAAACACAACTTTATCTGTGACTTGATTCTGAAAGGATGATTTCAGTACATTCTTAAAATTTCCTTTCCACAGAATCTTGGAAATATCAGTGCTAAAAAGATGCTGCTCACCATCACAAAAGACCTATCTCAGATCATTAGAATCCTCCCCACTTCCCCTCCCCTGAAGAATTTCAGTTTTTAAAAAAATTTTTTTTAATTTTTAAAATTTATTTTTGAGAAAAAGAGCGCATGCATGAGTGGGGGAGGAGGAGGGAGAGAGGAAGACACAGAATTTGAAGCAGCAGGTTTTTTTTTAAAGTTTATTTATTTATTTTAAATGAGAGAGAAGGAGGGAGAGCAGGGGAGAAGTAGAGAGAGAGAGAGGCAGAGAATCCCAAGCAGGTTCTGTGCTTGCAGCACAGAGCCTGACATGGGGTTTGAGCTCAGAGAACTGTGAGATCATGACCTGAGCCTAAATCAAGAGTCAGATGCTTAACCGACTGAGCCACCCAGGTGCCCCATGAATTTCAGTTTTTGAGGGGCAGTACTATATAAATTGTCATTAATTAGATTATAATAATTGTTAATATCAGAGTGCCCAGGGACTCATAGAAAATAATTTTCACTATGGAATGGATGTTAGCTGTTCCTTTGGTTGAACTCATTTTAAAATTAAGGTTTAGGGCACCTGGGTGTCTCTGTTGAGTGTCTGAGTCTTGATTTCAGCTTGGGTCATGATCTCATGGTCATAGGATCAAGACCCATATGGGGCTCTGTGCTGGGCATGGAGACTGTTTGGCATTCTTTCTTGCTTCCTCTACTCCTGTTTATGCTATCTCTAAAAACAAACAAACAAACAAACAAACCTCTCCCTTTAAAATTAAGGTTCATACATAGATCCATTACTCTGTAAATGGAAGTGCATTATTTTGGTAATTGCTTCCTCCTTCATTTAGTGCCATCTCTGACCTAGCCTTGTTATTTCCTGAATGCATATAGACTTCTATTTTGTGTGATACCATGGATAAATAAGATTGGTTCTATTTCTGTTTTGTCATGAAGTAGTCATTTATATAAATCTGGAAGTTATGGAATATAGTGTATTGTTACTGTAAAGCCAGTGACTTTTTTTTTTTAAGATTTCATTTTTAAGTAATCCTCACCAACATGGGGCTTGAACTCACAACCCCTACATCAAGAGTTGCATGCTCCACCAACTGAGGCAGCCAGGTGCCCCTAAAGCCAGTGATTTTTAAACTGCTATCTAGAATTTGTTTAAAAAGACTACAATGTAACTATATTCCTTTCCAGTAATTTTGAAAAGAATCATATTACTTTGTCTAATCATTACTTCTGTGAAAATTAGTGCATTAAGTAGTAGTATATAATTATGACAAATAGTTAACTTTTAGTCATAACTGTTTCTTTCATAGCATATTAGTTCAGGAAGCAACCTCAGATATCACTCTTCACAAATAAGAATGAGATGAGAATGGGTTATTAGGATGACGAAGTTTTACTGTATAGATTCTGATGTTTGGAATCATTGGCTACCTTTTGAGGAAAACTGAAATTTGCAGAAAGCTTCTAATATACCATTAAGTTCTTTATGTGGTTCAGTATCTGTTGAGGTGTTAAGGTAGTTAGTTGGTTTATTATTTAGCATTTATCATGGAAGTAAGAGTGTTTCAGTCTTTTTTTTGCTAAATTATATGTGGGTTTGGGAAACAGTTATTCCAACATTAAACACTATGCCCTAGTTCAATAATAGCAAGAATTATAATGGCAAATGAACATTCTTTTGTCAGGAATATTTTTCTTGTTATAACATTACACTAACAAGACAATGTGTAGAAGGGGAAAAATCTGTGACATCCTTCCATTTTCCCAATTCACACTCTTGTTTTCTTATTTCCATTCCAGTTTGTATTCACATGCATATGTAATTTTAGCTGGTTTTAACATTACAACTTTTGATTTTGCTTTCCTTCATCTGAAATATGAACTCAAATGAGCTGAAGAAAAGCTGTAAGCTTGTTTTTGTCATGCTGTCTTGAAGTTCTCTTTGCGGATATTGTTTGTTTTTTCATGTTCATTTCAGACTTGGATAACTCACCTGTAACTCTCGTTGTGTTCCTCCATATACTGTAAGGAACACCCATTCATACATTATTAACTAGTATAATTATTAAATGAACCGAAAAGTTTATAAGCATAATTGATGGCACTAGTGAGATCAGTGACACTCTCCTATTTGGGAATTTGATGTTTTATAACTTCAGATGGTTTAAAAATATTTAATATTTACTGAATGTTTGCCAGATGTCTAGCTTAGATAGTATGGGATCTTATTGCCTTTCTGTAAGAGGTTTCCCATGTTTAAATATGCGTAAGATCAATTACCAAAATAAATACATTTACACCAAAAGTGTTTGGAAAATACCTTTGTCATCTACCTGGCCTAAGGTAGTGAAAAAATTACATTAGATGTTTAGCTGGAGAGAGTAGTGAAATGGATTATTTCAGTTGTTAGAAAACATGGATAATCAATTTATTTCAACAGGTGTTTCTCAAGGGTTTATTTTGCACTTTATAGTACTTAATACAGTGAAAGGCTCAAAGACACAAAGAAGAATATACTGATAGAAGTCAGTGCTTAAGGAAATCGTAGTCTAGAATCTCAGTGGAAAAATTGTTGTGTAGCTATTAAGAATGATAACAATGCACATCATTTAACAAGGAAGACTGTTTTCCGTGTTAGCAGAAAAACCAGAATTTAAAACAGAATGTGTAGCTGTATTCTGTTAATTTTATTACTGTGTAAAAATGTAAACAGGAATGGGCAAAGGCTAGAAAGAAAACATGAAAAAATGAAATTGCTTATTCTTGTTGGGAGAATCTTATATCCTAAAAACGCTTAGTGTTTACTAGTATTGTGATATTCAGCTTTCTAAAGTATGCTTCATGGTTCATGCTCATGAAGAAATAGCCGTCCAGTGAAAAGATAAGATTAAAAGGTAAACAAGCACCTATCACCGATTGCCAGGTGAGTGATCTGGCAATACAGGAGTTCAGAGGAGTGAAAGGTCCCTGGAAGCCTGGTGATCAGGGAAGGATTCTCTGGGCAGGGAGAACCTTGATTAGACTTGGAGGGAGGAAGCTTATGATTGGAATGGGGGCATGGTAGGAGGGGAGGGGAGAGCGTTGGGTCTTTGAGGAGGAAGTGTGGCCTGAGAGCAAAGGCACAGAGACAGGAATGAACCAGACAAGTATAGGCCGCAGAGACAGGATAAGCCTGCCAGAAGGGTGAGATTAGAAAGGTAGAGTGGAATTGCAGGGAGCCCTGAGTGCTGGCTAGGCCCAGAAGTCCGGATTAGGGTGGCTTGTCCCTGTGCTCTGTTTAGCTCTGTAGAACTTTGCATGGATCTTGGACACAAGCATGAAGGAGGAAGGTTGCCAGGTCTCAGAGCAGGATCAAAAGTCCAGGTAGATGCCTGATTCAGAGCACAGCTGGGCAGCATTTAAGAGCGGGTTGTGAAAATGAAGCCATGTGAATAGGAAGAGTAAGGAGGTCGGTCAAAACTTAGGTAAGCAGTCATGACTCAGAAGACAAGGTGAAACTACAAGGTGACAATGAGGAAGTAGGGAGCTTAGAGAACACGCTGGCGGTCTGTGAAGACACAGGTGATCCTTAGGAAATGAAGGGGCAGGATAGCAAGAAAATTCTGATACAGGAAGGTGGCTTTGACCCTCAGGACATTGGTGGTCTCAGGGAGATAAATGACACTGGAGTTGAGGATGGCTGTGGATGGAAATTTCTGACATACTTTCTAAAACAGAAGATCCTTGTTTTCTGGCATCTGCTTGATATGCTAATGGAGAATGAGACACACGTCTCTTACAACATTGTTTTGTTTCTACTGTTCACTCAGTGACTGAAATTGGGATTTATACATACAGGGCCACTGGCTTTTGGGGAAGAAAGTACAAGTTTACATGATAAAATAAAATAAAAACTTGTTTGAGTTGACATTTACTTTTACCCCTCACCTCCATAAAACAATGACTAATATCCATCTTTTCCAGTCCTTCAGGTCTGAAGATGGAGGAAACCACTGACAAAACTATTCATTAAGCAGATGAATGGAGATGTTTATTGAGTAGAAATGGATTGTTATTGATCTCTTGGCTTGCTGATCAGGTTCCCCTTATGTTCAACAGAGCATATTAAAAAAAACAACTTGGCAAAGATGAGCAGTGTAATTTATGGGAAAGTATGTGAAACTAATTGATCTCTGGGACACGAATCCATGACTTAATTGGTACTGGCCATGAGCCTTTGAGTGCTCTAGATATCTTTATTTTTTTTAAATTTATTTTTGAGAGAGAGAGAGAGAGACAGAGAGACAGAGAGCAAGTGGGGGAGGGACAGAGGGTCTGAAGCAGATTCCTTGCTGGCAGTAGTGAGCCAGATGTGGGGCTCGAACTTCAAATCGTGAGATGATGACCTGAGCCGAAGTCAGATACTCAACTGACTGAGCCACCCAGGTGCCTCTGCTGTAGATATCTTTAAAAGATGATATTAGCGCATTCAATATGCGTTGATTAAAGAAAAGAATAATAGGTGCTCCTTTTTGAGAGCTTTCTGTTTGGGAGGTACAGCGTTCAGTACTTTGTATATTTTATTTTATTCTTTGAACAAAACTTTGAAAGGTAGTTTATAGAATTATCATTTAACAGAATCTCAGACAGGGGTAAGTAAACTTACCAAGAATAACAATACCAGTATTTTGGAGCCTGTATTTCACCTAATTTGCCATTGAAGCCTGTGCTTTTACTGCTATATTGGACATAATAATCTTTAAAGAGACCTTGCATTTTTGAGTTTATGTAATTTTCAAGGATGTGCAGGATATATGAGAAGCAGGAGTCATGATCTTTGACCAAAGGAACTGTCTTGTTTGTAATAAGAGATGCATACACAGGTGAATCAATTACAAGAATATTTGTACACAGTGATGCTAGAGCATTATGAATTAAAGAAATGGGGGTGGGACTTGAGAATAGTTAGGACTGAGTTGAAAACAGTGGGCAGGGAGAAGCATGGCAGGTGGCATACATAACGTAAGTTGTTGGAATTTATGTATTTTTCTTCTGCTCATAAGCTAAATAATTAGCTAGTTAACAGTTTCATGGATATTGGGAGAAGACATAGGACTTCTGGGTTCGTGGACTTATTCATGGCATAGCAGGCATTGTGAGTCCCTCCCCTCCCTGGCCAGTCCCACAGGGTTGTTGTGGGGTGTCCAGATGGATGCTGTGCAAGCAGTCGGTTTGCAGTGCATCTGAGGAACACGCGGCTTGGGGAATCCATTGTTTTAAGTGGTAAGCAAGCCTGCTCTTTGTCCTGAAGGACAGCCTTGTCCCTCAGAGTTGCTGACTGCAGACACATTCCCGACAGAGGTGTTGGGTAACGAGCGCTTATGGCTTAGCTCATACCACCAGCAAGACCATGTCAAGATGGCAGTAAAGTGACTGATACTTAGGAAATACAGGAAGACTGCAGAGCTTCTTGTTTAGATTATTTAGATGGCTAAGTGAACAAATGTTGGGATAATTAATTGACATCACAAGTATAGGAGAAGCCGGTTTTAGGGTGGAGGTGTAGGAAATGATGAGTTCTGTTCTTGGGCATTCAACAATATTTAGTCAGTGCTGCCTACTGCACCTACGACTATGAATAAGATATTGTCCATAGGTAGAAGAAACTGTTAGGTGTTTGCAGTGCAGTCAAGTGGGTGGATCCATAAGGCTGTTGCATAGCAGTTGGAACCTAAGGAACTGGAGATATGTATAGATTTGGGGGCCACTACTATGGATAGAAGATAGAATACCAAATTAAGGTGTGTGTGAAGGAGGAGGTCATAGAGGCCAAGAGGAGAAACATAGGTAGAGGCAGATAGAAGTAATATGGAACCGAGAGAGAAAATGTGTCAAAGAATAAATGGTCAGTAGTCAGATATCACAGGAATGGCATGTATGATAAAGGCATATATGAATTGTGTTTAGTGGTCTAGGCAACATGCAGTCAGTGGTAATTTTTAGAAGAATGATTTTGACTGAATGAATTAATTAGTGTTGGTGTATTGATAGTAGGCAGAGATATAAGTGGGTTGTCAATATGGTGGAAGTGAGTATATGTGAATATTCTTTCAAGAAACTCCATTTATGAAAAATTTTTTAAGTAGTCTTCATGCCTAATGTGGGGCTTGAACTCACGACCCTGAGATCAAGACCTGAGCTGAGATGAAGAGTCAGATGCTCAACTGACTGAGCCACTCAGGTACCCATCAAGAAACTCCATTTAGAAGGGAAGGGTAGAATGGTATCTGGAGGTATACCTAGGAACAGACCTTTTTTTCCCTTTGAGTTTGAGAGATGTTTGAGCCTTGTTGTAGACAGAGAGAAAAAGCCAAGAGAGAAATTTTTGAAATATGGGAAGAAGAGGATAATTATATAATGGGAAAGCCCTGGAGTGCTTAATTTTCTTGATGAGGTAGATTGGGAGGTTGTTATTTGAGAGTAAAAAGGATTGGTTTGGGATCTTCAGAGTAATGTTTAGAAATTTGATTAAAGGACTCTAACCATATTTTATATCTATTGAGGGCAGTGGGGTCATTCTAATTTTTTGAGATATAATTCACACATCAAAAGTGTATAATTCAGTGCTTTTAGTGTTTTTTCAGAGTTCTGTAACCATCACCATTATCCAACTGCAGAAAAAATTCATCATCCCAAAGAGACTCTGTCCCCACTAGCAGTCACCGTCCACCCCCTGACATCCTCCATCCCCCAGCATACACCCATCCCTCTCCCCTGTCCCTGGCATCCATTGTTCTACTTCTTATCTCTATGGATTTGCCTATTCTGAACGTTTCATGTAAATGGAATCATGTAGTACGTGAACTTCTGTATCTGACTTTTTTCACTTGGCATAATGTTCAGGGTTTATCCATTGTTGTAGCATGAGTCAGTACTCATCTTGGCACCCTGTTGAAAATCAATTGACTATAGAATTTAAGAGTAAGGTATAATTATCTTTTTAGGAATGTGACTGGTAGGTAAAGGGAAGTACATTTATATTTCTGAGTAGTATATGTGATTTGGAAATTCTTAATGTTTGGAGAATTAGAGAACAGGTTGGTAAATGGGCAACTCAGAATTATTTTATTCACACTGAGAATGATACATTTCCTCAGATGCTACATGAGTTATGTAAAGGGAGTGTCCCAGACCCTGCCTGTCTTTCACTGTGATGTCATTGAGGAATGAGCCATAGTTGATTTGTGCATTGAAGAAAGACTTGTTTCAAGTGATTGTTCACTTTTACAGGGTGACTAATTTGCTGGCTCAGTAAGCTGAATTGTCAGCTGTTAATATTTTAATATATTCATCTTGAGGAACTTGACCTAGAAAAGGATCCTGTTTGGGAAATAATGTGGGATCTTTAATGTTATTAGACTAAATTTCTCCTTTTTTTAAGGACTCCTGGATATATCCAAGCATTCATGGCTCTAAGTATGATAAAACTTCATTAGTCATGACATAAACTTATGGTATTACTTAACTTTAAGATCACTCTGGTTTTTTTTATTGGTTTTCAGACATAGTACTAATTAAATCCCAATCTCATTATTATAGACTTCACTAGGAATAAATTGTTGTCCATGTGTTACTTACTATAATAGTGGTGAGTATTTAGTGCTATTTTTTTTATTGTGGTAAGTATGTATGACAAAATTTACCATCTTAAACCATTTTTAAGTGTGAAGTTTAGTGGCATTAAGTTGTTGTGCAACTATCACCACTATCCACCCCTAGAACATTTTTATCTTGTAAAACTGAAACTGTACCCATAAAACTCCCCCGTTGACTCCTAAGCCCAGCCCCTCGCAGCTGCCATCTTACTTTCTATCTCTATGAATTTCATTAGGTACCTCTTATAAGTGGAATCATATAGTATCTGGCCTGTTACAACCAGTTTATCTCATTTGGCATACTGTCTTCAAGGCTCATCCACGTTTTAGCAGAATTTTATTGCTTTTTAAGGTTGAATAATATTCCATTGAATTATACCACATTTTTTTTTCATTCGTTGTTGGACACTTGGATTGTTTGTACCTTTTGGGTATTGTGAATACTGCTATGAACATGGGCATACTTTAATGCATTTTTGCATAGACAGCTCATAGAAGCTAGGTCCTTATCTTTTTAATCTATGTATTGTTTCAAACTAAGAGCAAGCTATTTCTCTTTTGAATTTTTGGTAGGTGTTTTAAAATTTTTTAAAAATTTTTAAAATTCACATTAAATTTATGGCCTAAACTTGTTACTGTTATTTAACTACTGCTTACTTTCTAAGCAGTATAGATCAAGAAGTCTTAAATGGAGAATGTGTCATCTTTATAATCTTGTTGCAATATAATTGAATTCAACCGACTAGTAGCATTTGATGGTACTCTAGGTATAGTATTTTATATTAAATGTTTTTCATATATCTGATTCTTAAACTCATTTCAAATCTTACAGCTTTTATTTGCTTGGGTGTGTGTTTTAGATGTTCCACCCATATTCTAAACAGTATTGTGAAAAGTCTTGTCTTAATATCTATTCATCAACTAAAATAATCAGAGTGGGAATTTTGTTTAATTAAAAACTGAGCTAATGAGGGGCACCTGGTGGCTCAGTCAGTTTAGCTTCCGACTTCAGCTCAGGCCATGATCTTGTGGTTTGTCAGTTCAAACCCTATATTGGACTCTGTGTTGATAGTTCAGAGCCTGGAGCCTGCTTCAGATTCTGTGTCTCCCTTGCTCTCTCTGCCCCTTCCCTGTTTGTGCTCTGTCTTTCTCTGTCTCTCAAAAATAAATAAACGTAAAAAAAACAACACTTGAGCTAATGAAGTAAAGAGTTGCATATATTTTAAAGGCCACCTTTAATGGGTGTTCGATATAGGGACATTTGTAAGTGTTGCAGTCTTGAGGACAAAATGAATTTAGGTTGGATATTAGTTACTAGGTGACTCTGTGTATTCTGTAGGATTTTCCAGGTACTGGTTCCTTCATGATGCCATTTAATGCTTCAAAATTGTTAGTTGGAATTATCTACTGAAGTCATGAGGCAGAAAAGGGAGGAGCAGTGAAGAGGATAAGGAAAAAGCATACAACTGTTGAAGGAAAATGTTTGGATCCCTTCTTAATTCAAGATCATTTGAAATGAATGTAGAGCACTTAGAAAATATTGGATTTAATTTTTCAGGCATGCATTCTAATGTGCACTTTTGCATGCAGAATTATACATGCAGCTCCTTTGCTCAGACCAAACTCTTTTGCAAGACAGTAATAACTAACTTTGTGGTGGGTGGTGAGACAGTAGATTCTGAGTCACAGCACAGTTTCCATAGGGTCAATAATGCATTCGTGTATAATATAGATTTGACTGTAAGGGGCCAGCCAATACAGTGTGGTCAGATACCATTAAGGAGTGGTATTAACAAAGTATGATGATTACAAACTTTCTTGAGCTCTGGGCCTGTAGACTTTAGTGCCATTTGACCACAGTGGAACATTTACCCCTTTGGGATTAGTCTTCCACACCTAGCTCTGTAGTTTTCCTTTCAGTTTTCTTTGCTTAAAAATGTGTTGGCTAAAAGAAAGACTACTAAATTTTTTATACTTCTAGAATACAGCTTTGAGAATAAATGTAGAATAACCAATATAAGTAAAATTGTGGCAGGTACAGGAAGGGAAATCTTTGTTTTGCTTTTTTAAAAAAAAAATTTGTCTCAGTTATGTAAGTTAAAATGAAAAAAAATAAATGACCTTTCCTGGCAGTGGAAATACTCTTAAGTTATAATGAGATGACATTGACATTTGGCCAAGGTTCTTTGGGAAATACAAAATAGCTCCAATGCAGTTTAGCTCCTTTCTTTAGGGCTTATCTTTTGATAATAGCAATAAGGCAAACAAACAGTTTCATACTTTGGGTGAGAAAAGTATAAGAACATAAAAATATGAGAACATAAACATGCTGGGATCTATACCTAAAAGATAGCTTTATTGAGATATAATTCACATGTCCTACAATTCAGCCAATCCGGTGGTTTTTATCACCTGCAGTTATCAGCATAATCAATTGTAGTACATTTCCTATCCCCAAAAGAAAACTATACCCATGTAACAGTATGATGACTACAGTTAGTGATACTGTATTGCATATTTGAAAGTTGCCAAGAAAGTAGATCATAAAAGTTCTTATAATGAGAAAGATTTTTTTGTAATTTTGTATGATGACAGATGTTAATTAGACTTTTGTGGTGAGCATTTTGCAATATACATAAATATGGAATCATTTTACATGTTTTACGCGTGAAACTAATATACTGTTATATGTCAATTATACCTCAATTACAAAAACCCCCACTATACCCATTAGCAGTCACTCCCCAGTCATAGGCAATAACTAGTCTATTTTCTGTCTTGGTTTGTCTGTTCTGGAGATTTCAAATGAATAGAATCATAAAACGTGATATTTTGTAACTGACTTCTTTCAGTTCGCACAAGCTTTGTTCATGCTGTGTAGTATGTATCAGTACCTTTTCCCTTTTAATTGCCAAATGTTCCATTTTATGGTTATACTAAATTTATCCATTTATTAGTTGGTGGACCTTTGGATTGTTCTACTTTTTGGCTGTTGTGAATAGCCAAATACTAGGGTTATGAATACTTGTGCACAAGCTTTTGTGTGGACCTAGATTGTCATTTCCCTTGAATATATATAGGAGTGGAATTGCTGGGTCATATGCCAGCTCTCTGTTTAACCTTTCGAGGAGCTGCCAGACTGTTTTCCAAAGTAACCGCACCATTTTACATCTGCGTTAGTAATGTATGAAGGTTCCAATTTCTCCACATTCTCATTAACACTTGTTATTATCTATCTTTTGACTAAAGTTATGCTAGTGGGCATGAAATGGTATCTTGTTTTACTTCTGATTTACATTTCCCAATGTGTAATGCTATTGAGCATCTTTTCTTCTGTTTATTGTCCATTTTTGTATCTTTTTTTGAGAGATGTCTGTTCAGGTCATTGCCCACCTAAAAATTGGATTATTTGTCTATTATTGAGTCATAAGAGTTCTTTATATTTTCTGATGCAAGCCCCTTATTAGATATATAATTTACAAATATTTGCTCAATTCTGTGGGTTGTCTTTTTACTCTTTTGATGGTGTCCATTGAGGTACAAAAGATTTTCATTTTGATGCTGTCTAGTTCATCTATTTTCTTCTTTTGCGTTTGTGCTTTTGGTGTCTAAGAAACTATTACCTAACCCAACATCATGTGCATTTACTCTTATGTTTTCTTTTCTTATAAGTTTTAATAGTTTTAGCTCTTCCACATTTATGTCTATGATCTATTGGGATTCGTTTTTGTATATGGTGTTCATTCTTTTTGTGTGTGGATATTCAGTTGTCTCACCACCATTTGCTAGAGAGACTGTAGTTTCCCCACTGGATTGTCTTGTCACAGTTGGCTGGCTATAAATGTGACAGTCTATTTCAGGACTGTCTGTTCCATTAATCTACATGTCTGTCCTTCTGTCCTTATAGTAGTACCACACTGCCTTGATTACTGTACCTTTGTAGTTACGTTTGACATTGGTCAATGTGGTTTTTCTACTTTTTTTTTTTCAAGACTATTTGGCTATTAATGTTCTTTTTAAAATTTTTTTTAATGTTTTATTTACTTTTGAGAGAGACAGACACACACACACTGCATGAACAGGGGAGGGCCAGAGAGAGAGGGAGACACAGAATCTGAATACAGGCTCCAGGCTCTGAGCTAGCTGTCAGCACAGAGCCTGATGCGGGGCTTGAACCCACGAACCGTGAGATCATGACCTGAGCCAAAGTGGGATGCTTAACTGATTGAGCCATCCAGGCACCCCTGGCTATTACTGTTCTTATGCATTTCTTTATAGTTTTAGGATTACCTTGGTAATTTTTGTTAAAAAAAAAAAAAGCCAACAAAGCTAACTTGGATTTTGATAGGAATTATCTTGAATCTTGTAGACCAATTTGGGATATATTGTCATCAGTAGTAAGTTTTTCAATTCATGAATATAAAATAACTTTCTATATATGTAAGCCTTGAATTTCAACAGTGTTCAGTGTTTTGGAATTTTCCTTGTACAAGTCTTGTACAATTTTTTTTTTTTTAGAAAGAGAGCACAAGTGGGGGAGAGGTGCAGGGGGGAGAGAGAGAGAGAGAGAGAGAGAGAGAGAGAGAGAGAGAATGAGAATGAGAGAGAGAATGAATCTTAAGCAGGCTCCACGCTCAGCATAGAGCCCTATGTGGGGCTTGAGCCCACCACCCTGGGATCATAATCTAAGCTGAAACCAAGAGTTGGATGCTCAACCAACTGAGTCACCCAGGTGTCCCCGTCTTGCACTTCTTTTAAATTTATTCCTAAAGATTTAAATCTTTTTGATGCTATTATAAATGAAGTTGTTTTCTCAACTTGTTTCTGGGTTTTTTATTGCTGGTGTATCGAAACACAATAGCTTTTTGTTTATAGTATTGATGTTGCATCCTACAAACTTTGCAACACCTGTTTATTCTAATAGTTTTTAAATGGGTTCCTTAGGATTTTCCTTTTTAAAGTTAATTAATTAATTAATTGAGAGAGTGCGAGTGGGAGAGAAGAGCAAAAGGGGGGGGAGAGGGAGGGAGGGGAGGGAGGGAAGGAAGGAGAGAATCTTAAGCAGGCTCCGTGTTCATCACAGAGCCTGACACGGGGCTCCATCCCAGGACCCTGACCCAAAATCAAGAGTCTGATGCTCAACTGACTGAGCTACCCAGGCAGCCCTGATTCCTTAGGATTTTCTGTCTACAAGACCATTGCAAGTTAGAGGTAGTTTTACTACTTTCTTTCTAATCTGGATCCTTTTTGTGTGTTTATCTTGCCTACCTGCTCTGACCAGAACTTCTAGAACAATGTTGAACTGAAGTTGCAGTCATAGAACATCCTTTTGGTATTCCTGATGTTAGTCTTTCACCATTAAACATGGTACTAGCTGCAGGCTTTTGTAGATGGCCTTTATCAGGTTGAGAGGTTCCCTTCTGTTCCTAGTTTGTTGAGTGTTTTTATCATGAAAGAGTGTTGGATTTTTGTCAAATGATTTTTCTGAAATAAGTAACTTTAAAAATGACTATTTTCTCTTTTTTTTCTTTTCTCATCTGCAGAAATTGACTTGCATACCAAATGTGTGGTGGATGTAGATGCAAACAAGGTTATTCTTAGTCCTGTAAATACTAATCTTTCCAAAGGAGATGCCCGGTAAGTTAAGAAACATTGTTCTGTTCAATGGATTTTTATTTTTTATTTATTTATGTAAATAATTTTTTATGTTTATTCTTGAGAGAGAGACATACACAGAACATGAGTAGGGGGAGGGGTAGAGAGAGAGGGAGACACAGAATTTGAAGCAAACTCCAGGCTCTGAGGCATCATCATAGAGCCTGACGCGGGGCTTGAACCCATGAATGGCGACATCATGACCTGATCCGAAGTTGGATGCTTATCCAACTAAGCCACCTGGTTGCCCCTGTTCAATGGATTTTTAAATGACTGATAGTAATAATGGCTGCTGAGTTGAGTTCAGCTTAGTAGATAACAAATGCTTAATTACTATGTAGAGACATATAGCTGTCAAGTCAAAGAGGAAAGGTCTACAATATGGAGTGAGCATGGGCCAGAGCGAGTGTTGTAGATAGCAGTTGTACCAGAAGCTCTAAGAAGAGATGGTGGAGTAACTGAGGAAGGTTTCTTGAAGCAGATAGTGTTGGCTAAAGGATTAGTGAGATGTAAATGGGAAGAAGTGGGATAGAAGAGAAGGCCTTTAGGTTGTTGTTCAGCTTGGGTTGCTTTTACTTCTGCCACTTTGAATCCTGTCTGTCAGAGCCCATTTCAAGTGCTACTCCTTCCTGAAGGCATTCCTGCATCCCTCAGTGATTCCTCCCCTCTAAATCTCTGTAATCTGTACTACCTCTATAATCTGTACTACCTAACTGAATTATTATTACATTGTTTTATATTGTTACTTGTAGCTCATTGGGGGATTGTGAGGTCTTGGAGGGAAGAGGCTCTCTTTCAAGGGTTGAAGATGAATCACTTCTGGATTTGGATGACAGTATGAACAAAAGGAGAGCAAGAAAGTATAAAGTAAGCAAATTTGGGGAAGAAGGAAGAGATTTATTTGTTTTTTCTGAGCAAGAGCAGGGAAGTTAGTTTAATAAAATAAGCTAGGATCAGATTACAGAAGATCTTGAAAGCAGATAAGGAAATTTGACCTCTATTTTTATGGGTAAGATGTCATCTTTGACAGTTTTTAAACATTGTGGTTAAGGAGGTGGATTAGGAAAAGTCATCAAGTAGAGAGTTGGCTGTGTAGAGAATGGTTCTAAGTGGGGAAAGGTTGGCTTTTCATAGAGATCAGCTTTAATCAGAGTGAAAAGCATAAATTAGACAGTGATTTCCATGGTGCTTTGCTTGAAGTAGATACTTATCCTTGTAGAGACAGTGTTGTGTATGGAAATATACACAGAGGCACTCCATAAATGTTCTTTCATACTTGATCTTAGCCAAAAGGCCAGAAGTGATCCATAAATGTTCTTTTAGACTGAGTTTTTGCGTTCAAAGAGGACTGAAAATCTTAAATTGAATCCCTACGTAACTATGTTGTTTTTAACTATTAAGTAGCTACTAAATTAGTAGCTAGTTATTTTTAACTTTTTTTGAGCCTCATTTGTATGGTGTATGCCTTACCTATCTCATAGAAGTGTTTTCTGAAGATCAAATTAGTGATTGTTAAAGTGCATGGTAAAGTGCTCTGTAATTGTCCAGGTTTGTTGTCATTGATGTAGAGATTTTCTTAAGTTTATTTGTTTTGAGAGAGAGTGAGCGGAAGCATAGGAGGGGCAAAGCAAGAGGAAGACAGAATCCCAAGTAGGCTCCACATTGTCAGCTCAGAACTGAATATGAGGTTAAAACTCACAAATTGTGAGATCATCACCTGAGCTGAAATCAAGAGTGGGACGCATAGGGGAGCCTAGGTGGCTCAGTCAGTTAAGTGTCCGACTTCAGTTCAGGTCATGATATCATGGTTCATGAGTTTGAGCCCTGCGTTGGGCTCTGTGCTCACAGGTCAGAACCTGGAGCCTGCTTTGGATTCTGTGTCTCCCTCTCTGTCTCTCTGCCCCTCCCTGGTTGCATTGTCTCCCAAAAAAATATATAAACACTAGAAAAAAAAAGAGCAGGACACTTAATGACTGAGCCACCCAGGCACCCCAATGCAGAGATATTTTGTAAGCATAACTAGAATATGGGTACCATCAAATATGATGTTATTAGGGTTTGAAAGGTATAGATGTGTCAAAAATGTTGCTAGAATTTTGAGCTTCCTAACTGAATGACCTGTTGTCCTGAGTATTAATTGAAATCATTAATATTGGAGGCAGTTTATTACCCTTAGAATTTTTAGTATGGAGATTGTTGCCTTATTTGAAAATGCGGGTACCTTGGAACAAACATGGAGGCAATATCCTCTGGTAGAAAGAGTGTAGGCTTCGTCTATAAGGCTTTGCCGCTTGATAGATGGTTACCCACCTGTGTTCCTTATTTATAAGGTGTTTTAGTTTCTTATTGCTGCATAATCACTTACTTTTAGGAGCTTAGTGGCTTAAGGCAGCAATAATTATTTATTATCTCATGGTTTCTGTGGTCAGGAATTCAGACAGGACAAAGCAGGGAGGGCTTGTCTCTGCCCCATGCTGTCGAGTGTAGCTGGAAGACTTGAAGGCTGGGTATGGGAATCATCTGGAAAAGCCCCAGTCACCCAGGTCCAGTGGTTAATGCTGCCTGTTGACTTGAGATGTGGCTGGGGTGGTAGGGAGAATACCTACTCCCAATCTGGTGGCAGGTTCCGAGGGCAAGTGTCCTGAGAGAGCCAGGAGCCAGGTGGAAGTAGTATTGCCTTTTATGTCCTAACCTTGGGAGTCACACAGTATATTCTGTCACATTTGTTTTACTCAAGGCTGATAGAAAGATCCAGACAAGATCCTTTCCAGGAGAGGAAGCACAGATTTATCTTTTCTTATTTTTTTACTGTTTATTTATTTATTTATTTATTTATTTTATTTAATTAATCAATTTATTTTTTTATATAGTTTATTACCAAGTTGGTTTCCATATAACACCCAGCGCCCTTCCCCACAAGTGCCCCTCTCCATGACCATCACCCCCCTTTTGCTTCCCCCCTTTCTCTTCAGCCCTCAGTTTTTTGAGAGAGAGAGAGAGCGCAAGCGAGCACACGTGAGTGAGTGAGCGAGTGAGCGAGCAGGGGAAGGACAGAGAAAGAGGGAGACACAGAATATGAAACAGGCTCCAGGTTCCTAGCTGTCAGTGTGAGACTCAGAGACTCAAACAGAGCCCAGTGTGAGACTCAAACTCTCAGACTGCGAGATCATGACCTGAGCTGAAGTTGGACCCTCAACCAACTGAGTCACCCCGGCACCCTTTAAAATTTTATTTTAATGTTTATTTATTTTTGAGAGAGAAAGAGAGAGAGAACACAAACTAATCCTTTAATGGAGGAACATCATTGTCACATAGGAAAAGCCTTTGGGATGGGATATGTATTGTTGTGTCTATCTTTGGAAAGCACAGTCCCCCACAAGTGTGTAATAGTATAAATCTGATAAAGTTATTGTGAGAATAACATGACAACACAAAAGCTGAAAAAAATATTTTCTTTCCTTTTGAGAGCTTTAAGTCTCAGGGCTTTGTGAAGGAATCAAATAACTCTTCTTGGTTCTGTAGAATATTTTGGATGGCTCTTTTTTTCCATGTGCTAAAAATACAAATTGAATGTCACTCAGTGATATAGAACATTGTTTGATAAAAAATTTTTTAAAAATGACAACTTCCAGTAAGGTTGATATATAATGGTTTTTGATGAAGGAAAGTTAAGCACAGACTTTTAAAAAACAGCTTTTAAAAAACAGTTTATTTATTTAAGTAATCTCTATACATAATGTGGGGCTCAAACCCACTACTTCAAGATCATGCATACACGCTCTTCCAAGTGAGTCAGCCAGATGCCCATTAAAAAATAGCTTTTTATTGACATATGTAATATACATATAGTGAAGTGTATATAGCTTGATGAATTTTCATAAGTTGAACACATTCCTGTAAGTGGCACCTGGAGAAAACACAAGAACATTGCTGGGGTGCCCACTGGTTCAGTCAGAGGAGCATGTGAATCTTGAGCTCAGGATTGTAAGTTCAAGCCCCATGTTGGGTATAGAGGTAACTAAAAGAAAATAAATGAACTTTAAAATACCTCACAAAAAACCAAGAACATTGTTATTATAACAATAGATTGTCTCTGGGCGCCTGGGTGGCTCAGTTGGTTGAGTATTCAACTCTCGATCTCACGGTTCACGAGATTGAGCCCTGTGTCCGGCACTGCACTGACAGGGTGGGGACTGCCTGGGACTCTCTCTCCTTCTCTCTCTGCCCCTTCTCTGCTATCTCTCTCTCTCTCTCTCAGAATAATGAAATAAACTTAAAAAAAAAAAAAAAGATTGTCTCTGGAGAAGTACTTTTTCTTTTAATATAATATTAAAAAAAGAAAATGGAAATTTTGGAATGTCGCCGTCCAGTGATATGTGCTGACTTCATTAAATCTGAGGAATAATTGGAAGGAAAGCATGAATGAAAAGCTATTTTATGTGATACGTGGTTAGTTGCAGTCTAGCTTATAGAATGACTAATCCATAAAATAAGTTATGATATTTATAACTAGAGAGCCAGGAATTTGAAGTTAACAGGTAAGTGATTTGAGTCAGCTTAAGGCTCAAGTAGTCAGTTTAGGACTTAAATTTAGTAGTCAGAAAGGCTCAAATTAATATGTATATTTTTAAAAGCCATAAAATCCTTACTTTTAGAATAGTATCCAGTTTTATTAATCTAAAATCATGACTAATTTTATATGTATACTTAACTCAAGTTGGTATACTTTAAAAGTGAACATATATACATTTAAAAATAATAATTTGTATATTTTTCTGATTAATTTTGTGTTGACTTCTGACAGTTGCATGATTTGATGTTTGTGCATATTAAAACTAATTGAAGTTATAGTTAAATGAACGGGTAAACCATTTCCAACTTAACAGCTTCATCATGGGGATTTGGGAAATATTTTTTGCTGTGCAATGATACGGAATTTCAAAACTGTTCTGAAAAGTAAGATGCTTAAAATTCAGAAACTTGATATAACACAAGGCTAGAGAAGAGATTAAGAATGCCAACTCTGGAGCCAGAAATACTGGATTAAATTAATTTACCATGGATGTTATGGAGCAGGTTACTTAATTGTCCTCTGCCTCAGTTTATTCAACTACAAAGTAGAGATTACATTAGTACCTGCTTGTAGGTTGTTATGACAATTTAAACAAGTTAAAATATGTAAAATGGCAGTGCTTGGTATATAATAAAACTTATATAAATGTTATCTATTACTTTATTAAAATTTTTTTAATGTGTATTTATTTTTGAGAGAAAGACAGAGACAGAGTGCAAGTGGGGGAGAAACAGAGAGAGAGGGAGACACAGAATCTGAAGCAGGCTTCAGGCCTTGAGCTGGCAGCACAGAGCTCTGTGTGGGGCTTGAACTCAAAAACAGCGAGATCATGACCTGAGCCGAAATCAGACACTTAACTGACTGAGTCACCCAGGTGCCCCTGTTAGCTATTACTTTAAATATTACTGTTATTATTATTATTGTGGGCTGTATTTATGGTATATTTTGTGAGCTATAATATAACTTCGTAAAGGAAGTAAAGTTTTTTAAAACAAAATATATTCAGTTCAATAATAGAGTATATTTGCTTATCAAGAAATGATCTGGTTCTATAAAAACTGCAGCTTTGCAAAGTCAGAAACTTAATTTTATATAGTTTGCCCAAAGTTGATGGGGCTCTTCGGGACTAACATGCCATCTGTTAGAAAGCTGTGACTCCTCACTTTATGTTTATAGTGAATAAAATATTAATCCCTGCCATTGGGCTTCTCCTTCTTAGCATCAACTAACTTGGGAAATCAGGTCAAAGCATTGCTTGTGAGAAAAGAACAAAGGGACATTTTACCAAATACGGAAAAGATTAATGATGAAGTCTTTCTATTTCACAACACTCTACTCAAAACACTAGAGATCGATACATTTGCATCTGCCAGATCACTCTTTCTCTTATGTATGTAGTACTGGACACACTTTGATAGGTTTGCTCTGTGTATTTTCTTATGTGGTGCCACATGGCTTGGACTGCTCATACGATTAAATGTCTTTTTGGAATTACTTTTTTGCCCTGAATCCATTTAGTTTTCTAGATTCGCCCTTGAGGTTTTTCAAATCTTAATCAGCAGCGTGTTCACAAATCATCTTTTAGGCTAATAAATGACCAATTCATTATATATTTTTAGTACATTTTTACAAGTATAATTCTCAATGTTTGATTCTTAGCATTTAGGAGTGTTTTAAGTCCCTTTTGTAACTAGTTACAAATAATACCATGGTGTAGAGCAGTCTCCTTTTAAATAACTAAATAAATCTTTAAGCCTTATTTTTTTTGAATTAAAAGAGAACTTGGGTTGCCTGGATGGCTCAGTTGGTTAAGTGTCTGATTTTTGATCTCAGCTCAGGTCATGATCTCATGGATTGTAGGTTCGAGCCCTGCGTCGATCTCTGTTGCTGACGGCGTGGAGCCTGCTTGGGGTTCTATTTGTCTCTCTCTTTCTCTCCATAAATAAACTTAAAAAAAACCTCAAAACTTTAAACTTAAACTCTTAAAATGTACTAAAATTTTATTCTATAATGTTAACGCTAGTTAGCCTGTCACCATGATAGGGCAAAATAGTTTCTTAGGCTGAGGTTGATCTGCCTTTTGCCCTTTTCTCTTCCCTCATCTACCCACCAAACAGGGCTTTCCTATGAACTCTGGCTAAAGTCCACTGAAATATTAATATTGTTTTAGAAGGGAGTAAGGTGTGATTTCCCATGGAGAGTGGCAGCATCCACTTTATGGAACAGTAATGTTATAAAATTATATATAGGCCAATTTGGAAATGGGAATGCATTTTCCCATAGGAACTGACGGTTGCTCCTCGTAAAAATGCTGTTCTATTAAAAAAGTGACTAGTTTGGCCCACGACTCATGGAATCAAACACACATTTTTATATTTTGGTATGCAGCAGAAGTGCTTCATTTTGTCACACATAATTTTAAAAAGATTGTGCTCAAGAGTTGAGATTGAATAAAATTAATAATTTTTCCTCCTTATTGAGGACATTCTTAAGTGAGAAAAGATTTTTCTTTTTTTTTCACTCTGGGTATGTGGCAATGAAGAATGCAAGACTACCCGCAACCAGTATCCTTTGGTGTCATCATGCAGAAAGTGCCAGAAGTTTAACCCACCATTGTTTTTGAAAAATGAAAAAGGCAAATAATAGTATCATTATGAAAATAGTTCTTACCTCAAGACCCCTAAGAGTCCTTAGACAACAATTAACATTTTTTAAAATGTTTATTCATTTTTGGGAGAGTGAGAGAAATAGGGGAGGGGCAGAGAGAGACTGGGACACGGAATGTGAAGGCTCTGCGCGGACAGCAGAAAGCCTGATGCAGGGCTTGAACTCAGGAACCATGCATGAGATCATGACTTGAGCCGAAGTTGGACACCTAACCAACTGAGCAACCCAGGTACCCCATTACGTGACAGTTTAAGAACCAAATTTAGGCATGAATCCACAGGCTATAAGAATTGGATGGATGTCTTTGGTTATTACTTTTAAATTACTTCATTGAAATGTAATAAATATACTGTATAATTCATCATAATATATTGTTTAAACAATTCAGTGGTTTTTATTATATTTACTGAGTTGTGTGTGTAACCAGCATCATGATCCAATTTTAGGACACTTTAATCATTGTGTCACTTTATTTTTTATCTTTGTGGATTTGAGATTTGCCAATTTTGGACATATAAATGAAATAATACAATGCATGGTCTTCTGAGATTGGCTTCTTTTACTTAGCATAACGTGTTTGAGGTTTATCCACATAGCATCTATCAATACTTCATTTCTTTCATGATGGAATAATATTTCATTATATTTTGTTTTGTTTATCCACTCATCAGTTGATGGATATTTGGGTTGTTCCACTTTTGGGCTATTGTGAATAATGTCGCTGTGAACATTTGTGTACAAGTCTTTGTGTAGACATATGTTTTCATTTCTCCTAGGTAGATATCTAGGGGTAGAATTGCTGGGTCATGTGGTAACTCCATGCTTAACACTTTGAGGAGCTGCCAGACTATCCCAAAGCGGCTGCACCATTTTACATTCCTAACCAGCAGTGTATGAGGATTCTCATTCCTCAAGCTTTTAAAGAACTTTCATTTACTGAAAGGAAAATGGTGGTGACTCTGGCTAATTGGAGAGTGCATACTCTGCCTGAAGGCATTCAAATTGCAGTTAAAAAGGAAAACAAAACATTGTGTTGTCCAAACAAAACAGGTCTTGGCCAGATTCAGCCCTTGGCTGCTGATTTGGAACCCCAGGTTCCAGTGTACTTTTCTACTGAGCCTGACTTCTTGACAGCTTTTTAAAAATTGAGAAAATTTTAAAAAGTAACAATGCCAAAACGTTTAAATAATAAAACACTTTTATGTTTTAACCTAAATACTTTTATGTTAACTGATCAGGTTAAAAAACCATTACCAATACAATTTACGCCTTCTGTGAACTTCCTTCCAGTTTTAATCACTTTCCTCTCTACTATGGTTAACCATTTTCCTGAAGTTTTTTTTTTTATCTTTTCTTTGTATTTCTTTATGTTTTCAGTTTGTGTACTTGTAAATTGTTTGCACATATTTTGTGTACATGAATGACTTTTTCTAGTAAAAGATCAGATAGATAAGTGACTCAAAGACTGACTACTTACCCAGTATAATGCCTGATGGATTTATTGATTTGTAGCCCTGGGACAGGACACATGGGCAGGAAGAGCTGCCTAATGCCTGGTTTTTAAAAGAAAAGAAAAAAAGTGTAAATAGGAGCCAAAAAGTTGATATTTAATCACATACCCAATTCCTCCTTTTTTCCTTTGAAAAAAAACCAAACCAAAACCAAAGCTTTTGCCTCCTCCTCTGTTTGCAATGACTTCCAGACAAGAGTGGCAGTGACATTGTGTGTGTGCCTCCAACCCTTTGAGGAGACTGTGGATGAGTGAGCTGTGCCTGTTCAGAGGTACCGCTTTAAAAACCACAGCTGAAACCTAAACGGGAAGGAAATTCTCAGTAAAAATTGCATTGTTCAATCCCTTGGTCTATTAGTCTGCTTTCCTCTTTAGCCCTATGTTTTCTATCGTGCACATGTGTGTGTGTGTGTGTGTGTGTGTGTGTGTCTGTGTTGTGTAACAATGTAAGAGTTAATACATTAATTTGGGCATTTCTCTTACAATTCTTTTATACCCTGTCCCACCTTACCTTCAAATATAAGATTTGAAGGTAAGAATTTTCTGAAGTAGAACACTTGAGAGTTAGACTTTAAGATCTTAATGAATCTGAACACTGATTTTTTGTGGTATCTTGTGAAATGGTCTGTTCTTTAGTACATGGAGAAGAGTCTCTTAAATATGGATGGAATTGGCCATAAATGGCAGACAGGCAGTGTTTCTCTGTAAAACTATGGTGCTTCTTCTCTCTTTTTCCCATTTGGTCATGTTTAACCTAAGAATTAATTAACATGTATGAAGATAAGAATTGCCAGTCTGTTGAGAATAATACCTGAGATGTCAGTCTCAACCAGTACTGTTAGTAAGATAGTTAAAAATCTTTCTATTCCTGGGGAACCTGGGTGACTCAGTTGGTTGAGTATCCAGCTCTTGATTTCAGCTCATGTCATGATCTCACTGTCCTGAGATTGAGCCCCAGCACACAGCATGGAGCCTGCTTGGGATTCGCCCTCTCCCTCTCTCCTTGCCCCTGCCCAGCTTGCACTCTCTTGCTCTCTCAAAAATAAATAAGTAAACTTAAAAAAATTTTTTTTTATTCCTTCTGATTTTATACTCGACATCAGTTTAGTCAAGTCATTATTACTTAACATGAGCAAAACACACTCTTTCTTTGGAGGTTCATAGTACTCTGATCCTGGTAGAGAAATGAATATACACATATATACTCAAATACATACAGAGTTTAGTGAGGCTGACTCATGCATATACATTTCTCTTGCAAATGTATTGAGCAGTGCTGGCTAGGAAAGGGCCTTATGCTGATAATTGCTTTGAAATATCAGAAAGTCATTTTCAGAATAATTCCTTGTTAGTGAACAGCATCATTAGGCATATTAGATAATGACTTTTAAAATTTCTCTACTACTATATGGATACTAATTTAAGTAAGGATTTTAATTGAAGGAAGTCATGCAAAATGTAATTATGGTATGTACAATAGCCCTGTTTGTTCTTTCTGCTGTGAAATGACTTGAGTGAGGCTAATAATTCTGTCCAAATAGAATTTACTCCTCTGGAGAATAGTATGTGGTATGTTTTAATTTTATAAAGAGTCTCATCCTTGGGAGCCTGTCTACCCTGATTATGTCAGAGTAAAGTGGGGAGAGCATTGTTCAGTATACTCAGAAATTTTAGATGATTTTTTCCTCTCTCTTTTAAAAAAGTACTAGGACCATTCAGTATATAGATCATGTACTACTTTTGAATATAGTTGTATAAGTCAATCAGAGAAACTGTTAACAGCTAAAAAAATAATAAAATATATATAACTATATTCATATCTTTACACAGTTAATAGTATCAAATAATCAAATAGCTTTAAATATAGATTTTTGGAAGTCTTATCAGCAAAGGCTAGTAGATTGCCAAAATGAAATGTGTGATAGTTTGTTAATAAATCTGCTTGAACAAAAATTAGACTATTATAGTAGAATTGGTGATATTTTAGCATTGTTATTGGCAATGTAAATACGAATTATCTCATCCTTTTATTGTTATAACAATAAGCAATAACTTTTTTAACTTCCATTTTTTAAATATTTATTTTGAGAGAGAGAAAGAGAACATGTAGGAGAAGGGTAGAGAGAGAATCCCAAGACTGGTCTATACTGTTAGCACAGAGCCTGATGTGGGGTTTGAACCCAAGAACTTGAGATCATAACTTGAGCTAAAACCAAGAGTCAGACACTTAACCAACTGAGCCACCCAGGTGCTCCAGAAAATACCATTTTTAAAAATATAAGAATAGGGGCGCCTGGGTGTTTCAGTTTCTTAAACGGCCAACTTCAGTTCAGGATCTGTGGTCTGTGGGTTCGAGCCCCATGTTGGGCTCTGTGCTGACAGCTCAGAGCCTAGAGGCTGCTTCTGGTTCTGTGTCTCCCTCTCTCTCTCTGCTCCTCCCCTGCTTGCTCTTTGTCTCTCTTTGTCTCAAAAATAATAAACATTAAAATTAAAAAAGATAAAATAAAATATAAGAATAGAGAGTATCTATCATTGAGCCTATTTGTTTACTACTACTTGAGTACTACTTGTTTACTAACATTTGATATAATGAGAACTCAGAATTATGTTAGTTACTAGATTAAGTTACGATTAATAGGAATTAAATGTTTTGAACTTAGCCAGAATTTGAGATTCAGCACAGAAAATTATCAGATAATATATATTAGTTATCTAATCACATATAAAGTTTAGGTAAAACTATCCCACTATTGAGGTTTTAAATTGCCTTTGGGGGTGCCTGAGTGATTCAGTTGGTTATGGAGAATTTAGAAGATACACCAAAGTAGATAGGATAGTATAATAAACCCTCATGTGTCTGTTACTCAGCCTTCAAAACCATTAGCTCGTGGCTAATATGGTCCTAATCAGATCTTCAACTCTTTCCTCTTTCCTATATTATTTTGAAGTAAATCCCATTTACCCACCAACATTTTAATACATGAAAATGAACAGTAGTTATGTAATAGCATCAAATTTTCAGTGTTCACATGTCTATTTATCTCATAATTTTTTTCCTATAGTTTGTTTTGAATAGCATATAAATATGGTCTATACATTGTGATTGGGTTATATGTTTTTTGATTTATTGCTCAGTCAGTTGTTGAAGAAACTGGGTCACTTGTTCTGTAGATAGATTAAGAGGTGAATTTATTACAGAGGATGTGATATCCTTAGTCAGATGCCAAATCTTGCTGATTTTTCTGGTGAGTATTTTTATCCCAAAATTCCTTTCCTCTCTCTGACATTCAGTTAAGGACTGAAATTGCCTTGTGTTTAGATTACAACATAGCTTTTAGCTGATTTCTGAAATCCACTAATACCAGACTGATCTACTTTTAAGACTGTTGCAACTCCCTGTATTCTAGAATCTTTTGAATTTAGAGCATTTATTATTTCTAGTAACTAAGAAATGTCACTGCCTAGGTGACATCTTTTATGTTTGTGCTGCCCTATTTTTGAATGCTTATATTGTTTAGCTTTTTCTTATGTGTTTGAGGCCCCTCCCCTTTTATACTGGCTACTTGATTGAAAGCTGAGACCACTTCTGATCTTTGTGTCACTTCCAGTGATTTCCTTGGAGAAGGTGTTGAGTGAGTGTCTCTTGATTGATTATAGCTGTTGTATTAGTGCTTGTTCTCACGAGCCCCCCCCCCTTCTGATATTACCCCCAATTCATAGTTGGAAGGGTGATTTATAAATCTCGGAGTTAGATTTTATGAAGAGAATTTTTCAGGACAGTGGTAGAGCCTGATGAGCCTTCTCCATCCACTTTACCATATGGAGGGCAGTTTGCTAGTATCCTTGCCTACTAGGTACAGGTGCTGTTTACTCCCATAGCACTACAGCTTTTGTTTTATTTTTGTCATTTGGACAACAACCTTTTGTTTCAATGCTGTTTTATTATATTTAAGTTTACCATTTCCTAGTGATCTATTATTAGGATCATGCTGTAGGATAAATTTCCTTTGGGAAGAATTTCCTGAAGATCAAATAATTCTGTTTGTAATATAGAGAATACATTTTGCAAACTGGGGTGCCATGGGGTACATTTACCCATAGATGTGTTTTGTTTTGGTTTGCAGTTTCAGTATTTAAAAATCAGGAAGTTTCGTATAAAAATTCAGGTTTGCAGTTTTTCTTAAACAGCTCCAAAACCTGTCAACACTAGGCTTATTGCCTCCTTTGACAAGGTCATGAGCTCTTCAGGTCCCCAGCTGGTGAACTCCCATATTTATGTTGTTTAACTGACCCCTGTGGACCTTTCTGTTTATAACCTTTTGTGTAGATTCTTACTGGTTCAGTCACAAAACACATTCTTTCCTAACCTTGGCCCAGGGTTTTGGAGCTCTCAAAGAGTACTTTTAGACCATCAGTGTTTGCACTCTAAATATGTTATGTTATCAATTTTTCTTTATTAAGAAATGTGAATTTCGTAATTGTTGACATGACTTTATTTATAAATTAAGTGTTCAACTTAATACATTATATAAATTTATAAAAATATAAAACAATACTATTCATCACTAAATATATAGTTACATATATATATTTTCAAAACAGTGTTATTGTTCCCAAAATATTGTGTTAACCTATAATCTTGCTATATTTTAAATGAATTAATAAAATGTTTTAAAAGTTTCTGTTTTAATTTCTCACTCAAACATGGACCATAATTTAAAAAAAAACCTCTTTATGGTCCTCAGTAATATTTAAGAGTGTAATGGAGTACTGATGTTTAAGAATCTCTGATCTTAAAGGATAGTTAAAATTGTCTGAGGTACACACCAAAATTTTAGAACATAATTACTTTTATCTTTCTAAGCAACATCTTATAAATGGGTAAAATCGTCACTAGTCCCTGAAAAAACCTATTTAGCCCATGGTATTTCTGAAGTTTATAGCATTATTTAGCTAAGACAGTTTAAGCAAATAATTCCTTGATTCAGAGTTTCAAGTTATCAAGGCCAAGAAATCTAACCTTCTCTTTTAGGGTAGGGGGTCAGGGATTACCTGGTTCTAAGCCTTTCTGATTGTTCTCTTGCTCTTGATAGAGTTTGTTGGGTAAACAGTGGGAAGAGGATTTGAAGAACTGAGATGTAATTTTTTGTGATTTGGGAATTTTTGGAGGGCTCTCATGTGAGATTCAGGTGCTAGAGGAGTGAGAGAATGGGCAGTTGTGGAGAAGAAGACAGGTTTCTTAAAGACTATTGGAGGTTGAAACAATCCTACCTCTTTTCCTTTGAGGAGTGGACAAACTAGGAAAGAAAGGGCCCTGCCAGGGCTTCCTGAAGTTTCTCCTCCCTCTTGTTTGTCAGTCACTCAGCACTTGTCCTCAGCAGAGAATCAAGGAGGGACTCTTTCTTCCTCTCTCCACTTTGGTATACTTTATTCCATCATTCTCGAGTCCTCACCTTATGTGATTGGAGTAATAGAAGAGTTAAGTAAAGCAAGATTTGGGTGGAGAAGAGGAATTCCTTTGCTTTTGCTGTGGTGAGATAGGGAGGTAGACAGTAAGGAGAGACATCCCCAGCCGCTGTTCAAGGGCAGGGGAATTCCCAGGCCAGTTCAGTTGGGCAGATGTCCACGTAGAAGGATAGCATGTGTACTCCTGACACATGCATGGTTGTTTTAGAATTCTCTAGTTGCAAACACCTATCTTGTCCCTCCAACTATATTTTAGATCCCTTTGGGTTAGGCATTGAATCTTATCCAGTTACCCTTCTTATTTAGAGGATTTATAGGTATAGAGTATCTATGTAGTAGTATCTAGCACAGTGCTGGGCACACAGATGCTCAAGCAATACTTTTAGATTGAAAAAAATCATAATCATATATTGTCCTGTTGTCCTAAGAGGAAAGTGGAAAGTCCTTCACCTAATCTCATAGTTTTCTTCATGGTGTGGATTGGGACAGGCTCTAAAAGTCTTACAAGAGTATATGTGGAGAAGACAAGTTTAGATGTATTTTAACTATTTTTGATTATTGGAGGGACTTTGGCCTCCTGTCCCTGGTGCCAAAGGAGGGCTAGTTCTGATGGCTCTCTTGGTCTGTACTGTACCTTTCAAGAAGGAGCTCCTCTGGGTATTAGATTCCCAGGACAGGTCTATTCTTCATAGTGGGTAATATGAAGTTCTGTGTCTACCAGGGTTTTAAAGGACAGAAAAGGCAAGAAACAAGTATATCTTAAAAGTGATCTGAAGAAAGCAAGAAACCTTTGACAAATCAAAATTCTGCTTACTGTCAACAGGATGCATTTATTTGATTATAAATTTGTGTGTTTAAAAATTTATAGTAATTTAACAAAAAAAAATTTTAAAATATCCCTAAATAGGGGTGCCTGGGTGGCTCATTGGTTGAGCCTCCGACTTCGGCTCAGGTCATGATCTCACGGTTTGTGGGTTCAGGCCCTGCGTCGGGCTCTGTGCTGATAGTTCAGAGCTTGGAGCCTGCTTCAGATTCTGTGTTTCCTTCTTTCTCTGCCCCTCCCCCACTCATGCTCTGTTTCTGTCTCAAAAACAAGTAAACATAAAAAAAATTTTTTTTAAATGTATCCCTAAGTAGAAAGATCAGTAACTGCAAAGATTTCAGATGTCAACAGGATGTAGTCACTGTGAGGGAGAAAAGGTTGGCAAGACTTATTTTATTTTTATTTTCAACTGGAAATATAGTAATTCAAGTTTCAGGATATCTGTTAGTTTTTATGTAGCTGGAGCCTTACAGATTTCTGGGAAGTTGAATTTGTGATGCATAAGCACTTTTGATTAGAGTTCTTTGTTTTGCAGCCTGGGACTTTTATAGCAATTTTATGCAATAATACATATGTATCTAAATCTCCATTAAGGTAAACCTTTTCCTTTTTTATTTTTTTAGATGTTATAAACTTAAAAAATTATTAAGGTTGTAAAAAATAAATTTTACCCTACAAATGAAAACCATCATAAGAATTTACAGAGTAGCTACTGTTCTTATAGTTATACTTTATTATTTTGTTTTACTTACAGATCCTTCAGCATAGAAAATTGGATGACTTGATGTTTTGGTCATATGTAACAAATAAACTTCCTTGCTTAACTTTATTCTCATCAAATGTTACAACAAAAACCCCATGTGTGTGCAAAATCTTAGCCTGTTCAGTTATTACTCTCACTTAGTCTCTGGGCCAGTCATGGCTACCCTTGCAGTCCACTGTACTCTTTGGGGGATTGGAAACTGCGATATAATGGACGCAAGAAAACACCATGTACACATCTGGTATTATTTCACATTAGTCATTATAATTAAGTTATATAAGTTAGTATAGGAAAACCCTATTGTGTGAAAATGCTTTCCCTGAAAGTTTGATTTATTAGAATTGAACCCGTATGCTAGCCTTTATCCACTTGCATCAGGAAGGATGCTTAAAAGCAGTATACTAGGACAGAGGCTGGTTCAAAATTCAGTCATACCTTGGCACTGAACTAAGGTCTTGTCATTTCCATAAGCTTCATGGGTTTTCTGACTCTTTCACCTTCATCTCTGTATCATACACCTCTTATGTGTCACTTCAGATCTTCCTGGCCTCATTCTCCCCAGAGCCTTTGATCATGGTGTAGCCCTGGCCGTTGCCAACTCAAACGGGATGCTGACCAACTTCATGTGGACATAATCTGACACCTCATGCTTCCCTCCTTTTTCCCCTTTTCCCTGGGACTGTGCTCTGTGATAAGCCTTAGGTTTTGCTGCTAAGAATCGTCATCCTTTTTGTGTGCTCTCTCTCTATATGGTAGTGGGTTCCCTTGATTGTGCATTAAGCTATCAGTTGAGCTGATGTATTTTGGCCTGAGATGGTACTACTAATAAAGAACTTTAGGAAGAAAATAGGCTTGTTCTTCCGAGAGTGGATTAATTTTTAAATTTATCAACCTTGTAAGAATTGGAAATGATTAGGATTGAAGTGCTGCCAGTAGCATTAACCGTCATCATTGCTTAAAAGGAGAGGAAAAGGCAAGAGCTGGTTGAAGGGGATCCAAGAAGTAGGACTCAGACTATGCCTTGAGTTCTGGTCTGCCATATACTAGCTGTGTGACTTTGGAAGTTCCCTTCACCTCTCTGAACCTCAATTTCCTTTTCTGTAAAATGGAGGTGATAAAACCATAATATGGATCTTTTAACATTGGTATGGGTATATGGGTGCCCGGGTGGTTCAGTTGGTTAAGTGTCTGACTTCGGATCAGTTCATGATCTCACAGTCCAGGAGTTTAAGCCCCGTGCCGTCTGTGACTCCCTCTCTCTCTACCTCTCCCTCACTCCTAGTATGTCTCTCCTTCTCTCTAAAAAACAAATAAACATTCTAAAAAAAGGATTGCTCTGGACACAAATGAGTTATTTATATAAAATGCCTGGCACATGGTAGGTTAGTAGATGGTAGCTGACATTGTTTTCTTTGACTTATTTATCTTAATTAACTTTGTAAAACTTTTATTTATTGAAATGTCATATTTTAAGGAATTAAAAAAATTTTTAATGTTATTTTAGAGAGAGCATGAGTGGGTGAGGGGGCAAAGGGAAGGAGACAGAGAGAGAGAGAGAGGGAGAGAGAGAGAGAGAGAGAGAGAGAGAGAGAGACTCTGACTTCAGCAAGCTCCACACTCAGCAGAGCCTGATGTGGGGCTCGATCTCACAACCCTGGGATCATAACCTGAGCCAAAATCAAGAGTCAGATGCCCAACCGACCGAGTCATACTGGCGCCCCAAGTAATTTTTTTTCAAACAACACTGGCATATGCTAGATACTCAGTAAATATTTATTGGCTGGGTTAGACATGTGGTAAACTGTCATATGTTCCTAATAACAAATAATGCCCTTTTGCTTTTAATTGGCAAGAATCTGAGGTGATTTAAGCTGTGGTTTCTAGTTTCTTAACCATCTAGATAGCAACTGCAAGATGTTTATTTCAAGGATTGTGGGTTTCCTCTGAAGTGCATTGATTTGCATACTGTTGCTCAGAGTTGGTTTTCTTGTTCTGGGCAAAGAACTGTCATATATATAGTTAAAGGAACTCAGTGGTCAGTGTCTTTGAACACTTAGAAGATGTAGGAAATGCAGAGGCAGCTAGTTCAGAGTTCTTAGAAATACAAGAAGTGAATAGAATTTAGTTTTTGGATCTTCTGATTGTTGTTAAATAGCACTTATTTATAGGCCATGTTAATTGCTTATAGTGTGTTAGATCCTTTGCAAGTGATTTTATCAATAGGTATAACAAAAGTACTTACAACAAAAGATACAGGCACCATGCTTTCTCATAATTTTCTGGAGGGGAATAGGGCAGTAGGGCTTTCTAAGATGACACAATTAGTAAGTGGCACAGCTGGAATTTGAATTCAGGTCTTCCTGAGCTCAGTTTCTCAAAGCCAGATCTAGCTCATTGCTTCTATTTCCTTCTAAGATTTTGCAGAAGAGTTTCTTTTTGATTTGTAAATATTTGAAAAAATTATAACTGGTTAATTCAGATTAGAACAAAACTATAGGCATTCGGCATTTATCAATTGATATTTAATATATGCAACCCTGGCAAGGTGCCTGATAAGGGAAAGGTAAATATGACATGCTCTTTTATTTATTTATTTATTTATTGAAGTTTATTTATTTTTAGTAGTCTGTACATCCAACGTGGGACTTGAATTCATGACCCTGTGGTCAAGAGTCATACACTCCTCAGACTGAGCCACCCAGGTGCCCCCTGACCTGCTCTTTTAAAAACTATTTTTTAAAATAATGTTTTTCATTAAAAATTTTAATGCTTATTAATTTTTGAGAGAGAAAGAGAACAGGGAAGAGAAGAGAGAAGGAGACACAGAATTTAAAGCAGGTTCCAGACTCTGAGGTGTCAGCACAGAGCCTGCTGTGGGGTTTGAACTCACAAACCACGAAATCATGACCTGAGCTGAAGTCAGATGCTTAGCCGACTAAGCCACCCAGTTGCTCCTAAAAATGATTTTTTGGTAAATACTTTTAATTTTAGAATATTATTAGACTTACAGAAAAATTGCCAAGCTGTCACAGAGTTCCTCTGTTTACCCATCACCCAGTTTCCTTTTCTGTTTATTTTTTTCATTTATTCAGCAAATATTTATTGAATGCCTACTATGATTTAGGTGCTAGGGATATAGCAATGAATAAAACATAGTACCCTGGTCTTATGAAATTTATTTATTTAAAAAAATTTTTTTTGATGTTTATTATTGAGAGAGAGAAACAGCATGAATGGGGGAGGGGCAGAGAGGGAGGGAGACACAGAATCTGAAGCAGGCTCCACGCTCTGAGCTGTCAGCACAGAGCTCGACTCAGGGCTCAAACCCACAAACTGAGATCAGACCTGAACTGAAGTTGGATGCTTAACCGACTGAGCCACCCAGGTACCCCCAAATTTACATTTTTGGGGAATGAATTAATTTGGGTACTAAGGTTGGAATAACAAGGTACAAAAGGAAGACTTATAGATCTGTTTCTGCTTTTTTGTTTATTTGTTTTTTAGATAACATATATAAGCAAAATCATGTGATATTTGTCTTTCTCTGACATGCTCTTTTTTTTTTTTTAATAACATCTTGGAGTTAGGGAAACTCATACACAGCTAAGTATATCACATTTATTAATTCATTTAACAACTATTTGTTGAGTAACCTCTGTGTATGTCAGGATGGTATTGATCCTAAGAAAACAATGAACAAAAGGAGATTTAGGTTACAGGCTTTATGGAGGTTTTTAGTCTAGCAGGGGTATTATGAGCTGCCATCTTGGTTATTTATAATCAGATTAGATATAGATTAGATGTAATCACCTGTGATTAGAGCTAGGTGGTCACTTATAGGCATTTTCACATCGCATAATTACACTACTGGGGCGTATGTTACCAGGAAATTCTGACTGAATTCTGCTACATATTTATTAGCAGGTAGGCACAACATTAGTCAGACAAACCCATTTGTTTGAGCTCAGGGAAGTCACAGCTTTCAGATAAGCATCTTGCTAGGTAGTTTCCCTTGAGACAAATGTAGCAGGATTTATGTGACAGAGTAATTAGAATTATTAGACAGAATTCTGGTGAGAATTATGTGACAGAATCTGAACTCAGGTCAGGCTAGAGCCCTAGACCAACAACACTGTCCTCACTGGCACAGGATGCTAGGTTTGTGAGAGTACTGTACTTTGTTCTCATTAGAATGGAGGCACCTATTATAATATTTCTAATCAAGCTACATGGTTTTAACACAGCACATTTTATCAGTGAAAATTTATTCCTAACATTCCTTATGTTGATTAACAAACCTTCCACTGTTGATCAGAAAAAAGATAGCTGATGGCATGTAAAACCTGCTTTTAGAGCAGAAATTCTTAACCCATTTTTGCCATGAACCCCTTTGGCAGTCTGATAAAGTCTTTGGCCCTTCTCAGAATAATTTTTCTTATTTTTTAAATTTTTAAAAAAATGTTTATTTTTGAGAGAGAGAGAGAGACAGAGTGTAAGCAGGGGAGGGGCAGAGAGAGGGGGAGACACAGAATCTGAAGTAGGTTTCAGGCTCTGGGCTGTTAGCACAGAGCCGGATGTGGGGCTCAAATTCATGAACCATGAGATCATGACCTGAGCCGAAGTCGGATGCTCAACTGACTGAGCCACCCAGGTGCCCCTCAGAATAATCTTTCAAAGGCATAAAATACAAAGGTTTGCAAAGGACATCGAATATGATGAAATGTAGTTATTAGAAATGCTTTAAGAGACGTGATACAGTAATATGTGCTTATTTATTATGGTATTAACTAACAAGATCTAGTGTTGTGAACAATTGCTTTAATTTCAAAATCGTGACAAATGCAGTGTCACCACTAATACTGTAATGTATTACCTACATTAATAATTGAGAGTAATTGCTAAACTTCAGTTAGAAGTTCATGAAAAATGAAAGTAAAACTTTTTCCCCATCCTTCTTCTCAGACATCCATTCTTTCTATCCAGTTTAAGATTCCCTACTCTAGGGTGTGCATTTTGAATTAAAAAAATTTTTTTTAACGTTTACTTATTTTTGAGAGACAGAGAGACAGGGCAGGGTCAGAGAGAGAGGGACACACAGAATCAGAAGCAGGCTCGAGGCTCTGAGCTGCCAGCACAGAGCCCAATGTGGGGCTTGATCCCACGAACTGTGAGATCATGACCTGAGCCAAAGTCAGATGCTCAACCGACAGAGCCACCCAGGTGCCCCTAAAAATTTTTTTTTATTTTAGAGAGAGAGCGAGAGAGAGAGAGCAAGTGGGGATAAGGGGCAAAGGGAGAGGGAAAGAGAGAATCTCAAGCCCACCACGGGCCTTGATTCCATGACTCTGGGATCATGACGTGTGCTGAAATCAAGAGACAGATGCTCAACTGAGGATCTTTCATATGCTACCTAATCAACCCTGGAGTGTATATTCATGACTAGGATATCAAATGTTAACTATTTATCCCTATATGTAGATTAACTAACACTTGGATTTATCACTGTTTTCCTTTTGGGGGGGTATAATTTAGTAGGGATGATGGCATTGTACAAATAATGAATGCAGACTGTGTGAAGAGTTTCATAGGAGAGAGCTGTGAAGTGCTATGGGATTATGCTGAGCATTTTAAAGTAAAGACAAGAGGGTCTTGTCTAAAATAGAGGCAATATGATAAGCAGATCTAGGTAAACATGAATATAGCGGTGTATGCTGTGGGTTTTGGAAAAAAGTGAGAAGGAATGAAGGTTGTAATTACTGTAATTTTTTCTTTGAGGTTGAAAAGGACATCCCAGAAAAATACATGATTAACAGGCTTTGTTCTGTCTGGTTTGGGAATAAAGATATTTCAGATACAGAGACTAACTAAGATGATGATGGGGGTTGAAGCTGGAGAGGCAGGATGGAGCCACACATGAAGGAGGGGAAGGCACAGAAGGTTCTTTCACATGTGAGTGACCCAATTATCCAGGCACGGTTGTAAGTACATTACATATGTTAAGTTATCTAATCCTCACAGCAGTCTTATTATTATTTGCATGTTATGGATGAAGAAACAGGCATGGAGGGATTCAGTATCTTGCCCAGAGACAACAACTAGGCCTGGTCTGAGGATAACTCAGTAAGATCACACTGAAGATGGTGTGGAGGACAGGGTAGGCAGGGCACGCCTGGAGATCGGAGAATCAGGTCAGAGGCTGTTAAGGTGACACTGGCACGAGATGGTAAATGTGGCTTGAACACTGAGCAGCAAGAATAGGTGAAAAGCATTTTCCAACTTGGAAGTCTACGTGTTTATGTTTTGAAGTTAGGCAGCATCTGCAAAATTGGAAATGAAAGTCCAGGGTTCTACATAGAGATTTTTACCAGTCCTTTTAAAATATGTACTTGGCTGGATCACTTCCTATGTTACAAGTATCTCTTACCAACTGAATAATGATCATCGTGGGCAGGATTCTATTATAAGCACCAGTTAATGTTTACAGTAAGCATCTCCTTAGCCGCTTGTCTAGATAGGAACACCAGGGGAAAGCTTTCCAAGTGTTACATTGTATGGTGACTAAGCTCACAGTTACAAAATACACATACCTACGCCTTGTCACAGCAAAGGGAACATTGAAAATCTGGCTCACTTGCTAGCAGTCACTTTGAGAAAACTCCAGAGAAGTAAGAGGGAAAGTTTTAGGCCAAGGGCAGACCAACAGTACATTTTGGATCTGAAGCAGGATTGATTCATAATTGATGTAAAATGCAGCAGATACCTAGTGAGTCCTGATTTCCTAGGCCCAGGACAAGTTCCTGGCCGTGTAGTGAGTTCTTTAACAGATTTAAGATGGCTCAAAAATGTGAACTTGTACTGCCTGGCAGATAAATAACCAGGGCTTGTAGTTCTCCACATTACAGATGATTGGTGCTAACTGGGAGTTCATAGAACATACCTAATCCATATTCTGCATTTAGAGGGATGAAGTAAATTCATTTCTGGTCACAAAGCTTTCTACTGGCTGTGTCCAGGTTCACCTCCAGGCCTCATAGATGACATGGACATTTCATAGGGCCCTGTGGCAGGTGGGCGGAAGTCCTGTGATGTCATTTCCCAGAAGGCTCATTGACACAGCCCTTCCTTTTACCTCAGACTCCCCAATATTTCTGCTCAGAAGTATGGTTGTTTTTTTTTTTTTTTTAAGTTTCCTTATTTATTTTGGGAGCAAGGAAGCAAAAAGAGAGGGAGAGAAAATCCCAAGCAGGATCCATACTTGGTGCAGAGCCTGACATGGACTCCATCCCACGACCGTGTGATTATGACCTGAACTGAAATCAGAGTCCGATGCTTAACAAGCTGAGCCACCCAGGTGACCCTATTTTTAATCCACTGTAAAACAGTGAGGATATCAGGTCAGTCAAGACTAAATGTTAAAAATTTCACCCTCATAGTCACTCAGATATGTTCTCTGTATTCCTGTTTTACTTCCATGTTTTTATTTTTAACTTCCATGCTGACAGACTAATGGTCTGATTTAAACTGTGGTTTCTTGATAAATTGCCTCTGTTTAGATCTCATTGTTCTCTACAGTTACCAAAGTGTAGGTTTCCAGGCTGAAAGATAGAACCAATTCTTTTCTATTTTTAATATTCATCCCTGGGACAAGCTGTGAATTGGAAGGCAAGGTACTTTCAGCCAAAACAGAAAAACTGGAATTATTTCCCTAGGATGCATCAGCAGAATGTACGGGTAAAATTTTATACCATTTGTTTCAGGTTTTTGATATACCTTATTTAATAAGGATTCAATAAGGTAGTTAAAATACACTTTTATTAAATCACATCATGAAGTATTTATTTCAACTACAGTCAATCCTCTTATTTCAAGTGATAAAATATTTAATATTTTCTGTCACTGTTAACAAAAACCATTTTATGTCAACTGCTAGAGTGGTTTACAGTCTTCATTAAATATGTAGAAAAAGTCTAATCTTGATGTTTAAAAAAGTTAACTGACTGGGGTGCCTGGGTGGCTCAGTAAGTTAAGTGTCTGACTTTTGGTTTTGGCTCAGGTCATGATCTCCTGGTTCATGAGATTGAGCCCTGTGAGGGGGTCTGTGCTGACAGCCCAGGGCCTGCGTGGGATTCTCTCTCTGTGTCTCTCTCTGTCTCCCTCTCCTGTGTGTGTGCTCTCTCTCTCTCAAATATCAAAAAAAAGTTAATGGACTTCTTTCTCTTTCCTATTTAATTATTTTCAAGAAGTCAGTATACCAGAGTTTGATATATGTGTTGACTCAAGGAATACTTTATCATACTCCATGTTCTGTAAATAGCTTCTGGTTTTAGTTATACATTAAATTTTATTATTATAAATCAATTAGTGAGAAACAACATATTGATATATCTTTATCCATTTAAAATTACTAGATGTATATAATTTAAATACTTATCTGAGTGTTTTTAGTAATTTATCTTACAAAATGTATTCCATAATATAGTTCTCCTTGAAATGAATGTTAAAACTTTTATTTGAATTTAAAAAAGAGGTCAGGCTATTTTGTACAGAAGTCATGTTTATTTACCTGATTAGTTGGATAATAAGATAATCAAGATTTGATAAGATATGTAAGATAATGATTTGATACTAAAGCCACATTCCAGTCATATTATAGGATAAAATTTCCCATAAATTGAATCAGCTAAAAATGCAGCTTCATTGTTTTGAGGAAAATATATTTAAAGCATGACCTAAGAGGATATAATTTTGTCAAGTAGTAGTATTTTCTGAAAGGTATAATGAAGTTAAGGCTTTTTTTTTTTCTTTCTGAGTTTCAGAGGTTAAGCAAGGATAGCAAGTGTGTTTAACTTGTTATGATGAAGTCGTTGGCATATATCCATGAAATTGAAAACATGAGTACTCTGTGACATGAGTACAGCTTCTCTTACAGGTCAGGTAGTTTCCAGTTCTTTGCTTTCAGGAGCATAATTGATTAATTAGCGTGTGGATCATTAAAAATAACAGTTGATGTTAGATTGCTATGTGATTTTTTTTTTTTTTTTTTGGTGTGCACCATGGCAGGACTGCAAGGATTTGAGTGATGTTACTGTAACAAAACTCCTTCCAGTCTCATGCCCTTATATATTTAAGCAAGGTTTTCAGTGCTTTGCTTTAGTACAAAAGAAAACAGGAGTAGAATAAATGCTGAATGAGCAAAGAAATTGAATCAGTAATCAAAAAACTCCCAACAAACAAAAGTCCAGTGCCAGATGGCTTCACAGGTAAATTCTACCAAGCATTTAAAGGAGAGTTAATACCTATTCTTCTCAAACTATTCCAAAAAATAGAAAAGGAAAGAAAACTTCCAAACCCATTCTGTGAGGCCAGCATTACCCTGATACCAAAACCAGGTAAAGACTCCACTAAAAAAGAGGACTACAGGCCACTTTCCCTGGTGAACATGGATACAAAAATTCTCAATAAAATACTAGCAAACCAATTCAAACAATGCTTTAAAAAAATCATTCACGACAATCAAGTGGGATTTATTCCTGACTTGCAAGAGTGTTTCAATATTTGCAAATCAATCAACATACAACACATTAATAAAAGAAAGGATAAGAACCATATTATTTCAAAAGATTTAGAAAAAGCATTTGACAAAGCATATCATCCATTCATGATAAAAACCCTCAGCAAAGTAGGTTTAGAGGGAACGTATCTCAACATAATAAAAGCTCTGTATGAAAAACCCACAAAAATATCATCCTCAGTGGGGAAGAACAGAACTTTTCCTTTATAGTCAGGAACAAGACAGGATGTCCGCTCTCATCACTGTTATTTAACACAGTCCAACAAATCCTAGCCATAGCAATCAGACAACAGAAAGAAATAAAAGGCATCCACATTGACTAGGAAGAAGTCAAACTTTTACTATTCCCAGATGACATGATACTCTATATAGAAAACCTTAAAGATTCCACCAAAAAATTGCTAGAACTGTTACACGAATTCAGTAAAGTTGCAGTATGCAAAATGTACAGAAATCTCTTGCATTTCTACACACCAATAATGAAGCAATAGAAAGAGAAGTTAAGGAATCGATCCCATTTTCAGTTGTACTCAAAACAGTAAGATTCCTAGAATTAAACCTAATCAAAGAGGTGAAAGACCTATACTCTGAAAACTACAGAACACTGATGAAAAAATTGAAGATGACACAAAGAAATAGAAAGATAATCCATTATCATGGATTGGAAGAATAAGTGTTGTTAAGATGTCTGTACTACACAAAGCCATCTACACACTTAATGCAATCCCTACCACAGTACTAACAACATTTTTCACAGAGGTAGAACAAACTAAAAATCTGTATGGAACCACAAAAGACCCTGAATAGACAAAGCAGCCTTGAAAAAGAAAAGCAAAGCTTAAGCTGGAGGCATCATAACTCCTAGCTTCAAGCTATAGTACAAAGCTGTAGTGATCAAAAGAGTATAATACAGGGACAAAAATAGTCAACACACATCAATAGAACAGAATGGAAGACTCACAAATGAACCCACAACTCTATGGTCAATCTTGGATGAAGCAGGAAAGAGTATCAACAAATAGTGTTGGGAAAACTGGACAGCAACATGCAAAAAGAATGAAACTGGACCATTTTCTTATACCAAACACCAAAATAAGTTCAAAATGGATTAAAGACCTAAGTGTAAGATCTGAAACCATAAAAATCCTAGAGGATAACACAGGCAGTAACCTCTTTGAAACAGCTATAGCAGCTTCTTTCTAAATAGGTCTTTTGAAGCAAGAGAAACAAAAGCAAAAATAAACTTTGGGACTTCATCAAAATGGAAAGCTTGTGCAGAGTGAAGGGAATAGTCAACAAAGGCCACCAACAGAATGGGAGAAGATACTTGCAAATGAAATATCTGATAATGGGTTAGTGTCCAAAATATATAAAGCACTTCTAAAACTCAACACTGAAAAAGTGAATAATCCTAAAAAAAATAAGTAGAAAACTTGACTAAACATTTCACCGAAGGAGAGATCCAGATGGCCAACAAACACATAAAAAGATTCTTGATACCACTCATCGTTAGGGAAATAGAAATTAAAACTACGAGATATCCCCTCACACCTGTCAGAATGGCTCAGATCAACAAGGAACAACGGGTTGGCACGGATGCGGAGAAATGATGCAAACTGATGCAGACACTGTGGATAACAGTATGGAGGTTCCTCAACAAGTTAAAAATAGAGCTACCCTACGATCCAACAATTTTACTACTAGGTATTTACCCAAAGAATACAAAAACACTAATTCAGAGGGATACATGCACGCTGATGTTTATAGCAGCATTATCTATAATAGCCAAATTGTGGAAACAGCCCAAATGTCCATTGACTGATGAATGGATAAAGAAGAGGTGGTGTATGTGTATGTGTATTTTGTATAATACACGTATATACACACTATGGAATATTAGCCATAAAACAGAATGAAGTGTTGCCATTTGCAACAACATGGATGGAATTAAAGAGTATTATGTTAAGCAAGGTAAGTCAGAGAAAGGCACATACCATATGATTTCACTCATGTGGAATTTGAAAAACAAAACAAATGAGCAAAGGGGAAAAAGAGAGAAATGGACTCTTAACTATAGAGAACAAACTGGTAGTTACCAGTTGGGGGAATGGATTTAATAGGTGATGGGTTAAATGCACTTGTGATGGGCATCTGTGATGAGCACCAGGTAGTGTATGGATGTTTTGAATTACTACATTACACACCCGAGGTTAATATTAAACTGTATGTTAACTGAAATTTAAGTAAAAACTTAAAAAAAAGAACTAATGTTCAGTGATGTCTCATTTTAGTCATAAGCCATAGTCATCCCATGGATTCATTTCATTAAAAGATACTTTTCCAGGGGCACCTGGGTGGCTCTGATGGTTAAGCATCTGACTCTAATTTTGGCTTAGGTCATAATCTTGGATCTCACAGTTTGTGGGATCACACCCACCTTGGGCTCTGTGCTAATGGTGTAAAGCTTGCTTGGGATTCTCTGTCCCTCTGTCTCTACCCCTTTCCCACTAGTGTGCTTGCTCTTGCTCTCGCGCGTGCTCTCTCTCTCTCTCTCAAAATAAATAAACAAACTATAACCCCTCCAGGAAAACAAAGCAACAACAAAAGAGATACTTTTCCAGTACAGCTTTACTTTTTATGTCTATCACAATTTGTAATATGTTTTGATCAATAATTGTATTGATAGTCCAGGGTAGAAGAAAAGTTACTAGAGAAATTAAAATTTTTAATTTATATAGGTTTTTTTGTTGAAAGGAATGGTAGAGTGGTTAACAAAAGTTTTTATTTTAGGATAAGATACTTTGTGGAAAGTGGAATGAAAACATGAGTTCGTAGGGGAAAAAGTAAAGGTATAAATTACTATTAAAGAAGAGTTTTTTCATTAAAAATAGTTGATAGTATCAATAATAAAAAATCATAAAATACCCACATTTTCAAAAATTTATAGTGCTTGGTTTCTGAAGGATATAATTTAATTTTATTAAAATTTTTTTTCTTTACATTTATTTTTGAGAGAGTAAGAGACGTGAGCAGGGGAGGGGCAGAGAGAGAAGACACAGAATCTGAAGCAGGCTCCAGGCTCTTGAGCAAGCATTCAGCACAGAGCCTGATGTGGGGCTGGCTTGAACTCATGAACTGTGAGATCATGACCTGAGCTGAAGTCGGATGCACAACCCACTGAACCACCCAGGTGCCCCGAGAGAATTTTATTTTAAAATACAGTATTTTAGAAATTGTGCCTTTTGTAATTATTTGTACTCAACTTTGAAAAATTTTATATGTCTTAGAAATATATTAGAGGTTACAAGCTATTTGAGGGTACATGAGTGAAAAAGCTTAAGGATTACTGTAAGTAATGTGCATATACTTTGATTTATTAATCTTAGACATATATTCATTGATCCACTGAAGATTTAATTTATATGTATAAAGTTTATATCTCTTTTCCCACTGTTTGATTTTTATATTTATTTCTTCTGTTGGCTATTCTTGTGATGTTTTTACGTAACATATTGAAACCTGTATTTTTTATTAAATCAACCTTAAACATTTTCTCTTCACCACTTTTTTAATAAGCCAAGGACCCTGTCCTCCTCCTGTCTCTTTTCATAATCGGCTTGCTTTATTCATAAATTGACATTATTTTATATGATATATGTATGTATCCATCCACCTGTTTACCCACCTGCCATCTTGGCGGGCTGTCTGTCCATCCATCCATCTACCCATCCACCAATCCATTTGTCTATCTATCTTTCAGTACTAGACCAAATAGTGTATTAGGATTGCTTGTCTTTCTCTGGGTTCAGATCACAGTCCATAGGCTATTTTTTTTTTCCCATAGGCTATTTGATGGAGGTTGTTCTAGCATAAAGTGTAAATAAATTCTGTTTTCTTAAATTCTGACACTTGTATTAGATGGTACTGAGTTTTTGTTTGCTTTGCATTTGGACCATGACTTACTGAATAGCTTTTTATTTTTCCTGCAGTTTAAAAACATATTTTATTATCTTTTGCATATTCTTAAATTTTTCCTTCCAAATTCTTAGCTATACTGTTCTACTAAATTCTTCCAGAGACCTCTGTGTCAGAGCCTTCTGTCTTGTGGTAGCTCTCTCAGCCTGCTCCTGTAAAATTCCTTTTCTGGAATTCCGTGAAGAATAATTAACATATCGGCTTTTTTTAAATTTTTAGGTCATGGTTTCTTAAGGAAATTGGTAGTTTGGAGTCTAATGTGTAACAATTCAGGAAGGACAAGATGTTGACAAAGAATATACATAGGAAAAGTGGTGACTGGAGATTTGAGGAGAGGCTTATAAGGAAAGATTTTTTTAGGCAGGATGTAGTCATGGTTAACCTAATTCTTAGTCTCTCATTTCAGTAAACAGTCATTGATGCCTACAATTTGGCAGGGGCTGAGCTAAATTTAGGGGCTGAGATATCAAGATGAAGGAGCTGGGGTGGGAGCAGCAGGCTGTAGAAGCACCTGTAAGCAGTTCATGTAAGGTAAAACATGCTATAAGATAACATATTTAAGGAATTCTGGGAACTTCATTGTATTTTAATCCATCACCACTGTGATTCTTTTATCTTATCTAGGAAGCATGATGTAACTATGTTTATGATGTCCTAAGATGCAATGGGTGTTTCAGATAAGAAACAAGTCTAAAGGGGCTTAAGCGGGAGTCAATTGATACCCATAAAAGAAAGGAAAAGAGAGGTGAAAAGCCATCTTACTTTAGCATTTATTATTAGTGAGTGATCTGATTAATACAGCAAAGTATAATGAACCATCTTGAGGGGTGTGCCCTGACAGCCCTCTGCCCTGGAAAAAACTATACTTTTGCAAATGAATTTCTACTTGGTAGAATACGACTGGGGAAATTTTAAACTAGGCATTAGTCCCTTGTCTCCTCTGGACCAGGTCTTATTCTGGAGTTTCCTCCAAACTAGTTTACCGGAGAGTAAAATAAGACATTTGCATCATCTTGTCGTTGTAGCCAAAAGGCATTTATCGCCTTTTGAAAGAGATTCTTTCTCTCTGTTGGGATTTTTGTCCACCCCAACTCAACTGAGGTAGTCATGGAGATTAGTAAGATTGAGGAAATATAAAACCAAAAATAAAAATACTACATGTGGTACATATTATGTGTCAGGCACTGTTCTAATCTTCATAGCAATCCTATGAAATAGATTCTGTTATTATCTACAGTTTACCAATAAGGGAAACCAGAGCATGGAAAGTTTATGTTAGTTGTCCAATATCACATAGTATGAGGTTGAGCTGGGATTCAGATTCAGGCAATTTGATTCCAGAGCCTACTCTCTTTACCACTATTTTTATGCATCTCATACCCTGTCAGTTACTGGTAGAGCTGATGGAGAAATGGCTTTAGGAGTGTTGGCCAAGTGGGTTTACCGATTCCTTACCCCTGAATTACAGACTTTCCTGGGCACAGGCAGACTGGACAACTTGTATGCCTCCCTTGTGGTGTGGAGGAACAGATCCCGTGTACCCTATCCCTTCTCTTGTACGTCACTGACTCGATAACTCACCCTTCCTTTCTTCAGGAGGACAGAGTGAGGGGGCTTAGAGACATCAGGGGTGTTACTTTGAATTCTTCCACATGGAAACATGAGGAATGAGGAATTAAATATCCTCATTTTAGCATTCCTGGTTCATTAAAGGCAGAGTCTTCTTTGGGTACTAAGCATAGGTGGACAGGAACTAGACAAAGGGTGGCCTTCCCCCTACAGGCAAGATTTAAGCTAAGCACCTGAAGCTCACATAGCTTCAGTTTTGTGCCACTGTGTATACTTTCCCCAGTTTATAGCCTGCTTTGTTATGCCATCCATTTCATCTGAAGCAAACAACAAAAAACTATAAAACTCCAAATTAAGGTCATTTTAAACAAACATCCTTCCCCTAGTTTCCTGAAACAAGCAACATTGTTTTTTTTAGTTATTCTCCCACATCATTTGCCCTAAAAAGAGAGAGGCAAAATTCTAAAGAAGAAAGAGCATAGTTTTTAGAATAAGATATGTAGGTTTGAATCTTATTTAATCTCTCTGTGCTATTCTTTCCTTATTACTGTATAAAACAGAGTGTAAGACCTACCATTTAGCATCGGTATGAGGATTAGAGATAAAGTATGCCAGGTACAGTAACAAAAAGTAGCTTCTAATGTTAATAAAGATATGAAAAGTACAAAGTTAATCCTGTTGAATGCTTAAAAAATAATTTCAGCTTAAAAATAATTTTACACAAGCACATTTTTGGGGTAAGTCTTTTTTCAAGACTGCTGGGAAACAGGAATACTGATGAATATTTGGGTATTTTGTCTGGTTATCCGTAGGCACACTCATGTATGAAGGTGAGTGCACAAAACTAATTTGCAAGTAAGCCTTCAATATGTAGTACTAGTTATCTATATGTTGTATGCAAATTGAGTTTTAAATTTAAGAATTCATAGCCTCATCTTTTTTTCTTTTATTTCTGAGAGTTGAAATTTGAATTCAAAAGCTTCCAGTGCTTTTTTTCTTTGTCCTTCAAGCTAATGCATTCGAAGATTGCTGCTGTTTTCTTTAAAAGATTTTAGCTTAGTTGAAGAATACCATAAATTCTGATGGCACAACTGTTTCTTTAAGAGTTTGTTGGTCATATCTCAGAATATGAAATAAACAGAGGATGTAGGTGCTGTTTTTCTTTTTTAGGATATTTCCCTTGTCCCTCTCATCTCTCCCCCACCCCCAGCTCCCATTGCTGTGTTGCACAAAAATTAATGTATTTTATTTGTTAGTTAGGTTTGACAAATCTTTTGTGCCTGTAACCCCCTTCCCTGTTCCCTACATACCACTTAGTCTACTTGGGGACTGGAACACGTTTATTTCCTCAAGGTTTGTTGTCCTATTCAGGAAAGGAGGGAGAGAAGGATGACCAAACAAAACCATGAAAGACTAATGCACAGGAGGGAGAGCCACCATACAATTTGCTTTAGTCACTTGGTCCTGAAAAGAAAATGCAGTATTGATCTCACCAGAACTGTATGGTTTTGATTTTGTCCCTCCAGCTGAGTATTGCTTCTGTCTTGGTTTGAATCCCTGTCTAGCATTTAATTGTTGACCTTGAGCAAATTATTTAATCTTTCTGAGCCTTGGTTTACTCACTTCTAAAATGAAAATAATAATAGGATCTATCCTTTAGGGTTGTAGTGAAGATTAAAGAAAATAACACATGGGATGTACTTACAATAATGCTTGGACTCAGAAAGATCAGAAACCTTTATTAGATCCAGATTTGAGCCCAAGTTGGCTTATTTCTGCCACATACATGACATTGTACAATAGTGTGAAGTAGGTTATGTACATAGTAACCCCACCAGATTACTGAAGTAGCAGAGAGGTTTGATGAGGTTAAGTGACCACTAGGATCATCAGCTAGTGAAAGGCAGAACCTAACCGAATGAAGGGTTTCTCTTGCTGCTGGTGTAGAGGCCTTTTGCTCTAGCAACATGCCATGAAGGCAGTGTCTTTGATATCTAATGATGTGTTGTTTTATCCACTGTATGGCACGGTTCTTGAGGAGTTCAGCTAAGTGCATGGTACCATCTGATTGTAGATGTTTACATAGTTAGAAACTGGAGACAAAGCAATAAAGACTACTTTAGCATAATGATTCAGGTATATTTGTTGAGTCATCCAGTGTGGACATCCAGTGTGAGTAATTAAATACAGTTTACTATAATTAATTTATACATGTTGAGCTTGGTCCAAAAAAGATTGGTCTAAATTTCAAATAGGCAGTTTTGCACATATAGACCATAAAAAAGTATGAAATGTGAAGTTAAATGTATGCTGAACATATTACCTAGCAGTTTTACTCTTAGGTATCCAGGGGAAATAAATGTGAACATCTACACAAAGATTGTGAAGTAGCTCAGAAGTGGTTAAAGAGGTAGAAAAAGTGGATGAAATAATAGTTAGAAATGGTACAGAGAAATAAGTACAAATGAGAATAAAGAAAAACTGTGTGCATTTGACCAGGAGTTTGTCAATCCTTATAATAGTCTAAAAGTAAGGATATGGGAATTTTTGTGTTCTCTACAGTGAAACATAAGCACTTCTTAAAAGACTCAACCACTTTGGTCATTATGGAAATGTAAATTAACATCTCGGTGAGATGCCACTGCATGCTCCCTTAATGGGCTGTATAGGAGACAGGCAGTACTAAATGCTGGTACAGATGTGGAGAGCGACTTCCACCTGTTGCTGGTGGCCACGTAAAGCAGTACATATACTTTGGAAAACAGTTTTGTCTCCTGAAAAGGTACACTATGTGACGCAACAGGCCTTCTCTTAGGCATCTCTTCAAGAGAAATAAAAAGAAATGTCTATACAAAGACTTTTCTTGAATGTTCACAGCAGCACTATTCATAAGAGCCCCAAACCAGAAACAATCCAAATGCCTATCAACTGGTGAACGGAGAAACAAAATGCTATTCAGCAGCAATAAAAGGAGCTGAGAACCGATAACCTGCTACAATGTGGATAAACCTCAAAAGCATGTTAAGTGAAAGGCACCAGATACAAAAGACCACATATTGTATGATTCCATTTATATGAAATGTCCAGAAAATAGGGAGGAAAGAAAGCAGATAAGGGTTGCCTGGGGCTGGGAGTAGGTCCTGGGATTGACTGCAGTCAGGCATGAGGGAACTTTTTGGAGTGACTGAAATGTTCTCAAAGCAGATTGTCATTGAACTGTTCTCTTAGAATGGGTGATTTTATGGTACATAAATTATATCTCAATAAATCTGTTAAAGAACTACATACACACATATTTAGAATTTGTTAAATTTTTTTGTATCTTTGAAACTTGGATTTTTTTTTTTTGAAGATGCCAGAGTTGTTAAGGAAATGTCAAGGATTTACCTGTGATTTAATATTTAGCTCCTCTTTTTGATCTTCTTTTAGCAACTGATATTGGCTAATTCATATGAAATGTGAAGACACTTTGGGTGACTGTGCAGATGCATGTAGTTTTTTGGGTTTTGTTTTGTAAGTAGGCTTCACACCCAGTGCAGATCCCAGTGCTGGGGTTTAGCTCATGACCCTGAGATCAAGACCTGAGCTGAGATCAAGAGTTGGACACTTAACCAACTGATCCCCCCAGGCACCCCAGACGCACGTAGTTTAAAGAATCCATTTTGTATTATAGAGGGAGTTCCTTGGGTTGGGATTCATTCTGGCTCTTGCTGGTCCAGGGATTTTTGGTTCCTCAAAATAAGTATCTCCATAGCTTTGTTCTTACATTGTGGAATGTTGCCATTTCGTGCTAGTGGCCTCAATTTAATCAATCCTTTTTCCTCTTTCTATAGCTTGACTCTTTTTTCATTCCACAAATGACCAAGGCTTTTATTGATTTGTTTTGCTTTGTTATTCCTTTGCTTATTAAAATCAATACTTACAGACATGAAATTAATGGAAGTAGGTGTTTTTTGGATGATGTAAAACTTATTTCCTTTGGGAAATGTAAGGTGAATGAACACAATTCCTATTTACAAAAAAAAAAAAAAAAGAAAGAAAGAATGAAAGAAAGAATAAAGGCTCTTGTAATTGTATAGTGAGGAATGGGTGTCTTTTTCCCTTCAAATTTCAGGCTTTTTGTAAAACAATAGTAGAATATTTCACTCTGATATGTAGCAGATATTCTAGGAGATAAATCCACAGTTAGGCTTTGGAAGAAGAGATTAATATCAATAATGTAATTAAAATTGATTAAAAATACAAATGCAGTTTTGACTTGGAGGTATATTGCGAAGATTTTGTTTACCTTGTCACATTTATCTTTGTAAAGCTTTCTGAGTAATTTCCAAATACCATATTTCTACTTTGTTTTCCAACACATTTAGCATTGCTTGAATGTTTTATGATTTTTCTTTTAGCACATTTCCTCCAATAGTATCTCAGATTATGAAATTTCTTTTATTGAAGAATAAGAATGTTGTGATTCATTAGTGATGTTCACCATGAGCTTGAAATGAGGAAGTGTCTGAGTGCTTTGTATTTGCTCCATTTTTGTGGCATGCAGCATTTTGGGTTTTTTTTTTTTTCTTTTCTTTTTTTTAATTTAAAAATTTTATTTATTTTTATTTTTTTTTACTTTATAAAGTTTCATATTTTTTTAACATATGCAATTATTTTCCATCATTTACAATACAGTAGTTGCAATGACACTCAAAACAGAAAAGCAAAGTAAAAAATCAAAACACCAACTTCTGTTTCATGTAATTAGACTTATACAGAATTTAGGAGGTTAAGTACCAACTAGTTAATCACCTAATTTCACAGCTATCGGAAGTGGCAATCGTTATATAGCAGCTTATCTATGATACATTCAAGATAAATGATACA
>NC_043700.1:48031233-48138602 GCF_006229205.1 Suricata suricatta | reverse complement strand
CTTTCCTACGAAGGGCCATATGTCATTCCCTCTCATTGCCATGTAGTACTCCATCGTGAATATATACCACAGCTTCTTGATCCACTCATCAGGTGATGGACATTTAGGCTTTTTCCATGTTTTGGCTATTGTTGACATTTCCTCCAATAGTATCTCAGATTATGAAATTTCTTTTATTGAAGAATAAGAATGTTATGATTCATTAGTGATGTTCACCATGAGCTTGAAATGAGGAAGTGTCTGAGTGCTTTGTATTTGCTCCATTTTTGTGGCATGCAGCATTTTGAATATAGGTTTTGGATCAGGCAAATGCCGGTTTGAATCTTAATTCCACCTCCACTAGCTTTGTTAATTTCTGAGTGCTAATTAACTCAGGTGTAAAATGAAGATACTTGTCTCATAGGGTTTACTATGTTAGATATGATGATTGTAAAGTACTTAATATAGTGCTTGGTGCTTTGTTACTATTCCATAAAAATAGTTGTATGTTAAGCTTGTATCTACAGGATTCCAAGTTAGAAGTCCAGATTGAATGAGTTGTTGCTCCATCTTTTGTTGGTGTGAGTGAGACATTGGAGAAGCTTCATGGGTAATTTACTCATGGATTAGCTGGATCTTGGCCTATTTATAAGCTTTGTTAGGTTGGGGCCAGAGTAGCCTTTATTCTTGAGCAAGTTTAGCTGTACACCTAAATTGAAGCCTTTTTGGTCTCCCTCGGAGACTAGCTGCTCCCTAGTGTCCAAGGAGATCTGTCCACTGTGGCTGTTTGTATCTCCTGTCTTCAAGCCTTATGTGAACCTTGCATATTGGTCAGGGTACACCCACTTCTCCAGCAGTAGTTCTTCCCGACATAGTTTTTATGGCCTGTTGGCATCTCACCTTCTGCCTGTGCAATTTAGTATTCAGTCAGAGACAGTGGGGGCCCCATGCACATTCCTGGAGTTCTTCCTCTGGACTGTTTACTTCTCTCTGGCCAGCAAATTCCAGCTGCCTCAGATGTCCAATCTTACCATCTCAGCCCAGGCCAACCTGTTCTGGCTTGGTTCCCTTTTCCTGTACGAAGCATCTCTAGGTAGAAAGCCCGGGCAGTTGTAGGCCCCATCTTATTTGTTTGCCTTCTCCCCAAGATCATAATCCCACAATACCATTTTATGAAAACATTTGCTTTGTATCTTTTGGGCAGTGTTCTTGTTTATGATAGGAGAGCTAGAACCAGTTATTCTGTCTTGGCTAGGGTTGGAGACTTATCTTAACTTCCTTGTTGAATACTGAGGAGAAATACTTCCTGCAGCTCTGATGGCAAACAACTATTGCAAGCCGAGTACTCTATAGGGCTTTCATAGCAAATTAAGAAGAGGTGGCCCCTCTGGCCAAACCAGTTAGAAATAGGCACTCCTTCTGAGCTGTCCCAGTCCTCTGGAAAGCAAATGGTGCCTTTGTCTTTGAGCCCCTTCCTTTGCTATGGCCCGTTTAGTGCTTGGTCTTTGTAGCAGGGGCTGTGTTTTAGCTCGCACCGCACCTCTGGGCCAAGTGTGTGTTTGTGCAGTACACATACAACTGTGTGTCATAGCCAGTGGTCTGGCTTCATGTGACACAGCTCTTCCTCCAGCCACACATGGTATGTCAATTGCTGGAGCAAATGAAAATTAACATTGTTATTCTGGAACATTTGTACTCTAATTGTAACTCATATGATGAGGAAAACTTGCTGAAAATTTCTTTTTCTACATTCCTCATTCAAAAGAGAGGTCAAATAAATTTGGCAAGAAGTTAAAGGCTAGGGACAAGGGAAGAGGTCCTTCACATTATTTTGAATCACATGGTAGGAAAATGTCTCAGGAAATCATTTTAATAGATATCTTAAGACCAAATGTTTTCTTTGGGTTTTCATTAGTTTGTTCAAAATAAATGTTATCTGCCCCACACATTTTGTTTCTGTTAAACAAAATGGAGTCCTATAAATTTGAGGGAACATGGCGTTTTCTCAGGGTCGTTATTTTGGGGAGTGAGGCTGGAAATGGTATTTGGTGTGTTTGGGTGTGACCTCACCTGGAAAGGATCAGAAAAAGTCCTGTGTTGGTGTTCCTACGAGAAACATTTAACCACACAGCTCTCTGTGTGGGGGATGGCTCTGCAAGACTGGCTTTGTGCTGTTGAAAGAAACCTGGAATTCAAGGTTTATTTTTTATTTTTTGTAATCAAAACAAAAGTATAATGAGTAATAATTCTGTGAACTTATATTAAAATTTTTTTTAGTGTTTATTTAGTTTTGAGAGAGAGAGAGAGACAGAGTATGAGTGGTAGAGGGGCGGAGAGTGATGGATGGAGACACAGAATTTGAAGCAGGCTCCTGGCTCTGAGCTGTCAGCACAGAGCCTGACACAGGTCTCAGTCTCACCATGAGATCATGACCTGAGCCGAAATCAGATGCTCAACCAACTGAGCCACCTGGTGCCCCAGTAAACTTTAATTTTAGATACTATCCCCTTGAACCCATTACCCTGTCTTTTTTTTTTGAGATATAACTGACATATAATATTTGTTTTATGTATACAACATTATTTCATACTTTTATGTATTGCTAAATGATGATAAACCTAGTTAACATCTATCACCACACATAAGGTTTTTTTTTTTTTCTCATGATGAGAACCTTCAAGATCTACCCTTTTAGCAACTTTCAAATAATACAACACCCTCTCTTTTAATTACACTTGCCATTCATTCCTTGACCCACTGTAGTCTAACTACCGATCCCACTGCTTCCTGGCTGTTATGGAAGATCAGTGATACTTGAAATGCTAAACCTGGATCCTTTACAGCCCTAGCAGCTTGAGTGAACATGAGGTCCACCATCCAGGTATCTGCCCCAAGCTTGTGCCACATCTCAGTGATTAGCTATAAGAGAACAGAAGCAGCATAAGGTATCTTGCAAGTTGTATCTTGCTTGGGGAGGAGAGTCTGAGTGAGGAGTCGTCTCACAGAATCACAGGAAAAGTGAGCTCTAGGAGTGTAATTAAAGCAGCTCTTTGAGTTGGTTATTATTTTTTTAAGCTTACTTATTTTGAGAGAGAGAGTGAGGGAGGGGCCGAGGGAGAGGGAGAGAGAGAATCCCAAGATGCAGGTCTTGACCCCACAACTGTGAGATCATGACCTGAGCTGAAGGCAAGAGTCAGATGCTTAACTGACTGAGCCACCCAGGTGCCACTTGAACTGGTCTTTAAATTGGACTTTGAGAGTCCCAGTCCTGCTGTATTAACCTCCCCTTACATTGGCCTCTGTGACATTTGACTAAAGCCAGCCTGGGATGTACCACAAGGTGGAAGAAGCTTTTTTTCTCGAATTTCTGAGGCTTTGGCAGGTTGGTTGGCTTTGCGCCATGGAGAATAAATGAGGTGTGGCCGAGTCCCCACCAAAATTAGAAGGTAGACCAAATGGAGCCTTCTACCCTTCCTTAATTTGCTTGCTCTCTCAGTAGTATTTGATACTGGTTACGTTCCTTTCTTCTTGAGATACTCTTTTTCCCTGTGATGCCACTCTTACCTGGTTTTCTTCCTTTGGTCATTCCTTTTTGGTTTCTTTTGAAATTACGTTATTATTGGAAAAAAAGTTTGTAAGTGTTATTTTCTTATTTTGTAGATGCGTTTCATTTATATTTGGCCCTCAGAACCTTTCTTTTTTCTTATCTAAAATGTTAGCTAATCAATCTATAGAAATTAAACTAATACCATGTGTATGGGAACAAACAGAGGCTATTTGTTCAGTGTTTACTGTAGCATTGGAGTCTGCCATAGTCACTTGTATTTGGCAGGGACTCAAAGGCAGGCAGAGGAGCACAAATGCTTTATAGTTAAAAAAAAAAGAAGAAGAAAAGAAAGAAAGAGCACCTCAGGTGTGCTTCTGATGGAGGTTGTTGGCATGAGGAAGCTGGAGACTGGTTAACTAGAAGCAGGTGTCATTTGTGGTTGGTTTGGGACCATATTTGCCTTTTTCTGGTTGGTCCTGAGTTGTAAGCAGAGGCAGAAAATAGGGAAGCTAGCAGTCACTGACCGATTCCTGTCTTTTCTGGGTGAATTGCTGCAGAAGTTGAGGGTTCTAGTGTCATATATGGTCTTGCCATTGCCCATTTGTATATTCTGTCTTTTAAACCAAACATGGGTTAGGACATGAAGTTCCATTGCTCTTAGGGAAATGTCTCTACAGCACTCTTTCTTAACCTTTTTGAGCTATAGACTCTTTAGAGAATCTGAAAGGTATAGCCCCTCTACCCAGAAAAAAATTAGGAATTCACAGACCCACTGGGGCCTATCCATGGACCAACGATCTCATTTATTTTTATGCATATTTAACAATTTCCTCATATTTTGTTCATATGAATTTTTGACTGCTCTTTGCTATATCTTAGGAGTCATTGTGAACAAGTAGATATGCAAATGTGTTTAAACAGCATGATTTTTATGCAGTATCATGGGAAGTGATATGCTAGATGAGTCAACATTCCTGGATACTGAGAAATAAGCTCATTCAGCCTCAAAAAAAGGTTGAACTTTTTATCATTTCAATAGTTTTTTATATAAAGCTTTTAAAAATACATCTTATTTCCTGATAGGAGAAAAAAAAATCAATGGAAGATAATGGCTTAGAATCTTTTTCATGATAAACATGAAGAGCTCCTTGAGGTCAAGGACTGGTTCCTTATTTATTCTACAATCTGTCAGTAAATTTTAAAATGAATACTTGCTCAGGGTTTGTACAGCAAATCGCTCTAGGATATTATGTTTTTCTTGTTGACATTTCTCTTCTTTTCATCCCTTCAAGCAACAATTGATGGCTTCTAGTAAGATGTTACCTCAGACTCTCCCTAAATTGTCAAGATTGTTAGAGGGGAACATATGAGCCAAACTCTTCTAAACTATAGCCTTACATTAAGTTACGATAAGTCTATAGGTCCTGATCTGTTCTGTAGAGAAAAGCATGGTATCTGGTGTTTTTGTTAGTTTGATTCTGGAAGCATTGTTTGCTTTTTATTCAAACATATTCTGAATAGTTGGTAAATGATATTCTAATCTCTGTTTAAAAAGGTGTATTATTGTATATATCTAATAGCAAATGTTTTTTGGATGACTATCAGGGCACTTGAAGGATTATAGAGACCCTGGGGATAGTGTAAATCAGGAGTCCATTTAACAACTGAACAGTTTGGGCAAGCTCATCCTCTCTTGGTACATCCCAACAAGCATTGTTGAGTGCCTAACGTATGTCAGGCACTGGGAAAATGAAGAAGAATGAAACATGCCCTGTGCTTTCAAGGAACTCATAATCAAGGAGGAGGAAATACAGCTACAACACTTCCTTAGGAAAGAAGACCTAGGTGACCTAAAAATTCCTAAAAATAGATAAAGAAGGTACCGTTTTATATTTTTGGACAAGAAGGCCATTACCAGGCTGAAGGCTAAAAAGTGGGAGAAGTACACAGGTCACCGAAAGTACAAAAGTAACCAAGCATGAAGGATGCAACACATCCAAACGTGTAAAGCATAAGGCATCAGGGGAAGAGCAGTAGGAGACTGAGGCTGGAGAGGTTCAACCCCAAGTTACCCCTGCATCAAGACTTAAATCACGATAATGATGATATCTAACATTTGTGGAGCATGCATGAATGTATGTGCATCAGAGCCTCTCCTGCTTAAAGAGTAGATTTTACCTTCTAGGGGATAGGGAGGTGATAAGGGGTTGTAGGCAGAATTATGATCTGCTGAGACATGTGGCTTATATACATAATGGATGAGGGAGGAATTGTAGAGAACAGATAGGAGGCAGCATGAGCACAGTTAGGAAGCTACATGGTAGGTAAATCTAGAGGGCAAAGAAGAAATAGGGCATTGCTGCCTATCCATATGCCTTCTTACTTCCCATAGGCCTCCACACAAATGCCATTCCACGAAGCTTCTCCTGACCACTCAGATTAAAATGTCAACCTTCACTTTGTATTCCCCTTCCCTGCCTTATTTTTTTTCCCAAAGCACTTACTATATTACATGTTTATTTGTTCATTCATTCATTCAACTGTAATAGAATTTAAGCCCTTAGAGGGCTAGGATTTTTGTCTGATTTGTTCAGCGCAGTACTGAGATTAGGACCTGGTTTATCATAGATATTCAGTCAGTACTGCTGAGGGAAAGCATGAATGTGAGAAGGGACGAGGGGATGGGTTTTAGAGACATGTCAAAGAAGAAAATCATATTTCAGGAGAAGGATAAATGCAGCAATCTTTAGTTACCTAAGCAGTTCTTAACCCTTCTAAGTAGTGAAGTATGTAGTTGGGGAATGCTTGGACATTGAATTTCCACGTAAGAAAGCTAAGGAAATCTTTGCTAAGCAATGGATTTGGGGAGTAATTATAGTAATGAACTAGAAATTACAGTTTTTATCAACCTTATAGCTGACTTAAGCCCCAAGTTAACACTGCTTCATAAATCAAAAGTGAGTGTGCATGAGTGTATGTGCACCAGGCATGATATATATTCTCTTTTTTTCCTTAAAGCCCTTTCCCTTTCCACTTTCAGTCTGAATTCTGGGCCTCTTGCTGCTTATACTGAAGATAAGGGCTTTAGCTTTCACTCTGTTTCCTGGCTACTGATTCTAATGTCATTACTGCTGCATATGACATGTGAGTGTGGGACTCCTTTAGGATTTGATAGCCAGGATTATGTGTGGAGATACTAAAGAGGATTGTATTAGTAGTCCTGATAGGATTGTGATGGCTCTCTACTTTGGGTTCTTGAGATTGGATTTGGAAACCTTTTCTTTATGTTTGTGAATTTGTAAAAGCCTCCATTTTCTTTGCATACAATAAAACCCAGTTCTACTTTTCTTTCTTAAAAGGAATTTAAAACTCAGCAGCCCCCTGGCAGATCCACGTGGAAAACAGCAGTCGTTCAGATCTAGCCAGTGTTGATGTGTGGGAATTTAGGCCTTTTGTTTCCAGATCCTCTGTATTTTTAAGAGAATTCTGATGAGGAATCTTCCAATTTTTGACTTTTGTTCAATACTGTGAGGACTAAACAAAAGACAGCTGTGAGCTGTACTGGGCCTGTGGACCTTGAGTCTGTGACTTCTAGATTTGAGACTGAAGCCTGGATCTGGCTAAAAAGAGTAAGGAGACAGGAGAGTTAATGTCCTACTCAGTAAAAACTTTTTCCTGCTAAGTTTGTCCAATCAAGGAGAAGTCTAATCACAAAAAAACTGGAGAAATATGGGTTCATAAAATTAGAAATCAAGGATAACTGCAAATACTGAGAGAAGTAATTAAAAGAGCTTCTTTGCTTGGAGCCTAAGAGTCTTTCAGTAATCTATCCTAATCTCTTGTATACCTGGAAGTTACTTTGACATGTAATTAGTAACATGAATATGTATGATTTTGTTAACATAGATATGAAATGTATTTTACATCCCCCTCCCCCCGCAAAAGTGCACCAATATTGTTTTATTTCTTTGGCCAGATTTAAACTTTCTTAGAGCTCAGGTAGACAATGGATTAAAATTTACTGTGCTTGTATCATGTCTCAGGAGAAGGATAAACACAGGGGGAAGAAGCAGGTGATTTTCAAATGACTGAGTTAATAGTGAATGTATTCTTTGGATTGCACTATCCCAGTATTGATAATTGAAATGGTGTGAAGTTACAAACAAGGATTTTCCTAATTCTAAAGTTTTGTGATTGTGAAATATGCCAGTTGTGGTTCACCAGCCACATTTTTTGGCTGTTCATCTGTTCTCAACCAGTTGTAGTTTGAGTGGGTGGAAGATTCTAATAGAAGAGGATTGTCAAACTTTTTTCTCTTGATGTAAAGAAGTTTCTTGGGGCACTTGGGTGGCTCCGTCAGTTAAGCGCTCAACTTCGGCTCAGGTCATGATCTCACGGTTCATGGGTTTGGGCCCCGTGTCGGGTTCTGTGCTGACAGCTCAGAGCCTGGAGCCTATTTTGGATCCTGTCTCTCACTCTCTCTCTCTGCCCCTCTCCCACTCGTGCTCTGTCTCAAAAGTAAATAAACTAAAAAAAAAACCAGTTTCTCCAAGGACTGTCAGAGGTAGTGAACTAACTATTCTTCCATTTTTTAAGACCCCTCTCTGCCTCAACTTCTGGGATATTCAGCAGTGCCCATTTCTTATCTTTTCTGGCAGTCTGTGGATACATTTTCTGTCTTCATGTAATGTGTTTCATTTATAATTATCTCCTAGTTTCTCATTGAAGATAGAATTTGTATTTGTTCTTTGTTTACTTTAGGGTTTGGGGAATGATATTAGAGAGCAGAAATGCTGGTGGAAATGTCTTTATTCTCTCAGGAATAAATGTGATTGAGAATAACATAAGTGACCATTGGGTGCTTAAGAAGGATAAATATAGGGAAGTAATAATTAAGCTGAGAAATGCTATATGGATAGCAGTTAGCCTCAAGATTTCAGGACAGAAAGAAAGTCACAAATGAAAGCCCTGAGGCTAGAAAACTGGGCACCCCTGGCCACTTAGAGGTGACCAGGGCGGGCCAAAGGCAGATGGTGCCAGATTTTGTCCTGGATTGTGGTGCTGGATTGCAGGTGGGACAGAGGCAGGTGCCAGGCCTCCTAGAGAGTTTAAAACAGTGTTTGCCGAATAACAAAGAGCCTTGTGTTGGATACTGATAAATTCAGAGAGATATACTCTGTCCTGAAGAAGCTTATAGTCTAGCTGACGAGATTACTCAAGTATTAAAAAGTTTGTATCACGTGACCAAATGATAGGTAATATGACCAAATGATAGGTAGTAAGTAAGTGTAGAGATAGTTTTGACTTGTAGGAATTAGGGGAAGAAACTCACTTTTAGCTAGGATTCCTGTGGAAGGATTTTATTTTTAAAGTTTATTTATTTATTTTGAGAGAGATAGAGGAGGGTTAGAGAGAGAGAGGGAGAGAGAGAATCCAAAGTAGGCTCTGTACTGTCATCATGGAGCCCAGTGCAGTGCTCGATGCAGTACCCAAACTCATGAAACATGAGATCGTGACCTCTGAGCCAAAATCAAGAGTTGGATGCTTAACTGACTGAGCCACCCAGGGACCCCTATGTAAGAATTCTTAAGGGAGCTAGAGTTTGAGCTTTACTCACGGGGTAGGGCTTGAATAAACATAGTTGTTAGAGGGAGTGGCATTGTCTGAGTAGGTATGTGGAATACAGGAAGTATGCTCACTTGCTGGAGAGGAGGAATCCTGTAGGGTTATGATGTGGGAGATAATACTTGACTAGTAACTTGGGGTTAACTAGAGGTCTGCAAGTGTCATTGCTAGAAGTAACCAGAAATAGAACTTGTTGAATGCTCGATGTTCATGTTCTTATTGTAAATAAAAAGAGCTATGCAAGTGATCTAGTGTATAATTTCTCATTCTTTCTGCAACATCCTTTATCAGATGCTTCTCTTTTCTCTCGATAGATAGTTCCATTAATAGGGAGCTGGCTCTTTAACACAGTGCTAATTATCCTTCTTTCTTTCCCTTTTCTTTCTCTCCTCTCCTCCCTTCTTCTCCCCTCCCCTCCCCTCTCTTCTCCTTTTCTTTTATGTTCTTTGAGAGAGAGAGAGAGAGAGCATGGGCCGGGGAAGGGGGCAGAGGGAGGGAGGGAGGGAGAGAGAGAGAGAGAGAGAGAGAGAGAGAGAGAGAGAGAGAGAGAATCTTAAGCAGACTCTATGCCTAGAGCGGAGCCCAACAGGGGGCTTGATGTGGGGCTTGATCTCATGACTGTGAGATCATGACCTGAGCTGAAATCAAGAGTTGGATGCTTAACTGACTGAGCCACCCAGATGCCCCAACACAGTGCTTATTATTCCTATATTGGAGCAATATCCTCTTCTTTTGACTTTCTATAGTGGATCACCAATTCAGCCTCTAAACTGACCTAGAACAAGTCTGTTTCTCCTCTTGTCCCCAATTATGTGAACCCCCTCAACCCAGAATATGGCATCATGTCTTCCTTTAGTCTTCCTGCCCTACACCAGGCTATGTATTTTCAGACCTTTGAGCTATTCTTTCAGTGGTAGCATTTTCAAACCCTTCTACATCCTGAGTAATGTCTCCAAAATATTCTAGTATATCAATGATGCTTTTAAAATTTTTCTCCAAAAATGGAGTACTCAAAATGTTGATGAAACAATAAATAGGGCTTTTAGTGATGTTTATACTTATTAAAGTTGGCTAGAGAAGCAAAGATTGATTCATGAGTCTAGTCAGTGTCAAAACTTTTAGTCAGATCAGCTTTATTCCTTATGTGGAAAGCACATTGGGGGAAGGGTGACCAGGAAAAAATAATGATCATCACACAGATTGTTGTTTTGTTGCTGGTACTGCCAGCTAAGTCCGGAAAAGCAACAATATCATTACGTAGTAATGCTGTGTTAGAATAAGCTCTTTGTGATGTATACATCCGTTATGGAGTAGGTTGGAGAGAGATCCTGCTAAAACTGAGATTTCAAATATTTCTAATTGTGAAGGTTTCAGAAAGTTAAATCTTGAAAATTAAAAGAGGTGTTGATATTTAGATGTAATGTTTACTTTTGCTAGGTAGATAGTAGTAGTTGATTCATAACTTGTAATTCTTTTTCTTTAATAATTTTTTTTAATGTTTGTTTATTTTTGAGGAGAGAGAATGCATGCACAGGGAAGGGGCAGGGAGAGAGGGAGACACAGAATCTGAAACAGGCTCCAGGCTCTGAGCTGTCAGCACAGAGCCCAGTGTGGGGCTCAAACTCATGACCCATGAGATCATGACCTGACCAGAAATCAGATGCTTAACCAACTGAGCCACCCAGTTACCCCTGTAACCTGTCATTCTGCTGATACTGCTTTGTATTTTACACATAGAGGATACTATGGGTTATTTTGGTCCTGGTATCGATTTTATTTTTGTTATGGTCAAAAGTATCAATAAAAATTTCCAGAGATCACTAACATATAAAATCATCATTAATTTTCTTCTTCATATTGTAGCATTCTAAAAATTAGGAGTATAATTGGACTTAATTTTATGGTATGGGTTTATTATTTAAATGAGATGTGAGCTGTACCCCTAAACTAGGTCAGTAAAAAGAATTTGAGTAGCTTATCCAAAGATAACTGTTCTATCCAAACTATGCAACTAAATCATTTGTTTTCCCAAGTTGACCTCATCCTAAAAAGCACATCCATCGTGTTCATCTACCGAAGCTGTTAACATCTCCAGTAACTAGGCAGTCACCATTTGGGAAACAGTAATTGTTGCAGACAAGATTCCTCAATGGATTCTCAAAATCATGGGTGAAAGTATGATGAGAAATGATATTTACATGGTCTCAAAGTCTCCCCTTTCAAGAAAAATGTTCAAAGGGAAAACTAATAACATTACTAGTAATGTTAGTGGAGAAACCTAGTAGATGCAACCATAAGCAAATGACCACACAGTTACTATAATCAGTTATGAGACGTGGATGGACATCATTATATGCCTTCTAGTATGAGGCACCGAGAAGGGCACAAGATTACTTTGTGTGTTGTGCTTACCAAAATGCTTAACCTGAATTTAGTTCTGAGGAAGCATTAGAGAAACCCAGATTGAAGGATATTCTACAAAATAACTGGCTTTAAGTGTCAAGGTCTTGAGAGACTCTCCCACATGGGAGGAAACAGACAACTGCATCCAAGGTGTGATCCTGGACCAGAGAAAAGTTATCAGTGGGACACAATTGGCAAAATGTTTATATAAGATTGACTCTAGAATATTTAATATGTTTTGTGTTGATGGTTAATTTCCTGGTTTGATCATTATGACTGTGGTTATATAAGATGTCAACATTAGGGGAAGTTGGATGAAGTATACACAAGAATTCTTTGTGCTATTTTTGGAATGTTTTGTGACTCTGGAGGTATTTAAAATGAAGTTAAGCAATAACAACAAAAAGTAATTCAACTCAGCTGAGAGAACCTAAGACTTTCAGGTTACTTTGTGACCTCTCTCTTGATCGGTTAGGGGCTAGTTTTCTTTGCCTCCTAAATCTCCACTGTGAGCTGGAGAGCTGAGGTTTCTAAATGAGGGATTTGGGGAGAAGTTAGCCATTACTATATTGGATTGCAACTATACTTCTTGAAAGGTTTTGTTTAATTCATTAATTTACTTATTTATCTTTGTACAGAGCTGTAATTACATCTTTGGATTTCCAGTGGCTCTGTGGGTTATTTGAGCTTTGCTGCTGCAGTCACCAGAATCCCTACTTGGAAGCTTAGCTCTGTAATTAATTTACTGGTTTGTTTCTGTTTTTATTATTAGGTTCTGAATTCAGGCTAGTCTCATAGATTCTTATGCAATGGGTCATATATTACTGAATTTTATATTTGTCGATTGTGTCTTAGGAAGAGCTGAGTTTTGCATAAAATATTTAAACTTGAAATATGCTAAATATATTTTTCCCTCAGAAAAGACAGTCTGGAGTTTTATTTTTTTTTATTTTTTATTTTCCATAATATTTTATTGTCAAATTGTTTTCCATACAACACCCAGTGCTCTTCCCCTTAAGTGCCCTCCACCATCACCACCACTTCTTTCCCCCCCCTCCCCCTTCCCCTTCAACTCTCAGTTCATTCTCAGCATTCAATAGTCTCTCAAGCAGTCTGGAGTTTTATAAATATAATGAATAAGTAAACTGACACTGGCATAAGCACCAGGTGGTAATGTTTTATTGGATAATAATTAGAATGGAGGAAATTAATACATTGGGAAATGTTTCTGTTAGCAAGAACAGTTGTTAATGTATGACTCATAGATGTTTAAGTCTAGAAGAAACTTGATGAGGCTGTTTTAATCAGTGTGGAAGAGGGGAAGAACATGGACTGGGGAGTCAGAAGACCTAGTTTTACATCTCAGAGCCATCACTGCTCCCTATTGTCTCAGGTCATTTTACGTTTCCGAGCCTTAAGTTTCTCATCTGTAAAACTGGAAAAATAGTAGTATCTTACAAAGTTATTGTGAGAATGACATGAAGTAGCATGCAGTGTCCCTGGCCTGATGTGGGCATTTCATATATGCTGGCTCTGTTCTTGCCTCCTGCTAGGTTTGTAACTAAGCCATCTGCAATGGATGAGAATCTGCTTTGCTTTTAAAGACCTATGCAAAGATACATATATGTGATGGAGTATTACATAGTCATAAAAAGGTGGGACATGCCATTTTTGACCATACAGATGGACCTAGATAAGTCAGACTGAAAAAGACAAATACCATATGATTTCACTCATGTGGAATCTAAAAAAACAAATGAATAAACAAACAGAAAGCAGAATCAGGGCTATAAATATAGAGAACAATGTGATAGTTGCCAGAGGGGATGCAGTGGATGGTTGGGCAAAATGGGTGAAGGGGAGTAAGACCTACAGGCTTCTTTTTACAGAATGAATAGGTCAAGGGGATGAAAGGTACAGCATAGAGGATATAGTCAATGGTATTGTACTACACCTGATCTTAGCCAAAAGGCCAAGAAGCGATAGGCAATGGTATTGTAATAGGGTTGTATAGTGACAGATGGTGGCTGAGCACAGCATAATTTATAAACTTGTGGAATCATTGTACACCTGAAACTAATCTACCAAACTATCGTTTGTCAACTATACTAAAAAAACAACAATAATAACAAAGCCCTGAAAAACAATAAAACCACAAAGATGACAGCATGTCAGTGATCGCTACCGGTATTTCATTGGGTTTTTTTGTAGGGAAGTTTTTCCATATCTCTTATTCCAGAGAAATTACTTTCTTTTATATGTCAGCCATAATTGGCTGTCACCCCAGGATCTGTTAGACAAGCATTACTCTTTGGTAGACTTTCCTTGGTATTTTCATGTTCTTATCTGAAATCATTTGATGTAACTATTAAAATATTTTTAGAAGAAATTAAAAAAAATTTTTTGTTTATTGTCAAGTTGGTTTCCATATAACACCCAGCGCTCATTCCAGCAAGTGCCCTCCTTCATGTCCATCACCTCTTTTGCCCTCTCCCCCACCCCCATCAACCCTCAGTTTGTTCTCAGTATTTAAGGGTCTCTTAAAGTTTGCCTCCCTCCCTCTCCTTATCTATTTTTCCCCTTCCCCTTCCCCATGGTCCTCTGTTAAGTTTCTCCTGTTTCACATATAAGTGAAAACATATGGTATCTGTCCTTCTCTGCCTGACTTACTTCACTTAGCATGACACCCTCGAGTTCCATTCACATTGCTTCAAATGTCCAGAGTTCATTCTTTCTCACTGCCAGGTAGTAAACCACATCTTCTTGATCCATTCATTAGTTGGTGGACATTTAGGCTCTTCCCATAGTTTGGCTATTGTTGAAAGCGCTGCTATGAACATTGAAGTACATGTGCTCCTATGCATCAGCATAGAAGAAATTTTTTTATGAGACAAAGGGACAAGGAGTTGTATAGACAATTAGAAGGAAGCACTTCTGTGTTCAGTTTCCTTTAAAGTCTTAGGCTTGAGTTGGCCTTTTGATCCTTGGAGTGAAACCAGTTATTCCTAAAATGCCAGTTACTGTTTTTGTCTTACTCCAGTTTGAAAAGTCCTTTCCTTTGTTCTTAAACTTTCTGATTTTGACTTTGTACTGTGGTGACGAAAGTGAATATCATTGTTTTTAGGAATTACACACTGAAGTGTTTAGCACTAATGGGCATGTCTGCACCTTACTCTTAGATGACTAAGAGATGGGGTGAGGGAGAATGATACAGTAGCTGTGGCAGTGTTAACAACTGGTAAAGTTGTTTTGGGGAAAGGGAGTTCTTTGTGCTTTTATTGCAACTTTTATCTAAGTTTAAAACTATCCTGGGGCATCTGGGTGACTCGGTTGGTTAAACACGTGACTCTTGGTTTCAGCTCAGGTCATGATCTCATGGTTTGTGAGTTTAAGCCCCACATTGGCTCTGTGCTGGCAGTGCGGAGCCTGCTTGGGATTCTGTCTCTTCCTGTCTCTCTGCTCCTCCCCTGCGTTTACTCTCTTTTTCTCTCTCTCCATCAAATAAATAAACTTCAAAAAATTAAAAAAAAAACTATCTCAAAATTATATTGGGTTGAATTGTATCCCTGTTACCCTGAGGAGGTGTCAGTGAGTGGCAGTTTTGGGGTGAGGGATGTTAGAAGTCCTAGGTAAGCACATCATAAGTGAGTAATTGAGTAAGTAGTAATTTACTAGGGAAAAAATTAGTTGTTCCTTTAATTTAACCTTTTTTCCTTAACCAGAACAGAATTCATTTTTTTTAATAGAAGGACCTATATAGAGAGTGCTGCTGTATCAAAGCAGATAAAACTACTTGGAAGTGAAATCAGATGGGTAATAAGTAAGGAAGGTTTAAATTATATTTTTACAATACCCATACAATGATAAGCAGAATAGATAAGGCAGAAATATTAGGACTTTAAAAACTATCTAGTGGTTAGATAATGTTTCTTCTTCTCCAGAGATACAAATTAGTTTTCTATAATTAAGAACTCTTAGGGGCATCTAAGTGGCTCAGTCAGTTTAGCGTCCGACTTTGGCTCAAGTCACGGTCTTGCAGTTAGTGGGTTTGAGCCCCACATCAGACTTGCTGCTGTCAATGGGGAGCCCTCTTTGGATCCTCTGTCTCCCTGTCTCTCTGCCCTTCCCCAGCTCGTGCTCTCTTTCAAAAATAAATAAACATTAGAGAAAATTAAGGATGCTACCATACAGTTAGTAGATATTAATTTATCCTTTATTTTAAATTGCTATTTGATTTCAAAGTTAATATTTAGTAGTATTAATAAAAATTTACATGATATTTATTATCATTATACCTTTCAAAAATTGTCTTCTAACCAAAAAATTTTTAAACTTTCTCCCTCTTCTTTCATGTCCACAATGACATCCCTTTTGGAAACTCAGAAGCCAGCCAAAGGTAAGAGATTTGGTTTATTTTCAATGCTTGTGAAGATCTTACGTGCGTATTTTTGAAGTACTGGTACTTTTCTTCTCAAAAATATTTTTTCTCTGTGACTTTTGTAAAAGTAATGCAAGCTGTCAGCCGGTTCATAAATCCAAAATCATTTATTGGCACAGGAGGAATTGAAGGTTTATGGAAAAGCTGTATTTGTACTTTGACCAATTCTGGCCAGTTTCCTGGCAACTATAACACAGGATCCTTTTGTGCTCTGCTATTCACCATGGATTGGCTCGCAACTGGTCGTTCCAGACTGTGGTCAGAACTGTGCTAGGCAGACTCATCCATGTTGCTCCCGAGACAGCTGGGAACACATTCTCAGGCCAACAGAAAGCCGCCCTGGCCGCAGCTTCGTCAGGCAAATGTGCTTTCGTCTTAGACTGAGCCCAGATTCTGAAGACACTTCAGTGGAGCGCACCAGTATCTCTCAAGGAATTCATCAGTGTGCTGATGTGGGCACAAAGGCTGTATTTTTGCAGTGACCATTCTCTGCCATTACTTGGAACTTGTCAGGAAATTCAGATTTTTATCTACGTTCTTGGAATTTTGTTTTTGTTATAAGAGTCTGTGGTTAAATTGTAATTCCATTCTCTATTATTGTTGCTAAAATATGTATAGGCATGGTGCTTTGGGACTGAATAATTTTTTAATAATTTAATGTGGCACTGGATTTCTTTATATTTGTAAACTTAACTTTATTAGTTTTATTTTTTGTTTTTTTTTTTCATGGAGCCAGAGACTAGAGATTGCTGTAAAGATGTGAGGAAACATTACATGACCATTTAAAAACTATTCATGTTTTATTTAATTCAGTTGTGTCTTCATGTTTAGCAAAAATGGTTGGTTGATATAAAAAGTATGGAAGGACCAACACCACATTACTATCATAGTGGTTACCTCTAGGGAGAGGCATGCTTGGTGAATGGAAGACCTTTACTTTTTACTTTATGTTTCTGTGTTATTTGACTTTGTGCAGTGAATGTGTGTTTCTTTACTGTTACTTGAAAAAAAGGGTTTTTTTGTTCATTTGTTTTTTATTTTAAAGGAACAATATTTAGGGGGAAAAAAGGCTTGTCTGCTTTAGGACATCCTTGGCTGAAGATTCCTATAATAATCGAAAGATTCCTATAATAACAAAATTGTTAAACTTAGAGAGGACCGTTCAGCATTGTGAGTAAAGAAGAACTAAGTGTTCATTAGTTTCCAACTTTGTACCAGGCTGTGGCACTTTCCTAAAATTTGAGGAATAGAGCTAACAACCTGGTGATGGAGAGCCTAGTGATACGCTGACCCAGTTTATCTCCAGTCCCAGCTCCCCTACCTGCCAGCTACCAGATTCCTCACTTTGTACCTCAGTGTCCTGTGATCCGGGCCTACCACCTGTATTGATTAGTGGTTACTGTAATGGTAACATCTCTACTGCAATTGAGAATTGAAATGCAATTGTTAAAGAAATTCCTAAATTAAAAAAGGAAAGAAAAGGAAAAAAAACCCATAATAACAGAGAGGAGTGCCATTCTGAGCCTGTTCTCTGGTAAGTGCCTGCGTATGGTGATGGCACCTTTGAAGTAAGAGCTAAGCTTACAGAACAAGAAGCAGGATAATTTCTACTTAACCTTATTAAGAACAGAATTAAATAAAATGATAAGAGACAAGAGTTGAAAGCTAGAACAGAAGAAACTTAATTTGAACTTCACATTTTACTTATTCTCACCAAGCTGTAACGATTGTCACTATGGCTGACAAATGTAGTTTGAAAAGGAGCCCCTGGCTGAAATTGTGACACACAGTTCTTTGGCACTGCCTTCTGTCTTCCTTTTTCTTTTCCTCCTCTCCGTGTTGGAGTATTGCTAACCCAGCGAGCTACCACTGTTGACAGATACATGTCTAGCTTTGGGAAAACATTGAGGATCAGTAATGTACAACATAGTGCTTCAGCAGTAGATGGCTTCTGGGCTCCAGGGCTCCTGCCTCTTCCTGGGTCTTGCCAGCCATTGGGCTTCACCTTGCCCTCTTTGCCCAGCTTTCCCATCACTGCCCCCTCCCAGGGAACAAATGCCTCCTCTGCCTGCTGTTTTGCAGAAAGATATGGGTGTTCTGATCATTCTCCGCTTCAAAAGTCTTTTTAACCAGTTATCCTGGTGACTGCCCCCACGGTGCTCTCAGGCCCATTTACTTGTTCTCCTGGTCCTCCCAGAACTGCTCTTTCCTTAGCAGCCATCTTCTTCTGCACCCTACGCTGTGCTCCATCAGTCTCACCACAACTGTTTTTCAGAGTCTCCATTTCTCATCCAGGTAGAAACAAACAGCCTAGCTTTCAAAAACTTGCTCTCCTTTTCCCTCTTCTTTCCCTTTTGGCCCTTTTCCTTCTTTCCCTCCATAATTTTGAGTTAATTTCTAGTGGGAGGTGGATATGGGCATGCATACTTAATTTACTGTCTTAGTCTAATATCCTTTCTTTAAAAAAAATTTTTTTTTAACTTTTGGAACTTTGATCCAGGTAGTCTTATGAGTTTACACAGATGTATTCTCCTGCCACTCCAAACTCATAGCAGGGACAGATAAAATATTTTAAAATATTGAAATCATGTCATCATATGCAAAAACAACTTAATGTGGGGCACCTGTGTGGCTCAGGCGGTTTAGCATCTGACTCGTCATTTTGGCTCGGGTCATGATCCCAGGGTTATGGGATTCAGTCCCCTGTTGGGCTCTGCACTGATCTTGGAGACTGCTTAAGTCTCTCTCCCTCTCTCTCTCTTTCTCTCTCCCTCTCTCTCTCTCTCCCTCCCTCCCTCTCCCTCTTCCTCTCCCTCTCTCAAAAAAAAAATTGCTTCAAAAACAACATAATATACTTTTAGGGAATAGCAGCAAGCTGGGGCTGAAGCAGTGTGTTTACTGGACCTTGGGATCAGACACAGGTTCTCAGAAGTGATTAGAGGTTCCCCTCTTGCAGATTAGAGGGGGCCCTGATGTATGGGTGAGGACTGGGGAACTCGTCATGTGAAAACTGATTTGAGGGGCACCTGGGTGGCTCAGTCAGTTAAGCGTCTGGCTTCGGCTCATGTCATGATCTCATGGTTTGTGGGGGTTTGTGGGTTCGAGTCCCGTGTCAGGTTATGTGCTGACGGCTAGCTCAGAACCTGGAGCCTGCTTCAGATTCTGTGCCTTCCCCCTCTCTGACCCTCCCCTGCTCGCACTGTCTCTCTCTCTCTCTCAGAAATAAAAATTAAAAAAAAAAAAAAACTGATTTGAGTGTGGCTCCAACATGAATGGAGTCTTAAGGAAAAGATTTTGGCTACCAGCATTGAGCTAGCTGTCTGTGTAAATTGGAGGGTGTGGAGACATTGGACTTTGGAAAGACCAAAATCTGGGCTGCAGTATCTGGCAGTGGCTGTGTGACTAGTCATGCAAAGGTGGCCAGAGGGAGAGGAAAAAAACAAGCAACCACGTAAACCATAAAACACAAACTCCCGATTCAGACGTACTTGCAAACTAACATATAAAGGCCCAGGAGGAAAACTGTCATCAGGAAGTGAGGCAGCAGACTCCCCAAACTGGAGAATTTGAACTGCAGGCTGAAATGATTTTAAAAACAATTACACTAAAATCCTTAGAGACTTAATTATAAAACATGAAATCCAGGAAAAGAAAAATCAATGAAGAAAACTTGAAGATTGCAAAGAAAAAAAGCAAGCATATTTTGGAAAGTAGTAAATGTAAAAGATCCAAACAGAGATTGTCTGTGATGTGTCACCAGGTGGCAGTTACCACTAACCCTTTTCCAGTATGTAGATTTTTGTACAAACATGGAATTGTGGCCCAGACTTTATAACTTTTACATTCATACATGAACATTTTCTTATCAGTGTTCTACAATCTAAAAGCTATGCAGTATTATACATGGGTGTGTTATAATTTTTTGATTCTGCTATCTTGTAACATTTTTGACATGCTGTAGTAATCATCTTTATATCTTATTCTTTTAAAATATCTTTATTTTCTCTGAGAAAACTAAAAATGTAGAGAATATATAAAAGCACAAAGAAGACAAAGATGACTAAGCTTATGCAGAAATAAACTTTATATGTGTACCTAGGGGTGTGTGTGTACATGTATATGTGTATATAATAGCCATCATATTATAAATATTGTTTTGTAACCTCCCTTTTTTTCACTTAACATTGTGAAGCGTTTCCCATGTGAAAGAAAAGTCTATATCATTTATAGTTATTCATTGTAAAACCGTACCGTAAATAATTTGACTAATCTCCATTGTTAAGACAGTAAGTTACTTTTATTTTACTACTGTGAGCAGTGTTATTAATGTTACAACATTGTTATAGCGTTATAAGTATATTAATAGTTTATTCTTAGCACATACTATATTGTTTTTATTTTTAAACAGGTGTTTGCATATGATCATTGTTTCTGGTCCATGGATGAATCAGTCAGAGAAAAATATGCAGGTAAGTACAGCATCCTATTAACTACCTATAATATAGAAAAGGTATTTTTAAGTTTTTTCCATGAGTGTGACAGCATTATTTTATGTAACTTTAAAAACTATATAGAGAACTCCCTCCCATCTCTGCTGTTTTTATATTGATCAGGAAATAGATTAACAAGGTGTTCCTGGTATAAGACAATGAAGGTAGATTAACAGGGTACATGGTTGAAGTTACCACACGCATTCCCCGGCCCTACACGGGATCTGGAGCACACACTAATCATTTAGATTTCCTTCGATGTCTGTGATGTGATCTAGAGAGGCAGCTTGCTACAAGGAAAAGGAAACCTTTAGTTTCATCCAGGCTCTGCTCCTACCTGCCTCTGTGACTAAAGTAAGTCACTTATGTTTTCAGTGTTTTATTTCTCTCTTTAATGGAGAGATACTCTAAATTTGCTTGGAATTCTGTTATTCTCTTAGTCTGCTCAACAATGACTGTCTTCAGTTTAGGACTTACCCACAAGTTTAGGGCTACAGTGACAGCCTTCTAATTTCCTTTATTCATAACTGCTTTTATGACACCTGTTTCTAAGCAATATCTTTTAAATATTGAATGCCATATTGTATTGGCTTTTGTCAAGAGACAGAGTAGTACTACAGCTGGCTCAAAAAGTTAAGGTTAATTTAGTCTAGCTGGCCTGACAAATTACTTACAGATTGCTTCTGTATCGGAAATAAGAGGATGATATGCTAATCTGGGAAGTTGACTAGGAAGTGGGGTAATGGGATGCTACTTTTACCATTAAAAGTATAACAAATATAACAGCATTCAGTTCTTTCATATTTCATATTATATTCAAGACTCAGAGAGGTTGAATGATGTTGTTTGATTATTGACATATTTAATTAGCCTATGGGGGAGAATTTGAACCTATTATTTTTGTCCATGATTGAAAGCTAGAAGAAATCTTCAGGATCTTTCTTCCCTATTCTAGCTGGTATATATTGTAGGCCCTATAATTAAAAATTGTCATTGAAGAGAAGGAGAGGAGATTGATATACATGATTGTTTAATTCAGTTTTCCTGAGGTCCCAAATATAAACTTTGGATATTTGTAATCATCATCTATAAAATTAGCAGTTCCTTAGCTTTTTGCATTGCAGAGGATTTTTGGCCAGTGTTTATTAATTCAAGTTCATATTATCAGGAACTTTTTACTCATTTCCTATCCTGTGCTAACTAGAAATACATGAAAGACATAAGCCTTTGGAAGCATTCATCAAGTTGATGATCAACTTGAAAAAGTGCATTTTTGAGGCTGTTGGTTTTAGTTTTTAAAAAGCTGTTCAGGGGCGCCTGGGTGGCTCAGTCAGTTGGGCCTCCATCTTCGGTTTGGGTCATGATCTCACGTTCATGGGTTTGAGCCCCGCATCAGGCTCTGTGCTGACAGCTAGCTTAGAGCCTGGAGCCTGCTTCCGGTTCTGTGTCTCCCTTCTCTTTCTGCCCCTCCCCTTCTCATGCTCTGTCTCTCTCTCTATCAAAAATAAATAAAATATTTTAAAAAATTAAAAAAAAAAGCTGTTCATATGTAGTTTAAAATATCCTTAAAGGCTTAAAGTATCCTTTCTTATTCTTTTTCTTTCTCTCTCTTTCAGGTCAAGATGATGTTTTCAAGTGCCTTGGGGAGAATATCCTTCAGAATGCTTTTGATGGTTACAATGCATGTATCTTTGCCTATGGACAGACTGGTAATGTTAAATAATGTATAATAAGATCATAACAGAAAAAGTAACAAAGAGAATACATATTGTTAGCATCTTATCAGTTATAATTGATAAGGAGCATTTTGAATCCTCTACTTCTGTGGCTAACAGGAAAGAAAATCTATATAATGTGAAGGACTCATTCTTATCAGGGTGTATTGCTTAGCTTGTCCAATTGAAAACTATTCATTGTGGAAGAATGGTTATGGGGGCCACTGGGTGGCTCGGTCAGTTGAACGCCCAACTCTTGATTTCGGGTCAGGTCATAATCTCATCGTTTGTGAGATCAAGCCCCATGTTGGGCTCTGCACTGACAGCACAGAACCTGCTTTGGATTCTCTCTTTCCCTCTCTCTCAAAATAAATAAATAAACATAAAAAAATTAGAATGGTTGTGATATTTTTAAGAGGTAATGTGTGATGTGGTTAAAAGAGCACAGATTCTGGGCCAGGGTAGCCCAACTCCAGCCCAGCTTCTGTGGAACTTACACCTCAGTTTCCTTATCTGTAAAATGTTGGTAAGTGTAAACCTTCCTTATAGGGTTGTCACAACGAGTTAACATCAAAAACTTACAGACCTGCTGCTTAAGAAGTGGTGTATTGGTTTGAGATATTATAATAATGATAAATGTCAAGTGTTAAAAGCAGCAATTTGTAGAATTAGAAATATGTTTATAAAAGCACTACTACTAAAGGAGGAAAAAGAGTTATACTTACGTTAGGACTATGCATGACTTAATGTTTTCCTTTCTATTTTCCTGTGTTTTCTAAATTTTCTTTAATGAATATGTATTTTTGGTACAATGGAGAAAATAATTTTATAGTAGAAAAAGAAGATTGCTCTTTGGTTTTTACACTGTTGCCAAAGGGTAGTAAGTTAGTTTGCTCTGGGGCCTATAGGAATAATGCGTATTTTTTTGTGCTATGATTAGTGGTTGGGAACAGTCACAGTAGTAGTCATCATATGGATCTTCCTAATTAATTTTAGAAAACTAGTCAGACCTCATTGTTTTTCAGTTATTTTAGGGAATTTTTTTTTAAGGCATGAAGATGGTTAAAGTATGTTTTTTTTTCTTCCTAAAAGGTGTTTACTTTATTTATTTTGAGAGAAAGAGACAGAGAAAGAGCATGTGTGTGTGCAGGGGCGGGGGGGGGGGCAGAGGGGGGGGGGGGGGGGGCAGAGAGAGAGGGAGAGAGAGAATCCCATGCAGCATGACTGGAACTGAAGTCAAGAGTTGGGATGTTCAACAAATTGAGCCACCCAGGCTCCCCAAAGGTGTTTATTTTAAATGTGTAATAGGAAATCTTCCATATTTGCTTAGTCTCATAATTGTACTTGGTATATTTCTTATTTTCTTTTGGGCATTTTACTAAGTGCTAGTAATTTATTATGAGCAATGAAATGGAAGTTATGTATTTAAACTTCTTAGAGACAGTAACAATTATTATTTCCACTTTTTAGGATCTGGAAAATCTTATACCATGATGGGCACAGCTGACCAACCTGGATTAATTCCAAGGCTTTGCAGTGGACTCTTTGAACGAACTCAGAAAGAGGAAAATGAAGAGCAGAGTTTTAAAGTAGAAGTGTCCTATATGGAAATTTATAATGAAAAAGTTAGAGACCTTCTTGATCCCAAAGGGTAAAGGATTTTGCAACTTTAATGTTATAGCATTAAAGACTAAAATAGATCTCTAAATTGGCCTAAGTAAATTTTTTATATAGAACTCTAGTAGAGTTCTTTATCTGCTTATTGGATTAGTGCTTTTATGTATTTATCTAGTTACTTGGTTTTCATTCGCACTGAGAAGCTTCCTGTAGCCAATTCTGGCTTGTGAGTTTAGGGCTGAGTTGGGGAGGGAAGTGTTGATGAGCCACGTGTATTTGCCTCCTACCGCCTTTCTCACATACATCCAAAGCCACAAACAAAAAATATGCAGTGAAAATTAAGTTGCTTAGTATTGTGAGGGACTGGTATCCTTAATCACGAAGGGTTTGTTTCTTTTTTTTCTTTCTTTCCTTTTTAAAAAGACCAAGAAATTTCAGGTCTTTAGTCATTTTTAATTTGCATGCTAATAAGAGGCATAATCAGAGACTTGAAAGCTGGACTTGAGGATAGTTAATCTTAAAGATTCTCAGAGAGATCCTTCTTGCACCATTGGTGGGAATGCAAACTGGTGCAGCCACTCTAGAAAACAGTGTGGAGGGTCCTCAAAAAATTAAAAATAGAACTACCCTATGACCCACAATAGCACTGGTAGGAATTTACCCAAGGGATACAGAAGTGCTGATGCATAGGGGCACATGTACCCCAATATTTAGTAGCACTTTCAACAATAGCCAAATTATGGAAAGAGCCTAAATGTCCATCAACTGATGAATGGGTAAAGAAGAGATGGTTTATATATACAATGGAGTACTACTTGGCAATGAGAAAGAAGGAAGTCCTGCCATTTGCAGCAATGTGGATAGAACTGTAGGGTATTATGCTGAATGCAGTAAGTCAGTCAGAGAAAGACAGATATCGTATGTTTTCACTCATATGTGGATCTTGAGAAACTTAACAGAAGACCATTGTGGAAAGGAGGGAGAAAAACAGTTACAAACAGAGAGGGAGGGAGACAAACCTAAGAGACTCTTAACTATAGAGTACAAACTGAGGGTTGATGGGGGTGGTGGAGAGGGGAAAGTGGGTGATGGGCATTGAGGAAGGCACTTGTTGGGATGACCACTGGGTGTTGTATGAAAGCCAATTTGACAATAAATTATATTTAAAAAAAGAAAAGATTTCCAGAGAAAAAGAGTATCCCATTTTATGGCATAGACTTTGAAGAGAAGTGGTTTGAAAGTATTAGAAAGCCTTAGAAAACACTGTTCTCACTCTGCAGTTATAACTGAGCCTAATGAGGAAGATAAGTATCTGAGGAAATCTGTCCATTGCACAGTTTTCTGAGTCAGATTTTAAGGAAGTGCAACAAAGGTGAAAAAGAAACAGATAATAACCACAGCCTGTGGCTTATAGATGTAAGAACAGTGTTTATAAGGTCAAAGAGTCATGTGAGCTGAGGCTTACAGAGAATGCCGAGTTACAAGGGGATGCATAATTATGTTTGGATGAAGATGATGATCAAAAAAAAGGTGGTCTTAGAAGCAGTGAATCATAGTGATGCTCAGTTATAAGAAAACGTGTCAGTTTGACAAAGATTTGACAAAGGCCTTTCACAATGACATTCAGTTGGCGTTTAGTGTTTCTCTATACAACTTGACATTTAGGGGCTCCCGAATGGCTCAGTCGGTTAAGTGTTCGACTTCCCCTCACGTCATGATCTCACAGTTCATGAGTTCGAGCCTGGAGCCTGTTTCCCTCTCTCTCTGCCCCTCCCCTGCTTGTTCATTCTCTCTCTCTGTCTCTCTTTCAAAAATAAATAAACATTAAAAACAATTTAAAAAACTCTTCACTTATTGAATGATCATTATTACCTGCTGAGCACTAGGCAAGTTGTAAAGGAAGATCTCACAGTGTGGAGAGAATAAGAGTTTTGGAAACAACTAATTATAATACGATATAATACAATGATGCTTTTAAATTGTGAAGGAGGCTTATACGAAATAGGTGAGGGCAAAGAGGGAATGAGGAAAAGGGAAGACTTCATGAAGAGTACTTGGTGATTTTTGTGCTGAGTAGCAGTTTATCCACTGAGAAGTTAGGTGAGAACCATTCAGGCATAGGGGACAGGCTGTGCTGAAAGGCGGAGGTGTAAGACATCACTTGCTTGGAGAGTGACCCTGCTGTCCAGTGTGGCTGGAGATCACTAAGCATGAAAGTCCAAACAGGGAACCAAAGGAGACCAGATGTAGGATGGTTCTAGCTTAAGTACCCGCATTTTGTTGAATACTGTGTCCTTGTACTTTTCCCAACTTTGCCTTGAATACTTTTTCCTTGCATCTTCACCTCTGTGAAAAGTGGCACTTTCTTTGCAATTCCAAAGTTTTTCTTGCAAGAAATTCTTAGCTGACTTTGTATTCCACAATGCTTGTGTGCACTAGCTCCAACTTTTATCTACGATTTGCCTGGAGTCTTTAATAATTTCTTACTTTGTTTGTCTTGTGTATAGTTAGTATTTAACAGCATGGGCTTGGGGTTCACATAGCTCTTCATCTAGGCCCCTCTAACTGTTACCTATCAAGCAAATTCTTCATGCTTCCTAGACCTCATTTGTACAGAGAGGATGATAATATTATATAATATCACAGAGGGCTGTTGTGAAGATTGGCTGTTGTGATGATATCTGAGGTTTTAGGACATGTACTTAGTAAGAGCTCACTAAGTGTTAGCTGCTATTGTCTCCTCCATGAAAGTTTCTTGAGGATTTTTGTAATGTTTCTGAAGAGTTGAAGTGAATGGAACTAAAAACTCTAAAAGTGACCCCTTTTCAGCGAGAGAACTTAGTTTTTTCAAACAAGTACTGATTTTATGAATTCAGTATCTATGGTGTGTAATGATGTAATTATGTTGTTTTATACTTAGGAGATGACACTGTATACATTATCTTTAAGAGAAAAGAAAAATGAAAGGAAAATGTTATGATATAGTATACCCTGAAATCAGAATTAAGTCAAAAATTTTTCTGTATTTACTTCATATACAGTAATATAGTGGTAAGTGAAATTTTTGGCAGTTGATCCTAGGGTGCTAGAGGATTCCAAATCATTAGAAAATAAGTGCATAAAATAAGAATCGCTTGTAATCTCACCATCAACAAATCATCTTCTTTTCATTGTAATGCTTATATTTATTTATTTTTTAAAATTTTTAATTAAAATTTTTTAACTTTTATTTTTTATTATTTTTTTATTCAGAGAGAGAGACAGAGCATGAGCAAGGGAGGGGCAGAGAGAGGGAGAGACACAGAATCTAAAGCAGGCCCCAGGCTCTGAGCTGTCAGCACAGAGCCCAACGTGGGGCTCGAACTCACAAATCATGAAATCATGACCTGAACCGAATTCGGACACTTAACTGACTGAGCCACTCAGGCATCCCTATATTTTAAAAATTTTTTAATGTTTGTGTTTGATGGGGGGAGGGGTTAGGGAGAGGAGCGAGAGCGAGAGGGAGACACAGAATTTGAAGCAGGCTCCAGGCTCTGTGCTGTTGGTACAGAGCCCAATGGGTGGGGCTGGAAGCCATGAACTGTGAGATGATGACCTGAGCCAAAGTCTGATGCTTAACCTACTGAGCCATCCAGGCACCCCATTGTACTGTTTATATTTTTTAAGGAGCTTTTCTGAGAGAGAACTCATATACCATACAATAATCAACAAATATTCCTAATGTTTTTTGGCTGATGTAATTAAGTATGCTGTATGTTCTAGGTATTTGGCAGATTCCCTTTACAGTGTTTATTAATTCGTTGTTTTAAAGTGGTGTTTATTTTTTTTAATCATGAATAAGTATTTAATTTTATTGAATTTTCACTACATTTATTGAAATGATGGTGTTTTGTTCCCCATTTAGTTTATCAGTTTAGTGTGATAATGGGCATGAATCTTTTCCCAGTGTTAAAACAACCCTGGGATCAGCCTAATGTTACTTTTTAAAATCACGATTAAATTCAGCTTATTGTCTTGTTTTGTTTTTTTTTTTCATGACTGAGATTGGTCTGAGCTTTCTTGCACAGTTAACATTTATTGAGTTCTGTTCTTTGTACCACATTCTGTGAAATGACAAGTAGATTGTTTGTATTTATTTGACTCTGCATTCTTTGTGGTAGGAAATAGACATCCCACAGTGTACCCTTTTGAGTGATGTGATATTTTACCACATTATGAAGTTTTTCTTACCAGTCAAGATTTTAAATTTTGGTTTATATTCTTCTTGAATCAAGCTAGTTGGTTCTTTTTACTTAGAATCTTTGTTGAATTCAGTGTATATTTTTATGGAGGATGATTGAATGTTTTTAAAAACATGTTATTGTTTTAAAATTCTTTCCTTTTAATGAACAGAAGTCGTCAAACATTAAAAGTCAGAGAGCACAGTGTGTTGGGACCCTATGTCGATGGACTTTCTAAACTGGCTGTCACAAGCTACAAGGTAATAACATCCTTTATGTAAACTGCTTACATTCACTGTAGCAGATTATTTCTTGTTTAAATTGTGATGATGATTTTTCTCGAAATTAAAAAAAATTACAGTAGCATTACTTAAAAGCTACTTTTTACAAAAATCTGTCTTGAAAAGCTATGTATTGCTATTAGAACAGTGTAATTTTGAGAGAAGGTTGTATACATTTGCAAAGCATACCTATTCATCTGTTGTAAGATACATATTTTTTCATATTTATGAGCTCTAAAATTGTTATATTCCTTATAGTTACATCTTAAAATTATAAATGGCAGCATTTTTCTTCCCTAGCAGTATAGAAAGTAATGAAGTTGCTTATGGTTTATTGATTTAATGAAATAAAATATATGAGTTGGGTAGCTGGAATTCAAAATCTGTTTCTTATTTGAGAGGGTCACTTTTATTCTCTTCGTTTCTAAACTTCACAGTTCTGCTTTGTGTGGATCCATCAGGCTTTGTGTGTTGGAGAAACGGGGGTGGAGTGAGATGCTGTGATGTCATGTACCTTGGATTAAGAGTCACAGAATGCTGATCTGGTGATACTTAATCCTATTGTACGACTCTTGAATGACTCTGGAGTCATCTATCCCATTAAGTCCCTCAGGTGCCCCTGTAGATTTTATTATAAAGGTATTCTGAGACAACATGACTTTAAGAGCAATGAGAAATTCTTGTTTAGGATTGGTAGTTTGGAGGAGGGGTATACTTAATTTAAATGAATATGTAGGTGTCTGGGGAGGGTGGAGTCTAGGAAGGCTTCCTGGAGGAGATCAAATGAGATACTGCATGTAAAAAGTCTTTGAGAACCCTAGGGTATTATATGAATGTTAGTAGGTATTGTTATTTTAATAATGATTATTTGAGGACTTATTTATATGACATTGGAGAGAGATCAAAATATTTTTGAATGCTTGGAGGAGATTGGAAAGTGTAAAGAGACATTTTGCTTGTTTAAAAAATTTAAAGGCTCCTGGTGCCTGGGTGGCTCAGTTGGTTGAGCTTCTGACTTTGGCCCAGGTCATGATCTTACAGTTTGTGAGATTGAGCTCCACATCAGGCTCACTGCTATCAGCCTATTAGTGCAGAGTCCACTTAAGATCCTCTGTCCTCCTCTCTTTCTGCCCCTCCCTGCTCGCATGCTCTCTCTCTCTCTCTCAAAAATAAGTAAGTAAGTAAGTAAATAAGTAAATAAATAAATAAATAAATGGCTCAATACAGAATTTATGCACGATACAATAAATTAGAAGCTAATGAGTAAGTGTAGGCTAAATAGGCTTAAACTTTTACATTAAGTCTCAAGATTGTCAGATTTAATAGATCTAAAATGGATCTAAAAATTTGAATTTTACTTTTTGTGTTGAATTTTCCATTTTTGTGCTTAAATTTCCTTTATAGTTAATGTTTCTACTTTGAGGCTTTTTATTTGTCATATAGAAATTTTCCTTAAACATTTTTCATTGATATGGAAAAATAGAAAATTGTGATTTTCAAAATTTTATGTATATGTCAATTAGGATTGTGTTGGCTGCAGGTCATAGGAAAATATAATAGGATTTAAGTTCTTTGGAACATGAATTACCTATTTTGTTTACTGTTTATTCTCAGTATTCAAAATGCAGCTAGCTTCTAGTAGGTGACTTCAAAATATATTTAAGGGAACAAATGAATGAATGAGAGAATGAATGGTGAGAGACTGAGACAGTGGCTCCAAAGATGCAGTTAGGGACCTAGATTCCTTCCAGCTCTCCACATACAGCCAGCTCTGCAGTACTGCTCTTATTCTCAGAGCTCAGAGTCTTAGCTCTCAGAACCAAGATGTGGTCGCCTTCCTGCTCCCTTTAAGGAGAATTCCCAGATGACTTTGCATCTTTGGTAAAACAATCCTGTGGTCAGACTGAACTGGAAGGGCATCTGGGAAATGTAGTCTCTTAGTTCCAGTGCAAGGTGCTCAGCTAAAGTTTGGGTTCCTTTAGTAGAAAGGAAAGGAGATGGGGTAGGAGGAGGCAACTAGTTGATTCTTCCATACAAGCCATCTTTCTTGTTCCTCATTAAAATTCTTGTAAGGTAGATGATATTACAGCTCTGTATTGTTACTTATCAAATTGAAATTCAGTTTGACTAAGTAACTATTTTTAGAGCTTGTAACATTAAAAAAAAATGAAGATCCCATTTCATGATCTTTCAAGTGCATCTTGCTGTCCCTCTTTAGCAGTAAGAGCAATGGAGTAGTAACTCTGTGCAAAACATTTGTTTCTTGATGTTCTCATTTTTCAGAAACAGGTTTGATATAATATATACCAACATGGTGACACAGTGCTATGTCTGTGTGAAGAATTTGCAATTATTTTTGTTTGTTGCTTTGTCACATAATCTAATTGAACAATTGTCTTCTATTGCTTCTGTCATTAAAGAAACAAAATTTTTAGAAATTTCTAGATTAGATAAGGGTTGGCATGATTTGTTTGTCCATCTTGTGGGTTTCCACATGTGGCTTCTAAACTTTCCTAATTCTCAAAGCTGCTACTTTATTTGGCATCTACAGAAAATAAATGTGTTTTATTTGAGTTTTCAGGGACAGCATTGACTCTTGTACTTTTTGGGGCTTAATGTTTACTGAAACACAAAGTGTAGACATGTAAACTCCAAATGTCTGAGTAGTGATACTTGTAACGCATTTCATAGGATAGCAGAGTTTTGATATTTATTTGACAGTGAAATGTGTATCTGTGACTTGTTTCCACTTAGGATATTGAGTCTTTGATGTCTGAGGGTAACAAGTCTCGTACAGTTGCTGCCACCAACATGAATGAGGAGAGCAGTCGATCCCATGCAGTCTTCAAAATCACCCTTACCCATACTTTATATGATGCGAAGTCTGGGGTAGGTATTCAGATGCCTGACCTTTTTTGTTTGTTTGTTTAATATTCTTAAAGTGGATCATGATTTACTTATTCCATTCCCTTCAGGTGTTAGATGACTTGGAATTCTGGCCAGACATGGGTATGAATTAGGAGTCAGCAAAAGACAGAAGCCACTGGAGGTTAACAGAAAGGGTTTTTATGGAGGGAACTGGGTGATTACAGCGTTGTTAGAACACCTGAGGAGGACGAGGCTCTAGAGTGAATCTCTAGGAATAATCACACAGATCTCATCCATCAAGGATGGGACTCCCTCTGAGGCTACCACCAGGGCTGTGAGATCCAGGTATGCTCAGTAGCTGTGATCTAGGCCATCGGAGTTAATGAAGCTGCCTCCTTGTGACCTGGAAGCTGGAGAATGTAAGCTGAGACACTTGTAGAAAACCTCATACTTCTGTGATCCTGCTCACCAGCAGAAAAAAGCCAAAACAGGCCGGGGGGCGGGGGGAGTGACCTCTGTTTTACTTCTGCTTTCCAAATCTGAAGCATGTGTATCTGCTGACGGAACGAACCTTAAGTCACACCCTGAACCCTGGCCACAAGGGAGTCTGGAAAGTGTAGTTTTTAGCCCCATCCTGTCCAACTAAAGAAATGTGGAACAGAAGTTAAACACGCTGATGGTTCAGTCTGCGGGAGCATTTTTTCGAGCTTTAAACTTTGATGGCTGACTGCAGAAGCTAATGTTAACTCTAGCTGATTTAGTAGAGATTCTTGTGAAATGTTCCCTCCTGCTAAACAGCTGAGTATTAGAAGGAATAAACTATACCGGGGAAATTGTACTATAAAGTTACCAAATGTGTAGAGTAATATTTTGAGTACTTGGCTTTGAAGCTTGTGAAGAGTAAACAGAGCCAGAGATGTATATGCTGCTACCATGCTGAAACCTTCTTGTTTTTCCACTTACTCATTATGTGAATATTTGTGTCTTTTATCATGATGCCTGCTCCCCAGCAAATCAGTTTCAAATGCCAGAAGCTAAAATAATCATGCTGGCAAAACACGATATTTTGGTAAGATGTTCATTTGCTGAAAGCATATTTTTCTTTTTTTACCATCACAGCAAGATTAGTGTAACAACAAAAAGTTCTTTGTTTTCTGTTTCCTTTTCAGCATAAAACAAAAAACATACTGATGACTTTTTTTTTTAACCAAAGTACTTTTGATTTGGGAAGCTGAATATCCTTTTGTTAGCAACATGTTTATTTATGGAAATAAATATAAGTGTATATATTAAAGAAAAGTTTTAAAAAATGATCCAGTCTGTAGATTTGGGCATTGCTTTCCCACATTTCTTGTATTGCTAAAGTATAATATATCTGTTAAGCGTGTGATTATATTATGAAACATTTTTGGTAAAGGAAAATATCAATATATATGTGTATATATGATAACTAGAGCAAGGTGTAAATTTGATACCTGAAGCTATGAAATAAGGGAATTACTATATATAAATAATATGAAAAATTTAAGCAAATGTTGAATTTTTGAGAGATCCTGTTATATAAAATAGTAATTATTTTTGCATCAATAAGAATTGCAAATATTTTCCTTCAGGGTTATTGGTAAATATTTGTGAAATTTAAAAAAATTTTATATTATATTAAAATTTATATTTTATAAGTGCTTTTATATGAAAACTTTCTTTGAAAATTTTATTGGGCTCCCTTCAGATATCCCATTTTGGGGGCAGTATTTTTCTGAGAGAACTTTCACTCTTGTCTTAATAGTAGAGCCATGTATAATTTTGTGTATATCTATCTACTAGTAGACTGGACAGTTCTCTTACACTATTTTATGTCAGCACGAGATAATTTTGAAACAATAGTTAATAAATGTTTTAATAAAGGCTTTAGATAATACACTCATTTGGTAGAGACTAGCACTTCCTGTATTCTTTGACTGTTTATTCGTGTTTGTTAATTTACTTTGTAGACATCTGGAGAGAAAGTGGGCAAACTGAGCTTGGTGGACTTAGCTGGCAGTGAGCGAGCCACGAAAACCGGAGCTGCAGGGGACCGGTTGAAGGAGGGGAGTAACATCAACAAGTAAGTTTTCCAGAAGCTTACTTTTATTACTTTACTGATTTAAGAGCCACATGGGGGGGCTACTGTGGTCATTCAAAGAATAAGGTTTTGGAATGATTGCGGCTATAATGAGTAAATAATTGAGAATTTTTTTCATATATGTATATAAATATATATTCAAATATATATATATTTTAATGGGCCCAGGCATATTTTGTGTTTTGTTGAGATGTTTAATGGGACTGAAGAGCACAGTCAAGTCAAAGGTTTCTCAAGAGCAGCCCTACTGAGATTTGGGGATGATTCTTTGTCCCAGGGACTGTTCCTGTGTGTTGTGGGATGTTTAGCAGCATCCCTGGCCTTAGCCATTAGATGGCAGTAGTACCTGCCACCTCACTTACCCCATCCTCTGTTGTAACAATCCAAACATATCTGTGGGCACTGCCAGCTGCTCCCTGTAGGGACACAGTAGCCCTCCACCTGAGAACCGCTGGTCTATGCTATGGAAAAGGACCAAGTAATTATCTGTCAGAGTCCAGCTGTTGATCTCAACCTGGGTGTCACGGTCTGAGCAAACATCAACCTGTGTACTAGCCACATTGAACTTTCCCTTTTATGACTGTTGTGGTGCTTATACCAAGAAGCTAGGGTTTTCTAAAGTAATATTTTGTGTATCAACTCTTCATGTGGTTATATTTTCTACGTCACACTAAATTATTAGCTCCTTGTGAGCAGGAATTCAGAAGGACACACAGTGACAGTCACTACTGGAGATCATAGAAGACCATCATCCAGATGCTGTGCTATTACTGTATTATTGAATGGTGATATACATATATGTAAATGATACTGTGTGTGATATGTGACAGATATATATGATATCTATAGATATCTTATATTCACATATATAAATGTTTTTGCCTTACACTAAGTTTTATAATTGTGTTGTGGTTGTGCCTTCGTTTCTTAAAGATACATGGTGTTTGTATCTTATCTTAACCTAAAGGTTTAAAACTCAGATTGCTATTTACAAAAATGAAAAAAATATTTGAGCTAAGCTATTTTATTGCCTGCAGTAGAATTAGAAGGATATTAGCTTTTAGAGTTCATGTTTTTTTAAACTGAGCAGCAGAATGCTGATGACAGTGCTGTTCTCATGCAGGTACAAGGCATCTTGATGTTCAGTTTTTGTGCTAAAATGTGACATTTGATATACTCAGTTTTTTTATGATTATTCCGGTTTGTTGCACCATGCAGGTCCCTCACAACCCTCGGTCTGGTTATCTCAGCCCTAGCAGATCAGAGTGCTGGCAAAAACAAGAATAAATTTGTTCCGTATCGTGACTCAGTTCTCACTTGGCTGCTCAAAGTAAGCTCCCTACCCCCATTCTTTCTGGCATACTCTTAGTGGTTGTAGAAAGGAAGAGTAGATTGTTAATTCCTCCCGATTATCATTTCTTCTACTAATGTTCAAATTTAAAATCGTTAGGCTCTTCCATGATAATCTTAGTTTCAGTAGATTAAGCACCTGATTCACCAGAATCTGGAAACAACGGGATTTAGGGCACTCTGAATCACACAGTTGCCTCTGTGATTTTGGGGTGTAGCAGAAGAACCTCCTGCTAATCTGATAGCTGAGTGAGTCATAGGAAAGGGTTTCCACTGTCGTATAGATTCAGCTGGCCTACTCTGTCTTTCTCACAGACCTCTTTTGTTTGACCGACAATTTGGACCTTGTTTTTCTGTTTAACATCAAGACTACTCATGATCATTTTAATTTACTTTCAGCTCTTAAAGGTGGTCTAAGGATACAGAGTAGAGCACAAGGTCATAAATTTGTTAATTGATTTAGTATGTATGAGAGAGATGGAAATGAGAAAGAAAAAAGACTGTGGAGTGCCAAATACATAAAGAAATGTAAGTGCTTACATAAAGAAATGTAAGACCTCCTCTCTTTATAATGGCTCAGGATCTAGTAAGGGAGATATGATGTGTCACAAAATATTGTAAAAGCGTCAGTGAGTCCATGAGAGAGATAGTAAGGACATGTAAGGAGTTTGGTGAAGAGAGAGGCTATTTCCAGGTCTCTTCCAATCTTCAAGTTTCCCTGTAGTCTTTTTATCTTTTTTTTAAAAGTGTATTTATTTATTTTGAGAGAGAGAGAGAAAACAAGCAGGGGAGGGGCACAGAGAGATGGAGAGAGAGAATTCCAAGCAGACTGTATACTCCCAGCGCAGAGCCCGACACGGGACTCAATCTCAGGAACCATGAGATCATGACTTGAGCCAAAATCAAGAGTCAGATGTCTAACTACTGAGCTGCCCAGGTGCCCTTCCCTGTAGTCTTGATGGACGTGGTGAATAGGATATTGGACTGGGAGTTAGAGGATCAAAAATGCAGTGACAGTTTAACTCTGTAGAGTTACCAACCTGGAACAAAAAATTTTACCTAATACTCCTTTTTTTTCTATTTTTTTAAATAAAGAAATAATTTTATGAGCCCTGTTTGGTTCTGTGATAGATTATTTGCTCACTGATCAAGAATTTGTTGGGGTGCCTGGGTGGCTCAGTCGGTTGAACGTCTGGCTTCAGCTCAGATCATGATCTTGCAGTTCATGGGTTCAAGCCCTGCATCAGGCTCTGTTCTGACATCTCAGAGCCTGGAGCCTGTCTTCAGATTCTGTGTCTCCCTCTCTCTCTGACCCTCTCCTGCTCATGCTATCTTTCTCTCAAAAATAAGTAAAACATTTAAAAAAAATTAAAAAAAAAGAATTTATTGAATACCTTTTACTGTGCTAGAGGTTGAGAGTATAAAGGTGGGTTAAACACAAGTCACTTACTACAGGACACAACTCCTTTTTTGGCTATTTAAAATTTTTATTTTATTTTATTTCAGTGTATAATATAGTGACTCAACAGTTCTGTACCTCATCCAGTGCTCATCACAGCAAGTGCACTTTTAATCCCCATCCCATAACTCATTTCCCCACCCTTGTAACCATCAGTTTGTTTTCTGTAGTTAATAGTCAGCTTCTTGGTTTGTCTCCCTCTCTTTCTTTCTTTCTTTTCTTTTTTTTTTTTTTTTGCTGCTTTTGCTTTTTTGTCTTGTTTCTTAAATTTCACATATGAGTGAGATCATATGGTATTTGTCTTTCTCTGACTGACTTATTTTGCTCTATCCAAATCATTGCAAATGGCAAGATTTCATTCCTTTTCGTGACTGAATAATATTCTATCGTGTGTATATATACCAATTCTTTATTGATTCATCAGTCGATGGACACTTGGGCTACTTCTGTAATTTGGCTATTGTAAATAATGCTGCTGTAAACGCTAGGATGCATGTATCCCTTTGCATTCGTGTCTTTGTATTCTTTGGGTAAATATCCAGCGATGTGATTACTAAATTTTAGGGTACTTCTATTTTTAACTTTTTGAGGAACCTCCATACTATTTCCAGGGTATCTGCACCATTTTACATTCCACCTACAGTGAGTGCAAGAGGGCTCTTTTTTCTCCACACCCTCACCAACACTTATTGTTTCTTGTGTTTTTGATTTTTAGCCATTCTGACAAGTATGAGGTGGTATCTCATTGTAATTTTAATTTGCATTTCCCTGATGATGAGTGATATTGAGCATCTTTTCATGTGTCTGTTGGGCATCTGGATGTCTTCTTTGGGGAAATGTCTGTTCATGTCTTCTGTCCATTTTCTAATTGGACTATTTATTTATTTATTTGGGGTTGATTTGCATACTTTTTTGATATATTTTGGATACTAACCCTTTATCAGATAAGTCATTTGCAAATATCTTCTCCCATTCAATAGGTTGCCTTTCAGTTTTGTTGATTGTTTCCTTCACTGTGGAGAAGCTTTTTGTTTTGAAGTAGTCCTAATAGTTTATTTTTGCTTTCATTTCCCTTGCCTCAGGAGATATATGTAGAAAGATGTTGCTACAGCTAATGTCACAGACATTTCTATGCTCTCTTCTAGGATTAAAAAAATTTTTTTTTAAGTTTATTTATTTGGGGGGGGGGGCGCAGAGAGAGATAGGGAGACTCAGAATCCGAAGCAGGCTTCAGGCTCCAAGCTGTTAGGACAGAGCCCAATGCGGGGCTCAAACCCACAAACCATGAGATTATGACCTGAGCTGAAGTCGGATGCTTAACCAATTGAGGCACCCAGGTGCCCCTCTTCTAGGATTTTTTATGGTTTCACCTCAAGTAAAGGTGTCTTTAATCCATTTTGAATTTATTTTTGTGGGTGGTTTAAGAAAGTGGTCCAGTTTCATTCTTTTGTATGTAGCTAACACCATTTGTTGAAGAGACTTTTTTGTCCCATTGGATATTCTTTCCTGCTTTGTCGAAGATTAATTGACTATGTAATTGTGGGTTTATTTTTGGGTTTTCTATTCTGCTCCATTGATCTATGTTTCTTTTTTTTGTGTCAGTATCATTCTGTTTTGATTTCTGCAGCCTTGTAATATAACTTGAAATTTGGAATATTTTTTTCAAAATTGCTATGACTATTTAGGGTCTTTTGTGGTTCCATACAAATTTTGGGACTCTTTGTTATTGTTCTGTGAAAAATGCTCTTGGTATTTTGATAGGGATTAGATTGCTTTGGGTAGTATGGACATTTTAACAATATTTGTTCTTCCAAGGTGACACAACTTTTGACTTAGTCCACAACATGTTTGTAAAGGAAGTTGGGTTTTCTCCTATTTTCTACTCTCTCAAAAGGTTAGTGGTATTCAAGTTTACTTCCTAAAACTCTGCACACCATTTGGGCATGCTTCATTAAGTGAAACTGGTCATATTATAAAAAATTAGGTAGGTTCCTTCCATTGGCCAAAATGCAAAAAAATTAGAAACTTAAAACAAAAGGATGAACAAACAAAGTTTGATAATTAAAAACCTCTTGTAGATAGATCTTGAATTTAAGGGGTATTACAAAAAATTAATTGTGCTGGTCTGTGTGCATCAGTAATTAACCTTGAAACCTCATGTGTTTAATATCCAGGAGACATTTTGATAAGATACTCATTTCTTCCTCAGACTTTCTCACAGAAACATTTCCTGATCACTCATGATTATTCACTGGATGTACCTGATTAAAAAGACATAATATTCATTGTCCTATTGTTTCAGTGTTACTACCTCAGTCCATTTAGACAAACACTAGGACATATCTTTTATTAAATTAATTCACAGAATTGAATTGGCTGACGTAATTATTGAGCATCTATTCCATAGGTTGGAGGCCAGGAGACTCAATTACTATTCAAAGTACTTCATATACATGATCCCATTTACTTCTCTGAAAGCTAATGGTAATGTTCCTGTGTTATCGTGGGGCAGTGGTCGCAGAAATAAGATTGGAATCCAGTGCTGACTTCACTGCCCATCTTCTCTTGCCTAGGTTATATAGTGTACACCTTGTCAAAGGTTACTTTTCATTAGAAGGAGAAACACTTTACTTTTACCACATGTTAATAGAAACTCATGAAAATACTCGAAGAGCAAAACTAAATATTTTTAGCAAGTCACTTTATCTTCCATTCAATAAAATTAGGTTGCAATTGTAACTTCTGTGTGTCATTTCTTAGGCTAAAAAAAGAAGTTTTCTTGTCTTCTGTCATATTTTTTACTTAAAAACCATGTGACCTTCTTTGTCATGTGTAACTTTTGCAGCAAGATCACAAGTGGGGCATTTTTGTAAAACTTACTCTGATGTTTAGACAGTTTTCCCAAAGGCCTCTCGGAGTCCATTGATACATAAGTTAGTCTTCTTTGAAGTGGCTTTTATGTCCCTTTTGCTCTCTCCTTCTTTAATTCTAAATTAGTCTAACTCTCCCTGATCCTTGTTCGACTTTGTATGATTCTAGTATACTCCAACATAACTATCATTGAACTCATAAAATTGCACAGCCTTTGTAAGATTTGCAATTTCATTTAAAAGTGTTTTTGCATTGTATTTGCATTATAATTGTGTTATGCTCTTGATATTTACCACATCTGAGAGTCAGAAAATGAGTACCCTAGGTGATTTGGTGGAGCATAGACGTAAGTGCTCTCTCTCAGTCTTCTCTCTGTGGGTTGAGTGGTTACTCATTTGGTAAGTGGTCAGTGGAGAACCATTTCTTATCAAGAAATTTTTTTGCTTCTCTCTGTAACCTTCTAAATATGAGCCTCTTAACATCAAATAATTTCTGGTAATAAATGCTTAAATAATGAGTATCTTTTGACTTCATCCACCTTCTTCATTCTTCTTCCACTTACCTAATTTCTGGTAATAAATGCTTAAATAATGAGTATCTTTTGACTTCATCCACCTTCTTCATTCTTCTGCCACTTACCTAATGAAGGTGACTTTCATCTCTTGCCTGGATGATTGAAACATCTCCCTTGATGATCCATTCCTTCTTTATAATCAGGTTGTACTATCTTTTTTTTTTTTTTAATATTTATTGATTTTTGAGAGACAGAGACAGATCATGATCAGGGGAGAGGCAGAGAGAGAGGGACACACAGAATTGGAAGCAGGCTCAGAGCCTGCTGACAGCTCAGAGCCTGACGCGTGGCTCAAACCCACGAACTGCCGGACCATGACCTGAGCCGAAGTCGGACACTCAACCGACTGAGCCACCCAGGCGCCCCAGTTTTTCTATCTTAAAATTAATACTCTTATTAAACCTCAGTCTCTTCAGTAATTGTCTTAGAGGTCCTTATGATAAAGTTCAAATTCTTTAATGACTGTGACTTACCAGACCTTCAATAATCTGATCCTTCACTACCTCTTATTGTTTCTTCTTGCTCTTAATATGATCAGTTCTAGCTAAGTGATGAGTCCTCTTCTAGGACATTGCTCTTACTGTGTTTGGAACATTCTTCCTCCTCTCTACAATCTCCCCTCCCTCCGCTCTCCTCACAAACCTTTATCTGGACACTGCTTATTCCTCTTTAGGTCTCAAATGTCACTTTCTCTGAAAGTCTTCCCTGCTGTTTCAAGACTGGATTTTCTGCTTGCTGTTTTCCACGACCATGTTGTGTTTATTCCTACTGTAGTTCTTACCATGTCGTGTTTGCTCACCAGCCTCACCCTCTAGATGGTAAAGGGTGTGAAGAGCTGAGTGAATGAGTACTTTCAGCTCTGCTCTGAACAAGCATTATGACCTTTGGTAAGTCCCTCAGTCTTCCTGGGTCTCAATTTCTCATCTGTAAAATGAGGTAATTTCATTAGATGACTTCAAAGAGTTGTTTCAGCTTTAAAAAATCCTGCCTTCCAAAATTCAGTTTCTTTGCTATGTCCATTTAATTTGCAGTTGCCACATTTGAAACAAAGCTCGCCTGACTTGCCTAATTAAACAATTAAAGAGTAACAGAAGCTTTATACTTTCTCCTTGAATGAGTGCCAGCTCTTTTGTTGCTGTTTCTTTTTGCTAATGGCATGAGGCCATTTTTGAATATAAGCATATTGTTACTCATGCACAAGGGCTTTTAAAATATCAAGTATTTGTCATTTGCCTGGCTTCCTTTTCTCAGCACAAATTGAAGCACAATATGCTTGCTTTTTCCCTTTGGTAGTTATTGTTACCAATCCCCTTTTACCCAATAGCATTTGCTGTTCAGAATGTCTAACAGACATTGGCTAACAGAATGTCGTAGTTCTTGAAGGGCAGCACTCCACCATGGTGCTGCTGGTGAACCGAATTGTAATCTGAGATGTAATTCATGTGATCTTTGTATATAACATTAGAATTTCATTGATGTGCGTCTTGGCAGTCTTCTGGACATTGCCAAAGCTGAGCACGAACAGTATGAGATTAGTGTCTAGAAGTGAAGAGGAATGCAAGGGATCACCACAGACTTGGTGGAAGTCGCTTCTGCTTTCTAGAGGCCAGATTACTTATGTTTCCTTCCTTTTCATGCATGAGAGTGTATTTCCTTCAAAGACCTCATTAAACTGTGTTTTCTGTGGGAACCCTAATGTTCAGTAGTGGATGACTAAACAGACACATGGCCTGTGATTGTATTGAACTGTTAGCAGTACCTAGGGAATTATTTTGACTCTGGCACTAGGACAAAATAACTTGGAAAGCTATCCAGTCACTTTACTTGCTCCTCAGGTCTGACCTCTTCCTCTATTGCCAAGTGTTACTTTGTTACTGTATTATTGTGGGTGGCTGTAGGGGAGTGAAATATATTGGACTTGAAGGCAGAATACAATTGGATTAGAATATTGTTCAGTTTACTAGTTCTGGATCTTCAGGCAGAGTATTTGACCTCCTTTGTCAGGACAAACCTCTGGGCTTTTTTTCTTTCTTTCTTTCTTTCTTTCTTTCTTTCTTTCTTTCTTTCTCTCTTTCTTTCTCTCTTTCTCTCTTTCTTTCTTATTTTTAATCAGTAAAATAATCCAATTCACAAAAGGCTGAGGACTAAGTAAAATTTGTACAAGGATGGTGTAAATCACAGATTGCACAAATTTTAGATATATTGATATTGGAAAAAGCCTTTTATATACAAAGGTAAAAAATTGGCTTTTTTTTTTTTATGACTTTTGATTCCCCATATTGGCCTGTTTGAGTATTCTATCTTGAGAATCCGTAATTCAGTGATAGCCAATTGCTGAAAGAGGCTATCAGGTCTCTTTTTTTGGGTTCTTTTCATCTTGGAATAGTATTATTAGTTGGCTATTGCTATGTAACAGGTTACCCCTTAAACTTAATAACTAAAAACAACAACCATTTATTATCTCATAGTTTGTATGGGTCAGGATTCTGGGTGTAGTCTAATCAAGCGGTTGTGGCTGGGGTCTCTCATGTGGCTGCAATCAAAATGTCATCTGGGACGGTCATTGCGAGGTTTGACCTAGAGTTAGATCTGCTCTCCTAAGTGGTTGTTGGCAGGCTGCAGAGGATCTCTTTCCATATTCACTCTTGAGGTCTCTTCATAGAGTCACCTCACCTCATGACAGTGGTTTCCCCAGAGTGAGAGAAAACACCCACAGCAGAAGCCATAGTCTTTTTATAATCTAACCTCAAAAGTGACATGCCATCACTTCTGCTGTTTTCTGTTCCTTAGAGGTAAATCAGAAGTCCTGTCCACACTCAAAGGAGGGGGATGGTACAGAGGTATAAATACCAGGAGGTGAGAATCATGGGGGCCTAGAGGCTGCCTGCCACACGTGGGTGACATACAGCCTTTGGGTGGTGAAGCGGAGTCCGAGTGGACTTGATTTCTAGTTTTGTAATTCTGAGGTATATGTAGTTGTTTTAAATGTTCTCAAGTGAAAGGTTTATTAATTTGTTGGAGCCTGTTCTAAAGCCCATTTCACCATACTGATCAGTTTTAGTATAATGAGGAGAGTATCTTTTCTTCAGCACCCTTGTCTGAACTGTAGAAGTGGTCGTGCAGAAAGTAAAGCCTGCTTTAGTAATTTTTGAAGTGCTGTCAGAGGGAATAAAACCAGGTACCTCCAACATACCTTTTGTTACATAAGACTATAATTCTGCTTTGAATTCTTGTAAAATTCTTGAAAAAAAATTACAGGGTGACTAATAGCTTATAACAGCAACATGTTCTGAGCCATTATTTAGGCTTCACATAGATTCTAAGTACATGGCATCATGTGCTAGATTGTAGATAATCACTCTTTGATCAGATAACAAATAACATTACGATTGTTCAGTTTCTCTAAGGAAGATTTTTGGGCATTTAAGAAATCATTGTTTTTTATTTTGAGTAGTCTGCTGACTTACGACATCATCTTGCCTGTTAATAGAGGACAAATTAACTTAGAACCAATTGTTCTTAAACTGAAATAAATGGAAGCTTTTTTTGTATTTCCCTGTCCTTTCTTAATAACCAGATCTCCCTTCTGCAGAAAAGTAGCTTGGCAGAGAAGTAAGAGCATGGGACTGGGATTCAGTATATCCGTATTTCAGTCCTAGTTTTGTCCTTAAATATGTGTTCTCTCACCCTTTCTGACGTCAGCTTTCTCATATGTTTCCTTCCAACTTTAAATTCCTACTCAATTTCTGGGACACCTGGATGGCTCAGTCGGTTAAGTGGCTGACTTAGGCTCAGGTCATGATCTCGCGGTTCGTGGGTACAAGCCCCGCGTTGGGCTCTGTGCTGACAGCTCAGAGCCTGGAGCCTGCTTCAGATTATGTGTCTCCCTCTCTCTTTGCCCCTCCCCTGCTTCTGTTATTTGTGTCTTTTTTTCTCTCTCCTTCAAAAATAAACATTAAAAAAATAAAGTAATAAAGTAAAAATCCTTCTCAATTTCATTCCTCGTCTAGGACAGTCTTGGGGGTAACAGCAAGACAGCCATGGTGGCCACTGTCAGTCCAGCCGCCGATAACTATGATGAAACCCTTTCAACTCTGCGGTATGCAGATCGCGCCAAGCACATCGTGAACCATGCTGTGGTGAATGAGGATCCTAACGCACGAATTATCCGGGATCTCCGGGAAGAAGTAGAAAAGCTCCGAGAACAGCTAACTAAAGCAGAGGTATAAGGCACAACCAAGCCACACTTTGTGTGTCTAAGAAAAGCTATAACCTGAATTTTCTTTCCCTTAGCTGTAAGTGATAAGTTCACTTAAAATTTTCAAGTTTCCTATAGAAAGAGAAATTTGAGATGAATAATAAAGACAGATAGATTGTCATAGTTGAAATTTAGAGGCTTTTTTTTTTTACAGGTGTAAAGGATTGAACAGGAGAGAATATAGGGAATTGAGAAAATGTTCCTTTCCACAGTATAGGCATCAGACAAGAAAGAAGGGGTAAAATAGAGAGAGGGAGAGAAACGCTTGAAATAAAATGTATATAATTTTAGTGCAGAAAATAGTGGAGATTGGGCATAGACTAACTAGAAGAGAAGTCAAGCAGATTTTTGTTGTATCATTTGTTCACTGGTTGAAGTCAGAATGAAAATCTTAAGGACGTCTTCCACTTCTTGATAATCTAGTTTTTCCATGTGGCTTAATTATGTTTGTAGAAAAAGTATTGTATAGCAGAAATATCCACCAATTTAGAGGTACTCTATTTACACTACCCTGTGTACATTCTATAATGTATTTATGTTCCATTACTGGATTTGAAATGTACATAATTCTAATCTCCAACCAAGTGCTCATCCTCTTTTCAAAAGTGAAATAAAATACCAGATTCAGGATCTCTACTTTATTAGCATTTCTGTTGCCACAATTTCCCAGCACTATGGGACTCTTTCCTGGTGTTGGGACATTAGTGCTTTCTTTTCTTATAACCCATTTTCTGGTGGTAGATTGGGTAAAATACATGGTCAAAACATTATCTTGTTTATATTTTTTGCCCATTGAAACTTACCTTGTTTTTATAGGAATAATTAAAAATTTGAAATTTTGTTTCTGTCTTCCTAGTATTAATAACACCATTCAGTTTGTAACGTACAGATTTCATCTGTACATAACTTGAGTCAATACCTGAAGCCATCAGTAGAAACTAGAACAAATCCTGTTTATGAGTCTAGATATATGGCCTACTGGTATTTGAAATTAAGCCCTTAAGGGTTTGAATTTTCTGTGAAGCTACATCTTCATAGTGACAGTTGGTTGGAGGAAAAGGAAGCAGTTAAGTCTTCCTTTCAAGTCCACCTTGGATGACTGAATGAGCTTGTGGGGTGCAATCAGTCTGGATGTTGTGTTGGTGGCATTCATTGTTATGTCTTAAGTAGATCGGAGACCTTGGTGAATTGTAGAGCCGAGAGGAGGCAGATTGTTATTTTTATCCTTCTGGATTTAGTTAATGCTTTCCTCTGGGCATGGTACAGACATTTCATGAAATAAACATTTTGCTTATAGGCAATGAAATCTCCAGAGCTAAAAGACCGGCTAGAAGAATCAGAGAAGCTGATCCAGGAAATGACTGTCACCTGGGAGGAGAAATTAAGGAAAACCGAGGAGATTGCACAGGTTTGTGCTTTCTGATTAAAGACAGCGAAAACTCTTGGCAGTTTGTGCAGTGCAACTCAGATGGCATTTGGGTTCCTTTTTAAAGTTTTTTTTTAGCTTTGAAGATGGCAAATCTAGCATCGCTAATAAGAATATAGATTCAGGAGTCTGTGCCTTATAAAGTTAATTTGAAGGATAAAGAAAACAAATTACAATTAATTGTTCATTATGTAAGAAATTTATTTTTAGGGTCATAAAAATTTTTTTAATGAAATAACTACTTTATAGCCTCTGACTCTGAACACCCAATTCTATTAAGTGCTTTGTAGACCTACAGAACTTACCCAAACTACAAAATTATTAGTGGTAGACATTAGGCTATAAGCCTCTGGCTTCATTATGACAACTCAGTAAAATATGAAATACCTAAATCTGAGGTGACTGTCTCTCACACTTAATACAAGTGGAGTTGTCTAGTTTTCTACTTAGTAAAAGACCTATTCCATGGGTTTCCTGTTAAATGGATGTTCAGCCTCTGCTTTTGGAAATACAGTCTGGAGTTCAGGACCGCCATTAGGCAGTCTTTTCATGACTGGACAGCTCTGACGACTCTAGTAGTAGCGATTTAATTGAAATCTGTTATCCTTTCATTTCTGCCTATTGTCCTTAGTTTATTCTTCAAAAACTAAGAGAATGAGTGTTCCACGTAATAATGATAGTGTGTGTTTATTGTGTACACTGTGTTAGGCCCTACACTAAGCACTTTTAAATACAGTATTTTATTTAATCCCTCCAGCAGCCCTACAGGACAGGGCAGTTACTCAGATGTTTAAGGTAACCTCTGCCTCTTCTCCTTTTCTAAAGTTAAAAATCTCTAGTGTCTTCACCTATTTCTTGTTTAGTAAGTATATATAATTTTCTATTTCTTTTGTCACCCAGGAGGTTCCATCGTTAAATGTGCTGCCCAGAATCAATCTATACATCAGTTGTTGTAGGATGGTATTACTATCATATAGCATAAAGTGGATGTTATATTTATATTAGTGCAGATAAATTTTAAATACTTTTTATTATAATCATTTTCAAAATAGATAAAAACAACAGAAGAGTATAATGAATCCACATATACTATCACCCAGTTTCATTAAAGATCACCATGTGATTGATCTTGTTTTAACTGTATCCCTGACCTGGGTTATTTTAATATATATCCTTCAAATTACAGAGAAGAGAACATTCCAGTGTATGAACTCAGTTTCTCTTTACATATTTCACTTCTTGTTTTTCATAAATTATAAGTCATTCTAATAATTACCTAGTTTAGAACTAATTTGTGTGAGCCTTTTTGAGCTACTCCAAAAATAAACATTGACTTTGAAGTGCTATTGTGTTTGAGTTACTTTACTGCTACAAGACAGGGTCTGGCGAAGTGAAATTGCAGTGCCAGTGCTGGTGAATCTTATCATTAGCATCTTTACTTATCTAACTGTTCTCTGCCTCTGTTACATGTCCCTTTTAAGGATCATGCCTGATTTTATCCCACACCTCATTTAGCACCTTATCTTTGCAAGCCCCCAGGCTTCAGTGCTGCTGAGCTTGCTAACTCCTCTCTCATGGGTAAATACCTGGTCTGTTGGTCCTTGACCTTTTTCCAGAAAAGACTAGCCTATCCCAAATTGCGTTTCTGGCAGTATAGCCACAAGTTGTTCTTCTGGGAAGAAAAATTGTCCATGGTCAGATAACGTTGGGATGGTATCCCTAAAATAGCAAATTCTTCAGGCTGTAATTTAATTGTACCACAGACTTACTGTGTGACCCCAGTTAAATGACTTAGGTTGTCTTGTCTTTCCTCAGAATCGAAGGCTTTTGGTGGCTGTGACTCATTACTACTTGTTTTATTTATATATATATATATATATAGTCAAAGACACCCTACTCTGCTCCAATTCGAGCACTGGTTGCAGGAGTCATGTGTATCCCCCTGTATGCATACATTCATATATTGTGTGGTTTCAGAGACAGGTAGACATAAAAAAGAAAGGTTCAGATTCTTATGAAAGTAGTACTTGAATGCATATGCAAGTTTTATTCATTTATTTAGCACGTGCTCAAGCAGCGGAGGTGGGGGTAGAGAGAGAGAATGAGAATGAGAATGAATATGAATCTTAAGCAGACTCCACACCCAGTGCAGACCCCGATGTACAGCAGGGCTCTGTCTCACCACTATGAGATCATGACCTGAGCTGAAATCAGGAGTCGAATGCTGAACTGACTGAACCACCCGGGAGCCCCTACAAGTTTTATTTTGATAAATTCACAAGCCTGATGTTTTCGTGCTCACTGTGTGTTATGCACTGTGTTAGGTGCCAAGAATTCACAGTGGATAGATAGGATCCATGCCCTCATAGAGAAATGGTCAAGTAAACAAGTCTGAGTTACCACATATGAGAACAAGTATACTTCAGATAGAAGAAACAGGTGTAAAATCTCTTAAGCAAAAGAGAGCATTCTTGACACTTTCAGGAACCTGGAAGAGTTTCATATAACTACAGCAGAGGCTTTGAGAGTAGGAATGATAAGACATGAGGATGGAGAGGAAATGGCCAGATTAAAGGGCCTTGTGGACTTTGTTGAGAGAGTTTGGCCCTTATCTTGGCTGTGGAATCACTGAGGGTATCAAGCAAGGGAATGTATTGAAAATTTGGCCTTTTAGAAAGATCACAGTTGGTAAAACACCTTTGCTCATATATACAGAATTAAGTGATAAACACAAATTCAAGATGTTAGATATTTTTAAGAATGAATATTGAGAATTCAGTAGTATACTTGGTTGCTATTGGTAATGGCTTTCTTTTTCAAAATAAACTTTTAATTAACAAAACAAAAGCATTGTATAATTTGGAAAGAAAAAATAATGCAGTAATCTAAAATGCCTTGTCCTAAGATAACATATTTTAAATTATAAAATTATTTAATAATTATTCCAACGTAAAACCTTTTATATCTTGCTGTGTCAGTAGCTGTGAAATTAATCCTTCTCTGATACATTTACAGGAGAGACAGAAGCAACTTGAGAGTCTTGGAATATCTCTTCAATCTTCTGGGATTAAAGTTGGAGATGATAAATGCTTCCTTGTTAATCTGAATGCGGATCCTGCTCTGAATGAACTTCTAGTTTACTATTTAAAGGTGAAGTAACAGGTTTTGCTACTATTTCCTGCCATGATATAGAACAATATCTCATAGCATTTTTTTTTTAACTTGGAGAAACATGCTTATTCAGAAATAATGAAAATTAGCACATTGTTTTTATTTGAATAAGCTAGAGTGTAGAAAAATCTTGAGTTTCTGGGATTAGTTTCCCTTTTTCATCTTCAAGTGATATAATTTAACCTAGTAATATAAAAACTAATATTCTGATGTTATTTCCAAGAAATTAAGTAGCTTAGCTACTATGATTGACTGTGATTTATGCCAGGGAGTTAAGTAGATAACTTTAAAGCTTAAAGAATGACCTTTTGAACTAAATAATTTATGAGTAGACACAAGTTTTTGTCATTTATATGAAGCATATCCTTTTCTGAGTGGTTACCGGAGTATAAGAGGAAATGTTTAAAGAAACTTATGGTGTAGGGCCACTTACTATGAAATTTGTTTCCAGTAATTTAGGAAAATTTTAAAATTTGGATTATTGACTTATAAAAAAAAGAATAGATCACTTAGAGAGTGAGAGGGTTAGAGGATGAAACAGAAAAAAACCCCAAATAGCGATGTATGTTGAAATCTGTAAATTGTGGCACTTATCGGGAAGGTAAGAGACAATTTTATTTTTATTTTTTTTCCCATAATATTTTATTGTCAAATTGTTTTCCATACAACACCCAGTGCTCTTCCCCTTAAGTGCCCTCCACCATCACCACCACCTCTTTTCCCCCCTCCCCCTTCCCCTTCAACCCTCAGTTCATTCTCAGCATTCAATTGTCTGTAAGAGACAACTTTAGAATAAGCAGGAATCCTGAGACACTACATAAATTATAAGGAGCTCACCAAAATCACCTTGTCAAGCTCAGGGCATAAATGAATTAGGTAATGGACTATATGATTCTGACATGTAGTTAATAAAGACTGAGAGAAAATATTTTCCACTTTTAAAATATAGGCACTACATATTTAGATTTAACTGAGGTGATTAGGAAAGTAAAGATAATGAGCTGGCAAAGTTGGAAACTGCTTTAAAATCAGAAAATTGTGTGGTTTCATTTCTAAAGAGACTAAAGAATTTACAATGCATTATCTAGTTTCCCAGGTTTTATCAAAGATATCCTGGGATAATTGGTTTGTATTACTTTGATAAAGCCCCTTTACTAATGACTATCTGATACCACGTTTTATTATGCTGTGAATTAAATCATGTTTTTGATACATACAACATATGTGTGCCCTCGGCTGTTGTGCTCATGTGGGAGCATCATGGGAGTGGCAGGGAGATGACCCTCGTTTTTAGTCTGGTACTCTGCTTAACAGGTGTGTGGTCACAAGTCCTTTGCCCTTTCCAGTCTGCAAATCCATCCTCTGTAGATGAGTGCTTTCCCTGTCTGGTTCCCTCACGGGAGCCCTGCGAGGATTAAATGAGATTTGATATTTATAAGCACTTTGCAAACAGAAGCACCTAACAAATATAAAATATTCCTCATACCATCTTCTTATTTGATACTCTGTGTGGTGCCTTATGTAATATTATCCTTGTCTATTGCAAAAAATGATAAGTGATCACATCAGTTACTATGTTTCTTAATGATGTTGGCAGCATTTTCTGTTAGGATTTCAGCTATAGGTATTCATAAGCTTTAGGAGAGTTACAAGACAGAATAGGACACAAACATTCTGCCCTTTTTATTAATCAGAACTATGAATTCTCTTTCTTTCTGATGTGATGAAGTTCAAATTCAAACACACAAACACATACGCCCAACTAGAAAAAAAACTGATTTATGTCTGTTCTTTAACTAAAAAAATAAACAAAGAAACTATTTAAAGACTTTTGGAGAGTAGTCAAAATATTTCTGGCCATCTTGTGTGGAGGTGTCGGGATTCTGTTTCAGACTGTGTGGTCAGCCCTGTTTTGGCAGAGTCTAAGGCAGTGTTGATTTCTTCACTGCCCAGGCTAACCCCGTGACAAGAGTAGATTCATGACCAAGCACATTCTAAAGGATGATTTCAATCCCAAGAACAGTTTTTTGCTTCAGTAAAGTGATACCATGATGTGGAATGGAGGAATTTGGAGGCTGAGTGTTTTTTATTTCTTGCTTTCAAATTCTGAACTCAATTTAGATACTGGACAGATGACTTCATATCTCTGGGTGATTTTCAGCACCTCATCTATAAAATGAGGACCCTGGATTAAATTATCTCTAACATTCTTTCTAGTTCCAAGTGGTATAATTCTCTTCCAGAACAGAATTCTCTGTATATTTGTTTTGTCTGGAACTGATAGAGGCAAGGTATGGTGGCCAAACCATAGATGGAACATAACTCACAAGATAATTTTGCATCTGATTTGCATGTGTGGGCAGTCCTTGCATGGCATGGTTCCAACATACACCAATTCCAGTTACCACTGTCTAGTTAGAGGATGCTGACACCACTGCCGTTTGTGAGATTCTACACATGCAGCCAGGGACGTGTCGTGAAGGTGAACTTAGCAATGTAAATGAGAAAAGTGTGATGAGAAAGACAAAGATGGCTCAAAGGGAGTGACACCGGAGAACACTTCATACTAGAGGAGCTCTTGGAGGTAGTTCACAGCATCTAGAGCACAGAGATTAAAACGGTACAAGTTAGAAAGGAGAATTACAGTTTTCCATGGCACAGAATATGTGGAAAACATGCTCCCTCCATATTGTAAGCTATGTACTGAGAAGAAGGCAAGTACTGTTCAAACTACTCTTGTTAAGCATTTAACAGAGAAATAAAATGCTTTTTGTTTTTAAATAGGCTTCATGCCCAGCATAGAGCCCAAAGCAGGGCTTAAACTCACAACCCTGAGATCAAGACCTGAGCTGAGATGGGGCACCTGGATGGCTTAGTCATTTAGCATCTGACTCTTGATTTCAGCTCAGGTCATGACCTCATGGGTGTGAGATCAAACCCTGCATCAGGCTTCATGATGACAGCACAGAGTCTGCTTGGGATTCACTCTTTTTTCCCCTCTCTCTCTGCCCCTCCCCTCCTCATGCTCTCTTTCTCTCTCTCTCAAAATAAGTAACCATCTTAAAAATTAAGGAGATTAATCTTAAAGATCTCTGAACTGAGATCAAGAATCTAATGCTTAACTAACTGAGCCACCCAGGCACCCCAAAAGTAAAATGCTTTAAATTTCCATGTTTCTAATAGTCTAAATTACCATATACTAAATAAATATTAGTTTTACTATTTTTTATTACCCTATACATGGTAAGGGTAAGAGAATTCTAATAGTCTAATTACTAAGTAGTTATTAGTTTACTTTTTTTCATTACCCTGTATGTTTTAAGTAAGAGAACTGTTAATTTTTTCATTGTGATTTTAAAAAGTCACAGAATAATTTTAGTGTCCCCATTGATTATTAAGATCTCCTTGCAAGGTTATTTTTATAGTCCTGTGCTCTTGTGCCAAGCAAGAACTGCCTGTGATCCTAAGACAGTCTTGGACGTTTATACCAGTGCCAGCCAAGCCTCTGGAGGGAAAAGCTGCTTCCCTCATCTTAAAACATGATGCTGGTAATACACTCTGTTTTCTGAAGAGTTTTATAAACACGTACTAGAAAAAGAGCGGGGGGGGATTCATGCCCAAATTCTAGCATGCAGAGATGACCACAGTTAACATTTAATAGTTTTCTCTGTATCTGCTGGTTCTATTCCTATATGTATGTCTATAGACTTACACCGTTACATATTTTTAAATTACAGAAATAGGATCACAGTATGATTGATTTTCATCATACCTTTGAATTATCCGTAAGATCTCTCAGGAGGGCTGTTTTGCTTATGCAGTTCTGGATCTGCTCTTTGCACAATTCAGCTATTAATGGCTCTGGAAACAAGGCTGATTCTGAAGGATTTGGGGCAAATTATACCTATATACACTTGATAAGGATTTGTGCCAGTGGTTCAGCAGCAACTTTAATTTTTTTTTTTTTTTAATTTTTGAGACCAAGAGGGAGAGAGCATGTACTAGTAGGGTAGAGGGTAGGGGCAGAGAGAGGGAGACAGAGGATCTGAAGTGGGCTCTGTGCTGACAGCAGAGAGCTAGACACGGGGCTTGAACTCATGAACCATGGAATTATGACTGAGCCGAAGGCAGTCACTTAACTGATTGGGTCATCCAGGTGCCCCAGTTTGGCAGCAGCTTTAAAACACATGTCTGTCCTACAGCGTAGCTCCCATTGAGAGTGAACTGCCTGTTGTCCTCTTTGCCAGTATTCACAGTCACCGACTGAGGTGATGAGAATGGCAAAGGCATCAGCCATTCAGTGTTTGTAGAGCTGTGGGTTGGGCCCCAAGAACCCTAAGATGAAGATGACACACTCATGGCACAGTACGAGTTCTTGGGTTGGCAGCAGTTTGGCCTGTGTAGTGTAGTGTTTGAATTTGTAAAAGATGGGAAGATACCATACCTGCCCTTTTCACCTCCATTCTAGAAAAGGTGTCTTCAGAGTTTTGGTTCTGTTAAGCTAGCATGACTTCTTTATTAAAGGATTTTATTATTTAGATATGTGAAACCTAACAGCTACTTTCCTGCTTAGTGCCCCTGGTACTTACTTTTTCCTTCAGAAATTATCTGAGAATATTGATAAGACTGAGGGACCTCAAAGGCTTTACGTATAGGCCACTTTTTCTTCTTGCAGGCTGGGAAAAGCTACCCTGTGAAATATGTCACTAGTGGACAAGTCCTGTCTTCTTCATCTTCCTTTCTCACCTTCCTCTTTTCCCCTCTATCTCTGTCTCTCTCTTTCTTTTAGGACTTAGTTGGTCAAAGGAAGATTCTCAAAAGAGCCACATAAACAGTTAATTTATAAAGGGAGCAAGGTGCAGTAAATTCATAGAATGGTAAACTAATCATCTCCAGTGAAATTAAATTTAAACAGATGAAGAAAGGCTAAAACCATTTCTAGCCTTTGATTATTTCTGAGATTTTTAAATATAGTATTTTATATTTGCTAAGTTTTCCCTAAAACTAGTCTACTTTAAGAATCATTATATCCATATATCACAAAGAGACTGAAAAGCTACCCAATTAATTTATCTTGTTTTGATTACCTTGTACTTTCATAGCACTAGATACTCATTAGATAAACTTCTGCGCCACCCTATGATATGTTTATTTTTTTCTCTCATCAGTATTTTTATTGCAGTGCGTAGAGCACAATAGGAAGAACTTATCAAAAAGCTTATTGTCTAACTTGCTTAAATTATCAAACAGTAAGGCTTTGGCAGATTAGAGTACAACGTTTGAGATTACAGTGGACCATCATCCAAATTAGAATAGATTATAACCTCAACTGAGAGATTTAAGTTGTTGCTGAGATTGTAGGCACCATAATTGTCTCTTGTGACTCAGTGCCCAGCTCATAATAGGTGCTTAGTATAACATTGTTGAAAAAAAATGAAGTTTTCCTTCTAGAATTTGGATTAAATTTTTGCATGTTTGTGTTACTATCTTCTCTCCAATAATTTTTAATTCAGTCTATCCATAGATACTTAGCATACACCATGTATAATTTACTGTGCTCGTTGTTGTAGAAGATGTAGGAGTTCTCTAAATCCTGCTGTCTAAATAAAGGGGAAAAAAGCAACATTTGTGCAACCGATAGTGAAATGTGGTATCCTCTCTAAGTGTAATCAGGATTCAGAGAAGGGAGAAGTCGCTGTTGCCTACTAGTGAAACTTTCTCAAGTACAAGATGAAGCTGGACCTAGATGTCAAAAGACCCTTGTATTTAGATAAAGGGAAGAGGGAGCCTTTCAAGCAAAGAGAACAAGAGCAAGGGCACAGACCTAGGCCTGAACCTGTGTGTAGTCAGACTATGGTAGTGGGAGTTGGTTCTAGACTCAAATCCCAACCTGGGTTATCTAGCTCAAGGCAAGCACTTTGGTGATTTTTTCTTCTTTTTTAGATAGTCTTTGGCCCTTTTTCTCTTTAGACTCTTTCCCCTCGCCCCTTTTGGAGTTTCACTCCACCATGGGTTTGGATTGTAAAGACAGGGATGGAAGAGCCAAAGTGGGGAGTGGAGATAGGCATAGATCTTTAGGCCTGCTACTGAGCATCACAAAGCATTACTTGTAGTTTCATGCAGTCAAATCCTGTCCTCCAGATTAGAAAAGTATGGGATTGGCCAGGAAGCCTCAGCTAGTAGTGAAGAGTAAAGATTTATGTGGAATGTCCTCTGTATTTTATATACTCCTTGGGGATTGAATAGGATACCATGGGATAGCCCTGGATCCCAGCTCTTTGTTTCCTTAGAATCACCACTGCAGTACAGCTGAGTGAGGAAACTCCCAGGAAAGGTGAAATGAAAATACTAGTGGGGAAGGGCCTTTTTAATGAGATTGAGGTCCCAGAAGAGATGGGAATCATGGGGACCCACAACATAATTAGAAGGGTTACCAGCAAAGAAAAGGAGAGATTCATCTTTCTTTGAGTCTGAAGAGTAATGATTGTTCATTTATTTTTCCTTTATATTTATTTAATCCAATTGTGCCAGGCCTATGTTAAGTGCTTGGATTACAGTGGGGAGCAGGTCAGGCAGTTCTCTGCTCTTGTGACATTTCCATGCTAGCTGTGGAGACAGATAGTAAAGCAACCCATAGTCAGTGCTAGGTAAGGAATTGAAATAGGAGTGATGGGGTGGTTATTTCTGATTGTCAGTTCAGGGTACACCTCTCTTAGAATGTTCCCTTAGAAGGTGAGATAGAAATGATAAGAAACTACCAATATCAAGGTTAGACGAAAGAACCAGCCATTGTGCTCAAAGACCATATAAAATGCCAGTGTGGACTTACCATGTTTCAGGAGAAGGGGGCGTGGTAGGAGATAGGATAGGAGAGACAGGCAGGGCCACGTCACTGAGTGGGTTTTTTTGTAAACCTGATTAAGAATTTGGACTTCATTAGAAGTTCAAAGGGAAGCCACTAGAGGGTTTTAAGTAGAGGAGGCCACATGATCAGCTGTTGTGCTGAAAATGGATGGAGGTGTGGGATTAGGAGTGGAAAAATAGTGAGAGGCTCCTGTATTCACCTGAGCAATAGAGTAAGGTGTGATACTAGAGACGGAGGGAAAATGAGCCAATTCTTGATATGTTTTGGAGGGACAGTCTGTAGGGATGTTCTGATCGACACGGACCAGGGGGGTAGGCTGGTAAGGGAAAGAGAGGGCAGCTAACCTTTTTAGTTGCCTACCTGGGTGGTGGCAGTAGAATAGATTCCTGGGTGCGGGTTGGAGGAGCAAAAGTTCTGCTTTGGCCCTTTCACTTTGAGATGTCTTTAGATACTCAAATGCCCCTCTAGAGGGGCTCCTGGGTGGCTCAGTGGGTTAGGTGTCCCACTTCAGCACAGGTCATGATCACGTTCGTGAGTTCGAGCCCCACATTGGGCTCTGTTCTGACAGGTCAGAGCCTGGAGCCTGGTTCAGATTCTCTGTCTCCCTCTCTTTCTTTGCCCCTCCCCTGCTCAAATTCTCTCTCTCTCTCTCTCTCTCTCAAAAATAAATAAACATTAAAGAAAAATAAGGAATGACCTTTAGACACTTTGAAATGTCTTTAGACATCCAAGTAGGCAGTAAATAATAGTTATTGAGACTAGAACAGTGGTAGTGGAGGCAGGAAAATAATGGAACTAAAGCATGTGGTTCCTGGTTGGTGATTTGATTTATATAGAGACAGTGTTGCAGGCAGCCAGGGTCTGAGGACCCAGATGGGGCCCTCCAGAACCAGCTAAGAAAGTGCCTGACTTCACTTAGGATAGATCAAATGTAAGCCAAGAGGAAATGAGAGCAGAGCTTATCGAAGACCTAGAGAGGAAGCCGATACAGACCAGAGCATCTGGGAGACTCGGAAAGGAAAGTCTCATCTTTGTTTGAGGCCTGGGGTTTTTATTGAGGGTGGTATCTTCTCAGGAATCCAGGAACATAGACAAGTGTATAGGTGTCCTCCATAAGCCACTTATGCCCTGGCGCCAGAGGTCTTGATGAATCCTGTGGTCTTGGTCACTCCTTAGATGGTGTCTGTTGTGCTGGAAGACTCCAAAGAAATTAATTCCTTTACTTTTACCGGGAGGACACATTGTTCTATAAGATGTGTATGTGTAGGGAGAGGTAGGTCCTAGCAAGAACAGAAGCAGGAAAAGGAGCAAAATAAGCAGTTTTTCATAGGGCTCCTTTAGTTTTCCTGTCTCAACAGCATTTAAAACTCATGGGACTGGATGAAGTCATCGTGATTGGGGGTCAGCAACTATTACCACTGGCCAAATCTAGCTTCCTGGCTGCTCTATATGGCCTGGGAGCTAAGAATGGTTTTTACATTGTTTAAATGGTTAAAAAAAATTAGAAAAGCTATAATATTTCAGACATGTTAAAATTATATGAAGTTCAAATTTCAGTGTTCATAAATAAAGTTTTATAGGAAAGTAGCCACACTTGTTCATTTGTGTGTTGTCTGACTGCTTTCACATCACACTACGAGACAGAGTTGAGTGGTTTTATATGACTTGCAGAGCTTAACACGTTCTGTATCTGACCCCTGATCCAGGTGTATGCAAGGAGGAGGTGGCCTAGGGATGCATCCAGGTCTTATCAACGTTTAATTATGTATGGGCAGTCAGATACTGAAGTGCAGAAGAGGGAGCTTGATTTTTATATCCACTTTCTCAGTTACCAGCCTGAAAGCAAGGCTGGTGATCGGGGCTTCAAGAATTGAGTAATTGGCACTATACAGTAAGAAGAACACATCCATCATATCTTCTGTGAAGATTAGGGAGGCCATGGGATTCATAAAATAATTGTAATCTTTTCAAAATACTTAGATTTGAGTAGGTTTTTATCTTTTTGGTTGACTCATCTTGATTAAGTCCAGATAAGTGATGTACAACTTAAGTAATTCTGATTTTCAGACCAATATTTTTGGTACATCATTGACACATGGCTCATGCTCTGAGAGTAGTATAAAATATTTGGATCAAGATTGCAGTGGAAAATGATGAATATAGTATAGACATTACTATAAAACTATAGCTTTAGGTTAAAAAGGTATAACTCAAATCAGTGCGTTATTCCTTATAAGGCAATATAATTTGTAGAATGTATTTCAGAGAAAGCCAGAAATTCCCCCTACCCCATTCCATTTGCCCAAGAAAATCTTTTAGCTAAGGTAATGGATCAATATAAGAGGGCTCAGAGGAGATGATTTCAGTTTCTATACATGTAAGAATATGATGTTAATCAGTGAATTTGATTCTTTTGTAGGAACATACATTGATAGGGTCAGCAAATTCCCAAGACATCCAGCTATGTGGAATGGGAATTCTTCCTGAACACTGTATTATAGACATCACAGCAGAAGGCCAGGTTATGCTGACTCCTCAGAAGAACACCAGGTAATGTACTTTAATTAGTGTTAATGTCACAGTAATTTTTAAGAGGAAGAAAGTACACTACTTGTGGATGTTCTACAGGATGTTTGGCCTTTGCTTTTAAGTTGACTTAATGAAGATATTCAGTTCATTACCAAGGCCTTTACATTTAACTTTTTAATATCTCTTAAGCCATGTCCTCTGTCATACTGACTCTTGTGGCCTTATTTAAATAAGGCCCTCATCAAATCTTGATTAGAACCTTTTTTCCTGGGTCACTCACCAGACAGCCAGATGGCTTTCTTCTGTTTTTTCATACAAAATCCCTTACATTCCTCCAGTTTGTCTCCTATTCCTCTATGTCTGCCATTCCTTTGGGCAGCTAATTCCTGTTTGACCTTCCAGGTTAGCTCTGACATTATCTACTTTGGGGGAATTTCCTGTTTGGGCTAAGTGAAGGGATCCTAGTATATATTCCCATATATCTTATGTTTCCTGTCAACCCTTTGTATTTGCATTTTTCTGGTCTGTTAGCCTTTATTACCCCAGTGGACTATGAACTCATTGAGGACACGGACCCTTCTTTTTTGGTTCTCTTTCCTTAGTATGTAATAGAAGGCTAGCATATAAGTGCTCAATTAGTAATGAGTGAATGAATGAATGAATGAAGAGGCATAACATTATAGAAATTAAGTTTTTGTCAGTTTGTTTCCTTGGGCTGTGTGTTATATAATGATCCATAACTGTTAACTGACTTATATTGAATTTCCAAATGTTGGACCATTTCATCATGTGATACTGAATAATCATTAATATCATTACTGATTTGATCCACAGAGTCTTTAAATGTTAGTAAGTTATCAAGCTCATGGTGAAGGATGCACATGAGAAAGAGGAAAAAAGCAGAAGCTGGGCTTGGCTCTCCCAGCTTAGGGCATGACGTTCTCCTATTAAATCTCACAGAATACCAACCTCAGGCAAGGTTACTCTGAAGTGGTGATAAAATAAGACCAAGCAGGCCACACCATCATTTTATTTCAGCACAGACAAAAACCAGGGTCACTCTGCCACACACCAAATACCAAACACCTCTTGGTTGAGGTGAGCGATTATTTCTTCACTCGTCACAACTTCATCTTCACTGGAGTCTCCCCTCCATAGACAAGATTTTTTGAAATGCCCGATCATACAGCATCAAGTACATCCAGCACCCCGCTCTCTCAGAGCCCTCCCCACATCGTCCACCTAACGCCCAGATCCTGCTACAGTACTTCCCAGCACAGTCTCACTGAGACACCCCGTGCTTTCCGTGACGGTGACTTCTCACTGCGCATGTTCACTACAGGAATGCTCCTTGTAGTCTTTGGATGGAGGACACGGACACAAGTCTTCCAAACCCCAGTTCTCACTTGAGGCTTACAGTTGGCGACAGATACTGGCAGTCATTTCCTCACTTTGTTCATTTGCAAACAAATATCTGCCCAAAATACCACTTTGTGTTTGCCTTTTACTCAGGACAATCTTCATTCTTTGGTATGAATGAACACAGTGCTTTTTATGTACTTCCCATTTTGTGACCTGAAATGTTTAAAAAGTTGGGTACTCAGGGTCAAGATTTAAAAAAAAGTAATGATTTCTACTGCTTCATCAAGGACATCCTCAAAGGAAACATTTTTTTAAATTTGTGAGTGCGTGGCAGTGAGTAGTCCAGTAACTACTAGTAATGTTTGGTGCCACTGCCTTGGTTTGTGCTAAAATACCAACAGTTTTACTCATTGCTAGTATAAATGTCAACACAGTGAAAAAGGGCAGGTTAGCATTACTATAAAAATAGCTTTGATCTTGGGGACCCCACAGAGACCACACTTTGAAAACTGTTATTATATTCATGCCTTTATTTACTAATTATGGCTTAACTGCTGTAGCCTTTAAAAATAAGCCTCTATATATGTTTGCCTTTAATTAAACTCCTCATTGTATTTAAGTAACTTGTGTCATAAAAGCTAAAATCTGCTAATTTTAGTAGGTTCCCTCTTGTTATATGTTTTGAGCTCAAGATTTAAATAATCAGACTATAGGAGGACCAATTACTTTTAGTGTTTAAAAACCCTCATGGCAAGTGAAATCTAGATAGAGTAAGATTTTGTGTGAATGCATATACATAAAAAGTAATTAGCTGTATAAAGCCAGGTAGTGCTTAGGATGGCAAAGAAACTAAGATACTAAAGCCTGGGGTGATAAGCAGCCTTTATAGATGAAGCTGAAACCAACTGGGCTTTAAAAGCTGAGCAGGACTTGAAGGGGATGGAGAGGGACAGAAACTCAGTTCTAGGTTGCAGGACTGGTATAAGCCTGGCTTTGAAACAAGAGTACACCAATCACGTTCAGTGCATAGAACATAAATCTTTTTTTTTTTTTTTTTTTGGCTGGAGTTGAGAATTCACTAGAAGAGGGAGAGGAAATAAAGAAGGCTTCCTTTTATGGAGCCTTGAGTATCAAGTTAATGAACTGACCTTTATCCCGTCCCTAAGCAAATGAGTCCTTCAGCAGGAAGGAGGCTTGATGAAACTGATATTCCAGGAATATCAGTCTTATAGTGGTATGCATAATTTTTCTGTTTATTTTTTGCCCCTGCAAATTCTTCCCTTCATATCCTTCTATCCGTGCATCTGTTGAACTCCATTTTCAAGATAAGCAGCAAGTGGACCTGACAAGTCTTTTATATATTGATAGGATATGAATGTTTTTTCTGTGCTCTAGGAAGTTTCAGAAGATTTTAGCATAGGTCTCATTTCTTATTGCTGATATCTTTAGATATTTCTAGATTTTAGTTGGTTGATTGGCTCTTACCCATGTAGATTGGACATGATTTGAGTTGTAATGTCTACTGCTACCAGCTTTTATAATGGAACTATAATGGTTCCATATTTAGTCCTTAATATACTATATGACAAATTTGAAACTTTGAAAAGTAGGGACAATAATATATTATACTTAGTACCATAGACTTTTTAGGTAAATCAGCATGAATGTAAATACAAATTATAAAATCAATTTGGGAAATTGATTATTTTATTTTTCCTGATAACTAGATCTCTATAGTATATTAAAGGAGAAAACGTGATAATCATTGTTTGCATGTTTGACCTCTTCTGCCCACAGAACATTTGTAAATGGCTCCTCCGTGTCTAGTCCTATACAGCTACACCATGGGGACAGGATATTATGGGGAAACAACCACTTCTTCAGGTATGACATTATTCATGGCTCTTAAGAGATTGTTGAAGACTGTACTCTGAAATAGAATATATATTAGAAGGTAAACTTAACTCCATACAAATTATACATTATTTTGTGTACATATATATTTATTGATTATATATGGTTTGTTCAGTATATGCTTTGAACCTGAGAGGCAAAATAAGGAGATTACTTACTTATTTTTCTGTTTCTATTTCCCAGTGGAAGATGATTGTTTTGCCATCCGGTATAAGAATTCATTAATTTTTTTTACATGCTTATCTTTTTATCTGTTTATTTTTTATTGGAAGAGTAGTACTTTTAGTTTCCTTCTTCATGAAATAAAATTCATATTTCATTTAGGAATGTTTTCTGCTGCAAGTAATGACAAAGTTGACTATTATAATGACTTAGACAATTTGTTTCACTGACAAAATAAGACATCCAAAGGTGGATGGTTGTTAGCATTGGCTAAGCCTTTCAAAACTGTCATGGCAGGAGTCTTGTCACTGTCTAATTGTCTTGGTCTGTGGTCTAAAGATGGCTGCACCACTCCAGGCACAAAAGCAGCATGTTGGCTCATGTAAAGAAAATGAGGGAGATGGGTGATGATATGAGCCCTGACCGTCTTCTGGACCAGAGAGAGCAGAAGTCTTCCCAGAGTCCCCAGCAGCCTCCCACTTCTGTCTCATTTGCTAGAATTTGCCTCTTAGCTGTACGGGAGTCTGAGAAAGTGTGTGTCCCGGGACTGCACACATTATTTCCCATAGAAAACTGGTATTATGTTGCCAAGAAAGGGTGGGCTAAAGATTGTACAGAATTAGAATTTTGGTCTGTTCCTCTTCCTGTCACTGGTCACCCTGTTTGGGATAACAGCTGACTTTTCTTATAGCTAATGGAGATCCTTTGCTTGTAGGCCATTCAGTATTTTGATTACTTAGCAAAGGGTAGAGGGGTAAGAAGTATGTGAAAAATATTTTTCATTTTTTTGTTTCTCAAACTAAATCAAGTGTAAATTGCTTGGCTTGGTTTTCAAAACCTTCATAGTTTGGGATAAATTGATCTTCCCAGCATTATCTCCCACAATTTCTGCAATACAAATTTTATGTGCCCCTGTGTTGTTTTATTCATAATTTCTCCAGACTATGAGAGTTTCCATTTTCACATCTCTTCTCATCCTGTTCCCACATCACTAATGCCCTGCTTTCTCCATTTAAGGCTCACCTCAGATGACTTCCTACTCTGTCACCCTTTCTGTTGTTATTCAGTATTCCTCAGCTTTTCTTCAACACCTCGCTTGTTACGGTCATATGGCCTTGAATCACACTGTCTTGTTGTAACTATTCACATATGCGTGTGTGTGTGTATTTCTACTACTAGAGGATAAACTTCCCAAGTATAGTAATTGCCTCTCACTTACATGGTGCCCCCTTGGCATCTAGTAAATGTCAGTATTTAATGAACAGGATGAATCCGTGCCTGTCTTTATTTTAAAAATACCTTTTTTCTTCCAAGACTGAATTTGCCTAAAAAGAAAAAGAAAGCAGATAGAGAGGATGAGGAACAAGACAGTTCCATGAAGAATGACACCAGTTCTGAGCAGCTGGATGTAGACGGGGACTCCTCCAGTGAGGTGTCCAGTGAAATCAACTTCAATTATGAGTATGCACAGATGGAGGTTACCATGAAGGCTCTGGGTAATAATGGTGAGCGGATCTATTGTGCATTTTAGAATCTTTTAAAGTCGATGGAGAGTTAAACATATTTGTGACTGAGACCTTTTAAATATTAACCAAAAAAGGAAATCTTTATGTTATTCTCTGTACCCTATTCTTTTGTCTTTGACCTTAATTTATTACATTTATATAAACTTTTCATTCTTTCAGCCTTTATTACAAATCACTACCAACTTTGTTCTTAGTGGTAGAATCTCTCAGGTTTGACACTTGACTGCCACTCTTAGGCTATGTGTAGAACACACAATAGACCTGCTTTTTCTGTATGGAGGACAGTTTGGCATATATCTGACAAGAATATGGGTAATTGGGAGTAAGGAAAACTGAGTTTATCCCAAACTGTCTTCAAGAATCTTCTTTTATTTATCTTTTTAAAAACCCATTGTTTAGATCCAATGCAGTCCATATTGAACAGCCTAGAGCAGCAGCACGAAGAAGAGAAACGATCTGCGTTAGAGCGCCAGAGGCTTATGTATGAGCATGAACTGGAGCAACTACGAAGAAGGCTGTCTCCTGAGAAACAAAACTGTCGCAGTGGGGACAGGTTTTCTCTCCACTCGCCCAGTGCTCAGCAGCGACTGAGACAATGGGCTGAAGAGAGGTAAGTGCATAGGGCCTTTATTACACGTACATAGCCAGTGCTCACTGTAACTCACTCAGGTAGATACAGTGTGGAGAGATCTAGACATTACTTGAAAAAATTAGATTAAAGGAGAGTGTTACAGCTTAAGATTCATTTGGCGTTATCTTTTTTTTTTTTCATTTTTGAAAAAAACAGAAATTACCAATTCATGTCGATTTCTTTAAAGTTGCCCATGTTAGGTGCTGCCCCAATTTAGTTTGTATGCCTTTTAGATTTAAATAAACAAGTATTTGTACTTAGAAGTTATACTTTATTATTGTATTATACTTTAGGTTCTGAAGCTTGGGTAGATGCTTTTTTAAAAAAGGAAAAAAAAAGGTGGTTATCTGGACTGATTAGCTCAGGTAGGTAAAGCATGGTGCTAATGAGATGCAGATTGCAAGTTTGATCTCTATATGGGCTAATTAGCGTTGCACTAAAATGTCTCATCCATGGTTACAGATTGTACCTAACTAACCTCTTGCTATTCCAAACTTGGTCTGCAGACAGGCAGCATCTCTCTCAGGTGGTAATTGATAGAAGTGTTGCATATCAGGTCCCATCCCAGCATTCATGAGTCAAAATCTTCAGTTCATCAAGACCCCCAGGTGACTTGTATAGAGTCAATTTAGCACTGTCCTAATCAATGGCCAGCTTGTTACACGAGCGGAGCGTGTGCCTATATTTATGACGTAGCCCAGATACAAAGGCGTGCATGGGTCGGTGTCAGTAATGTATCCCCTGTGTGCAAAAAGCATTTGTAAAGCTTGGTTCGCAGATTGGCATTAACGTATTATGTAGTACATAATATTCCGATGTGCTGCTTGACGGTTATCTCCTTTACCCCCTTTTTTTTTTAAGAGAAGCAACACTGAATAACAGCCTGATGAGGCTGAGGGAACAAATTGTTAAAGCCAATCTGTTGGTGAGAGAAGCTAGTTACATTGCAGAGGAACTGGATAAAAGAACAGAGTATAAAGTAACCCTGCAAATTCCAGCCTCCAGCCTGGATGCCAACAGGAAGGTGAGGTTGCCATTAATGGAAGAGACAAAGATGTCATTGGGGAAAACTGCTATTTCACCAGTGTAGTTAAACACCGGTGTGGGTCTGCCCTCCTCCCCACCTACACTTTTTGCAGTCTGTATTTTTTTGTACTTGTTCTCCACTCTCTAGTAGAGTTTATTTGCTTTTAATAGAGAATTATGCCTTTGTGCGTCTATGTCCTTCATCCACTAGAATGTCATCTCCACTTCTACCCGCCACACCCTTCCAGTTTATTTCCTTCAACTCCCTTTCTTCAAATTTGTTTAAATGACTTCTGGGAAGTCTTTCCTGATGAATCTTCTGAAAGTAGTGTTTCCCCTTCATTCTGTTAACCACTGTACAACCCCCCTTCCCTTAAGTTACCTGTTTATTTTACATATGCCATGTTATTTTCACTTGCTAACAGATTGCTCTACAAAACAGTTTATTGTTTCATGTGTGTATTCATGATCACAGATTTTTTTTGGTATAATGTAATAAGCTTAATAAAATATAGAAGGAAAATCCCATCAGAATTTTGTGTCCTTGCCATTCAGGTATTTTCTTTTTTATTTCAGCTCTTTTCTAGCTCTCAATCATGTTCCTACATAATTTTTGATGATAGGTAGAATGTTGTCTTCAGATAAATATTCTGAGGGTCTATGTGCTTTGTTTCTCCTACAGTATTTGACACAGCAAAGGTTTAATGAATCCTTGTTGGGTGTTCTAATTTGATGGCAAGGACCACATCTATCTTTTTCTTGTGGCATCACAACATCAAGGTCAATGTTTCCATAGAATAGATATTTGGCAAATATGATACTTAAATGTTTTAAGTAATATAGGTATTGTGAATGTGATCTATTCATTGCTTTATGAAAACTTTTTAAAAAAATATTTATTTGAGAGAGAGCATGCACATGCACATACAGGGGAGGGACAGAGAAAGAGAGAGGAAGAAAGAATCCAAGCAGGCTGCATGCTGTCATCACAGACCCCAACATGGGGCTCGAACTCATGAACTGTGAGATCATGATCTGCGGCGAAATCGAGAGTTGGACACTTAACTGACTGAGCCACCGAGGGGCTCTGAGACTTGTCTTTTAATATATATTCTGTATGTAATATGAACTTAGAACTTTACTTTACTTGTTGGTATCTGTAGGGCAAACCATGGGTGCAGTGGGACTCAGACAAAAAGCAGTAGAGGAAAGCCAATCATGGGAAGAAAGTATAGGACTTAGATTCTTCTAGAAGACTGAGCAGAGCACAGTCTTATTCCATTCTGTAGTGTTTGAGCTGGAAAAACAGAAACAGAGACATTTTTCCCCATTAAGCATGACTATCTGTAGCCCTTTCTGTGTATCCTGGCTTGGACTTTGTTGAAAGGATCAACCCTGTCTCTGGGTAGCCAGGTCAACACCTAGAAGTTACATGGGTCATTTTTGGCATCCCTCTCTTCCAGTCACCTGGGAGTATGTTCATGGGGGCTGTTTGTATAGGCGGTAGAGATGATGCACATCCCTGGAGTTGTAGCAGTCATGGTTAACAGACACTGCCATTATGGACTTATTAGATTCATATTATCAGATTCCACCTGGAGAGAGGAGTTTGACAAGGAAGTATTTTTTAAGGAGAGAGTCTCCTTAACTAAGGGCCTTACGTCTTTTATACAATAAAACCTTTTGTTTTTGGTACTTGAAAACTCTTCGTTTCACTTAATGTCCTGTTCATGCTGTGAGTACTGTTGTTTGTTCTGGTCTTATTCCTGACCTTGTACTTGCCTCTCTCTGGTGATTCTGGTAAGAGGCAGAAATTTCTTTCTTTCTTTTTCTTTTTTCTTTTTTCCACTTCTTCCTGTAATTGCAGGAGGGCCAAGTCACGATGCTTCAGCATTTTGCTGGTTGACTTTTCCTCCTGGTTATAGCATTCTCTGCCTGCAATACCAGTCTTTGCAGATCACTGGTGACTTTTTGTATTTATTCCCTGGTTGGCTGAGTACAAGGTAGAAGGGTCTTTATAGTTTGAGATAATGTAATATTTGAGATTCAGAATTCTAAATCTTTGTTTCATCATGTAAACTCTGTTTCTTTGAAAATGGTTATAGACGACATGTTAAAGCAACATTGGTGTATTCACAACCCCCTAAAGTTCTGAGTAGACATATCCAAACAGTTGATAAATTATTCATTGAATCTAAATTGTTGAGTAACTGATAGATACATCTCTCTGGGGGAAATATACAGGGGTATTTTTATTTCTACTTTGTGGTTTTAAAAACTTTTTCTAGGGGCTGCTGGGTGGTGCAGTCAGTTAAGTGTCCAACTTCAGCTCAGGTCATGATCTCACAGTTCATGGGTTTGAGCCCCATGTTGGGCTCTGTACTTGACAGCTCAGAGCCTGGTACCTGCTTCAGATTCTGTGTCTGCCTCTTTGTCTGCCCCTTCCCTCCTCTGTCTCTGTCTCTCTCTCAAAAATAAATAAAACATTAAAAAAAATTTAAAAACCTTTTTCTATATTTAAAACACATTGATTTTATAAGCTGGAAAAACTTCATTAAATTCTAGTTTTTTTTCTGGTGAAATTTACATAACATAAAATTAACCATTTACAAGCAAACAGTTCAGTGGCCTTTAATGCATTCCCAGTGTTGTGTCACCAGCATCTCTATCTAATTCTATACTGGTTTTTTTGTTAATTTTAAATTCAAGCTATGTGTATTTATATATCGGTGTCATTTGTTGCCTCCAAATGGGCATATGGGATTCTTTTCATGGTTTACTCTTTTAAACATTTTGTGTTTTGTACCATAGTAATATACTACCCATTAAAAAATGTTTTAAATTCAAACTTTTGAAAGTACAAGATCATTTCTTAGCTACTCGTCACAACAAATTTTCCCTTCCCATTCAATGCTTAAGACTCTCTTCCTACCTACTGGTACTGTCTGGTCATATAACGGCCTGAATAAAACATTTTTTATTTCCCATCAAACATGACTTAGTCTGTTAGGTTTTGGATTTAAATTATATCTGATTTACTAAATGAATAACTTACTATGTAAATGTACTTTGTAAATTACATCTAATTTATATACTTAAATTTAAATTTTAATCTCAGTTGAATATAATGGCATTGTACTAAGCTTGTAAGGTTTCTGGGAAGTTTTGCAGTGAACTGAATAGAGGATGGTAGCAGCTTCAGTTTGGGTTGATGGCATTTGACTAGTGGGTAGAGAATGGTCAGGGTTGGCTTCCATGATGGATATCTTTGTGTTTCACGTGGTCACTCTTACCGCCTTACAGCGAGGCTCTCTTCTTAGTGAGCCTGCAATCCAGGTGAGAAGAAAAGGAAAAGGAAAACAGATTTGGTCTTTAGAAAAACTGGACAACAGATTGCTGGATATGAGAGACCTTTATCAGGAGTGGAAGGAGTGTGAAGAAGATACTCCAGTAAGTTGTCTGAGAAAAATGACTTAACCAGTAGTCACTTTTAGAACCAGGAAAGAGCCTAACCATTTTAGGGAAGAACTGTTCATTTTTCTAAGGTAGTAATACTGTTTGTAGAATAATATTTATTTTAATCTTCTAAATTGTTTCGCTAATCAAGAGTCTTCTTTCCCCTCCTCATTTTGTGTTCTCTGTAGAATCTTCTACATTCCGTTCTGATGTCTGTAGTTGTCATGTGTGTCTGCTCCTGTGCCGGACTGTGAATTTACTTAGGAAAGAGACCATGCCTTATATCCCTCTTCCCACTTCTCCACACATTTAATCTAGCAAACAGTATCCTACAGTATCTCTTTTTTGAATAGAACATAAGTGATACCTTAATATTTATACTATTAAGAGCAGATTTTGAAGGCATTTTGATCCTAAATTGGGTGATGTAGAGCTATACTCTGGAACTTTCTCAAGTTGCATGTTTTCCCATTTAGGTTAGCCATGTACTTGTGCATATTTAAAACAGAAATACATATTACCTATATTTTTACAACGTTCAACACTGCCGGTCTTGTTTCCACATAGAGTTGTTTACGGTCTTAGCCTCTTTTTTTTAATGTTTATTTTCCAGATTGTCATAAAAAATGACTTTTTATAGTTAGATGACATTTTTTCTTAATTCTTTCCTTCTGTATTTCTCTTGTATTTCAGGCTACACAAAACAACATTAACAAATTACAAAAAAGCAAACCACTCTTGTGTACAAAGGTCAGCTCTCTTTAGCAGCACCATTATCTTACGGTTTGGCAGAAACAAGTGAAATAGATATGAATGACAACTGAGGAGCAATTTTGTACACCCGACTTCTTTTTCTAGACACTATGTGTTCTCTATTTTCCTGGCAAGATTTCCACATCAAGGAGAAGAAATAAAGTAATGACCTGCTGAGACGGCTGTGTCATGGGTGAAGGATGCTGTCCCCATTCTGATGGGGACGTGGAAGAGAGAGTGGATGTGATCCAGTGTTGTTCTTAGGCTGACCTGATGACTTTCTTAGTGGCCATTAAAAGTGGTAGTAGGTTGAATTAATTTGTTTTAAGTCATTTCTGAAGTTGTGATATTCCAAATCTCTTTAAAGGTCATACGGTCCTACTTCAAGCGTGCCGACCCATTCTATGATGAGCAGGAAAATCACAGTCTCATTGGGGTGGCAAATGTCTTCCTCGAGTCCCTTTTCTATGATGTGAAGTTACAGTATGCTGTTCCAATTGTCAACCAGAAAGGAGAGGTTAGTTTTCTCTTCATGCCTTGTATCCTGCAGAGAGAAGTTTAAGAAACATTGGAACGGTGGCAATATATTGTTATGACTCTTTTTCATCAATAATAAGTGTTATTTATGTGTCTTATGAATGCTTGTGTTTCCATCTGCTTGATGGTGATTATTACAAGTATGTTGAAGGAAAGTAACTGATAGAATGTATGCTTCTAAATTCTCATTTACCATTAACCCAGCCACCTGACTCTAAAACAGGAGAAATAAAATCCAGGAAAAGTATTTGCTTTTCCTCTCTTGTTGTAGGTGGCGGGTCGGCTGCATGTAGAGGTGATGCGAATCAGTGGTGACATCGGGGAAAGAATTGCTGGAGGTGATGACACTGCAGACCTCTCCTGTGATAAGGAAACCCAGGAGAACAGACTTGTGTGCATGGTAAGTCCCAGTTTCATTTAGAAGTAGTGGACATAGGCAGATTTTGAGGATTGTGGGTATTTAGACAACAAATACTGTGTTCTCTTTTGAATTTTGAAATACCTGTCTCTAAATAAACCTTTAGTATTGGTATTCTGGAGACCGTATTTCATCATATATACTGATTTACCAGGGAGGTACTTCCACTGCCTTCCTCTTTGAAGTTTCAGATAAGTCACCTCTTTCTTCTGGGCCATTCTGCTCCAAAGTTATATGGATTTATGTTTATCTGAACTTCTCTGTAGAGAAACACAGGTTTTTTTCACATGAATTTCTTCCTCCTATTGGACCTCTTGACTTCTGCTGATACTAGAGATTTATCCCAGTCTTGCTTCAGCTCCTAAGCTCCTATTACATAGAAGTCACTCTTCACATCTTTTTCTACTTGTTTTGTGTGCCCCTTATTCGTGTACCTTTGTGTATGCTGTTCCAGCATGTGCTGATCCCAAACTCTGCTCTTTCTGTGCATGCCATTCATGAGTACTATTGAGTGTTATCTGCTAGACTTCGTTCTGAGAATATAAAGATGAATAAGACAGGATTTCTAGTGTCAGGGAGCAACCTGTGTAGTTTGTGTGTATGTGGAGGGAGACACACAAGAGTCCAATATCATGTGACCCAAGAGGAGAGGTAATTAATTCAGAGAGTAAAGTCTGAGGAAAATTTCTGGAAGTGAGACTCAGAGTGAACTTGAAGTGGGGGAGCATGTGATATAAACCTCTTTCTCCATAGGGTACTGTAGTATTTTCATGGGTGATGGCTAGGTAGATCTTAAGTAGGTCACTGCATTCCTAAACTCCTACCAGTCAGTGTAGTTAGTGCCACCTTGGTCATTCAATATGACGATTAAAAAAACCCTTATATATTTCCAAATACAGCCTAGTTGGGCCAGTGTGTCATTGGTTGAGTATCTCTGTAGGACCCAGTTAAAAGGGGTTTCATGGAAGAGAAATCCACTGGTCATGAGACCAGTGTATGAGTCAGAAGAAGGCCATTAAAAGATGCAATGAAGGAAGTCTAAACTTGTATTTCATAATCCATCCTTCGTCTAGTTCCATGTCTCAGTAAATATTTCTAGAATTGGAGTTAATACTGAAAGGAGTAAGTGAGACATTTGCTGTGAGCTGTGGGGTGCTGTTAGAGATGTGCTCATTTCCAGGGGTCTTTGTATGGCCTCGGATATTTAAGTCAGGTACTTCAGAATGTGGGGGGGGGGAATTCTTAATTCACTAAAGGGTTAATCCTTACTGTATTATTCTTGATGCTAGAACATTTTCTTTGAGGTTGTATGATTATCAAAGATTGAGACACAGGCTTGATGGCTCCATAATGGCTCCTTTTACAAGTGATGTACTAGTAAATACAACTCTGTAAAAGTTTACCATCAATAAGGTAACATATGTGGATACAGTTTCACTTGGGAAAGTCAGAACTGAAAAAAAAAAAAAGTAGTATATAGTAGGTAACATAAGCTTTAAAAAAAGAATTTAAAATATCTTCAAAAAATTTTAATGGAAGATATCAAACATATAAAAAAGTCGTGAGAAAAGTGTTATTGATCCTTCTTCACCCTTCCTCCACATTATCAACTCCTGGTCAGTCGTGTCTCATTCATATGCCCAAACTGCTCTGTGCTGTCCGTTTCCCCTGGATTATTGAAGCTATTCCAGACATCACATTTCATCTGTAATAGTTTAGTATGTGTCTCCAAAAGAAGAATACTTAAAAAATAACCATTGTACCATAGTCTAAAATTAACACGTTCTTAATATCATGATTACCCAGTTTCCTTGGTTGGCTTGTGTGATGTGCCACTTAAATCTTAATCTTTAGGCACTGGCACTTGTGCTGGCTTGCTTCCTCTCTTGTTTTCTCTCTCTCTCTCTTACCCTGTGGTTTCTTTATTGTAGAAACTGGCTTCTTGGTCTTGTATTATCTCATAATCTAGATTTTGCTGATTGGTATTATTTAATGTGTTAGGATATGTTTGCTGTAAATTGGTAGTTAGATATGAAGGTGTTAATATGGGGAAGGGGAGTAGCAAGGGCATTTTATAGGTGGTGATGTGTTGTTCCATCAGAAGTCATATTATGTCTGGTTTTCTTTTGGAGATGTTAGCAATTATTGATGATCATTACCTAGATATTTCATTAGGAGTTAGAAAAGAATGATACTATCATTCTGTCACCCCTCATTTATTAGCTAGAATTCTTCTCTAGATTCTTGGGAGGGAGGCAAGCTGTAAGAGACCTTTAAATACAGAGAACAAATTGAGGGTTGATGAGGGTGTGGGGGAGAGGGGAAAATGGGTGATGAGCATTGAGGAGGGCACTTGATGGGATGAGCACTGGGTGTTGTATATAAGCAATGAACCACAGGAATCCACCCCCAAAACCAAGACCATACTGTACACACTGCATGTTAGCTAATTTGATAATAAATTATATTAAAAAACAATTCTTCTCTAGATTTTAGAGAGAATTTTCCTATTATATCAGCTATTTTGTTCTTCGAGGATACAGTGTGTACAGGAAAGACAGGGTAAACGTTCCATTTTTTTCTCTTTTTTTAAAAAAAAATTTTCAAAATAATTAATTGTTTTTCCTACTAACAGAAATGGCCAGTGAGGTTTTTTTTTTTTTTTTTTTAGCCCAAATGTCATTGTGATCTCTTCGATTTAGAATTTGTGATGTGTTTCGATCCCTTGTATTACCTATATTGAAGCTCAAATGATCCCATCTGTGGCCTATGGGCTCCTCTTCAGTTGTGTCCTGAGTCCTTTGGACACAGCCCTAACCCTTATAGACTATGCTACTAGCTTTTTTGCTTTCTCATGTGATGAGTATTCTAGTTTCATCCAGGAAATTTCCTGTCCCAGACCTGGAATCAGCTATTTCTCCAAGGAGCCTGGTTCGTTTCAGTGGGAAGTGTTTTTCTTAGAGACCATATTCTAAGCATATAATAGTCTTTTGTGTAAAATGAGGAAGACAGACTATATGACAAACAAAATATTGGTGGGACAAACAAGAAATCATTCTGGGACACTTAACAATAATAGGTGCTAACTATCGCCAGCTTATAAAAGCAGTCTGGGTTTATTTTTCTATGATGAAAGATAAGTGTGCACATATTCGTATATTGGTATTTCCAATTACATTAAATTAAACTAGTATATTAAAAAAAAACCCCAAACAACTTGTCTTCTGAAATTCCTGGGTTTTATACTGAGCAGTGACAAGTCAAAATCTGTGGTATTCTGACACCTTGTGGTGATTTTGATTTCTGTATGCAGAAACTTAAAAAGCAAAAAGACCCAAAAACTATGTTCTGATTGTCAAGATATTTCTCATTCCTGATATTCTTTATTCCTGGCAGTCTTATTTCTTATAAGCTGCCTGTAGGATATAGTTCAGCATATGAAATATTTTTAATTTATTCCAACCTTAAAGTTGAGATTGATTTCTAAGAAAAAAATGGGCTTTCTAATGGAATTTAATCACAAAGAATATGTATCGAACATCTGTCTACTCAATGCTTCGATGTGTTTTCATTTAATTCCATTGGTATGGTCAGTACTCAAGCCAGTGTCATTAGGTAGCTGTCCTGTTTCACATAGGAAAAATCTGAGCTTGAGAAAAGCAAGAATTTAATCTGTTCAAAAGCAGAAGCTAACATGTGACAGATTTTTATTTAGATTTATGTTCTACAAAAATCTTGTAATCTTCTCAAATACCACATTGACTCACCTTAAAGAAATAATAAAAATTTTTAAACACTGTGGGGCACCTGAGTGGCTCAGTCGGTTGAGCGTCTGGCTTCAGCTCAGGTCATGATCTCACAGTCTGTGGGTTCGAGCCCTGCATCAGGCTCTGTGCTGACAGCTAGCTCATGAGCCTGGAGCCTGTCTTCAGATTCTGTGTCTCCTTCTCTCTTTCTGACCCTCCCCTGCTCATGCTGTCTCTGTCTTTCTCTCTCAAAAATAAATAAAACATAAAAAAATTTAAAAAAATTTTAAACACTTAATGAAAAAGTGATGTTTTTTAAAAATGTAATGAAAAATTAATTGCCAAACACTGATTGCTCTATTGGGTTTGGATAAATAAAATGCATTAGTTAATCTGTCTTTTGTGTAGCCAGTCGGGGGAATTGCTATTTCAATGTTTCAAAATCTTGTTGCTATTGTAGGGAATAATGAGTAAAAGTAGTTCTCCACCATTGCGTACCTGTTATGTACCTGGTACAGGAGAAAATAGACCTCTGCTTTGCATGATATTCTATGTTATTATTAGTGCTTCTTGAAATGGTAAGATGATTATATTTGTTGTTGCTGAACTATACCAACTTCTGCCACATATTCAAGTTTATTTTTTATTACATTTGTTTACTGGAGACACAGTGCATCATACAACATGCAGGAAGTGACTAGGTGAAGAACATAACAAATAATCAATGCTCAGTCTTGAAAGTCAGCCCCTAATCAATTATAAAATCAGAAGTTAGTTTTGCCCAATTAATTTGAGAATTTAATTTCCATAATAGAGGAGTTTTGGAATGTCACAACTTATCACAAAAATTCCAGCTTAAAAATCAACTTGACACTGCCTGCCAAAAGAAATAGTTAGAAAATTTACTGCTTTAAAATCCATTATGGGCATTTATTCCTGGCATATTTGGGTTTGATTAGACGTGTATTTCTTACGCCCTCCCTCCTTCCCTCCCTCCCTCCCTTCCTTCCTCCTTTCTGTCCTTCTGTCCTTCCTTCTCCTTCATTTAGTAGGCTTCACGCTCAGTGTGGAGTCCAGAACAGGGCTCGAACTCATGACCCTGAGATCAAGACCTGAGCTGAGATCAAGTGTTGGAAACTTAACTGACCAAGCCACTCAGGTGCCCCTGATTAGACATATATTTCTAATTGTATGTTGTTATCACAAACGCCTATACTCCAGCAGTCCAGGGTGCATTTCCTTTGATTCATCTCTTCCCTGAATCTGGGTGGAGGAGGCAATCAGTAAGAGTTGGGACAGAGATGGTCAACATTCACCATCTTTAATCTCTTCCATTTATCCCTCCAGATCTTCAAAGTATACATTCCCAGTGCGTTTTAAATTTTCCAAAAAAAATCCTCTCGTAGCATGTAACATTCTACCCAAGAACCTTATTCTTTTTTATTCTTTAAAATACCAAATAAATATTTTTCACCCTTTACTGAATATTCCTTATTGGCACAGAGGCTGATTTTGTTCTTCATTCATCATTCTTAACACTCTTATGTTAGCCATAGGTAGCCAAATTTGTATCATTGAATGGTGTTAGTGTTTGAGAACTTTCTTCTTCTCAGTTAATAACAATAATATGATGATGATGATGATAATGATATTGATGGTGGTGATGATGTTGTTATAAGAAGCTGGATTTGGCCTGTAGATACTTGAAAACATCTAAGTCAAGGTTGTGTTACCCTCTTGTCAAACTCTCACTAAACATGACAGTTGTTGTTACCCTTTCACAGATGCAGAAATACAGCCTCTGAATGAATGTGATTTGGTCAACAAAAACCAATAATTGGTGACAGAGTCAAGACTGGGGCCCATCTCTGACTCAGAGTACTTGTTGTACCTTTTCTGAGTTAAAAATAAATAGAGCCTTCCTTTTCCTTCAGGTTAAAATACTTCAAGCCACTGGCTTGCCACAGCATCTGTCCCACTTTGTGTTCTGCAAATATAACTTCTGGGACCAACAGGAGCCAGTAATTGTTGCACCCGAAGTTGATACCTCTTCCTCCTCTCCTGTCAGCAAGGAGCCTCAGTGCATGGTTGTCTTTGATCACTGCAATGTAAGTTTGTTTTCCAGACTCGGTCAACATTTAAATACTTAGGTAAAAACAAAACTGTAAAATGAGCATTATTTTGTTGAATAATTTGGTATCAATATATATCTTTAAAAATTTTTTTTAAATATTTTGAGAGAGAGAGAGACAGAGACAGAGACAGAGAGACAGACAGAGCACTTGCAAACAGGGGAGCAGGAGAGGGAGAGAGTCCTAAGCAGACTCCATGCTCAGCCCGGAGCTGTACTCAAGGCTCAATCTCATGACCATGAGACCACGACCTGAACTGAAATCAAGAATCGAATACTCAACTGACTGAGCAACCAGGTGCCTCTTCCTTATAGTTTTTTAAAATAACATTTTCTTTTCCCCAGCTTACTTTATTGTAGAAATATAGTATAGAGTATACATAGCATACAGAATCTTTGTTAATCAGCTATTTAGGGGTGCCTGGGTGGTTCAGTCAGTTAAGCATCTGACTTGCGCTCAGGTCATGATCTCATGGCTCATGAGTTCGAGCCCCATATCGGGCTCTGTGCTGACAGCTCAGAGCCTGGAGCCTGCTTTGGAGTCTGTGTCTCCCTCTCTCTCTCTGCCCCTATCCGGCTCGCACTCTGTCTCCCTCTCTCTCAAAAATAAACATTAAAAAATTTTTTTAAAACCTGTATGTTAGTGGTAAGGCTTTCTGGTCAACGGCAGACTATTAGAAGTTCAGTTTAAGGGGAGTCCAAAGTTCTGTGTAGAGTTTTGACTGCGCAGGGTTTTGGTGGTCGTAAACCTTGCATTGTTCATGGATCAACCGTATATACTCTTCTCAAAGGAATCCATGTGTTGAGTTAGAGTACTGGAGAGATGGTAAGAACCTAGTGTTTTTGAGAAAATGAAGATAGAGAAGAGACAATAATGAACTTTCATGAACACCTGATGTCCTGCTAAGCAGTTTATATTATTCGTCATCTGATCTTTACCACTGTTGTATGTGATGATAGTGCTTTTTTGTTTTAGCAGAAGCCGCCAGTTCAGAGAGGTCAGTTTACCTGTGGCAAGTGATTAAAGAGCCAGGATGGTCAGACTGTCTATATTCATTTTTCCTACTGAACCACAGTTGATCCATCTCATTTCTTTAAAGAGAGAGGTCTCTTTCTCATCTATTTAAAACATAGAAATACCTTTAGTGTGTTAAAGATCAAGAGAGTGGGTGGATTTTATGACTTCTAAAAATAAACTATTTTAAAGCTTAATATTTATTGCAAAATGCTGTTATATGTATCTTGTAAAGATATATGGATTGGGAGAAAATTTTAAATTCGTGTGGTTTTTTTACACTAATAATCATTATTTATTCCTGCTCTCCTGTTATGAGAGATAGTTAGTGTCCTAAAAGCTAGGAAAAATTGTTTTTCTAACACTGTTACTGTATTGCATGTCATGACTTTTATATTAAGACATTATAGATCATTGTTGAAAATCTTTTTTTTTTTTTTTTTGTTTAAAGTAGGCTCCATGTCCAGTGTGGGACTTGAACTCACAACCCCAAGATCAGGAATTGCATGCTCTATCAGTTGAGCCAGCCATGCACCTCTCTTTGTTTGGAATTCTTAATATAATTATTTATACTTTAAAAATAGCTTCCCAAATATTGCTAACAAAATAGAATACAGTGCTGGCCTTTCACATCAGATTTTCAAGGGAAAAGATTTTTTTTAAATCAGAGTTACAGTTTGGTTTAAACTCAAGAACCTTAGACCATCTGAGTACTCATTATGCATGTTAGATGACAGTTCTGTTTTATAACTAAAACACTTTTGATGATGGTAGGTATAAGTAATCATAAGGTTACCAGAAGGTATTTCCTCTTCTGTAATTTTCTTTCAGGAAATTTCTGTTAACATTACTGAAGACTTCATTGAGCACCTTTCAGAAGGGGCATTGGCAATTGAAGTATATGGCCATAAGATGAATGATCCTCGGAAAAACCCAGCCCTGTGGGATTTGGGAATTATCCAGGCAAAAACACGTAGTCTTCGGGACAGGTGAATTTTAGATACAATCTGAGTCTATTTATAATTTTAAAGAGTTGCTAGAGATGAATACTGCCGTTTATAAAGGTAACCCTTTCCTGAGCATTACTAGTATTCCAGGGATAGATGGCATTATTTCCAGGGTATTTAAAGCACAGTTAGGCTTCCTTGGAGGAGTGAACTTGGAAGAGTGAAGGAAGAGAAATTAAATGTATAGGTAGTTAAGAATAAAGAGTGAATGAATTGTTGGAGAGTAGTTGCTTATCATTCTGAGTTACTTCTTTTTTTTTTTCTTTAAAGTTTATTTATTTTGAGGGGCGCCTGGGTGGCTCAGTCGGTTAAGCGTCCGGCTTTGGCTCAGGTCATGATCTCATGGTTTGTGGATTTGAACCCTGCGTCAGGCTCTGTGCTGACAGCTAGCTCAGAGACTGGAGCCTGCTTCAGATCTTGTGTTTCCCTCTCTCTCTCTCTCTGACCCTTCTCTGCTTGCACTGTCTCCCTCTGTCTCTCAAAAAATAAATAAAAAACATTAAAAAAATTAAAGTTTACTTATTTTGAGAGAGACAGAGATGATGCAAGCAGGGAAGAAGCAGAAAGAGAGAGGTGGAGAGAAAAAATCCCAAGCAGGCTCTATGCTGCCAGCGCCGAGTCCAGTGCAGGACTTGAACCCATGAAACTGTTGAAATTGTGACCTGAGCTGAAACCAAGAGTCAGATGCTTAACTGACTGAGCCATTCAGGTACCCCAATCTGAATTATTTCTGTTTAATCAACTAGAGGGAGAATGGATCATGATATACCTTAGAATTCAGGTTTTACTTATTTTGTCTTTAGCTCAAAGTTCTTTTGAAATGCCATCAGTCATTGCTTCTCAGCCTTTTGGCTAAGATCAAGTGTGAAAGCCATCAGTCTTGGAAGGAGGCAGGCTGATTTATTGACCAGAATTTTAAAAAGAAGAACTGAGGGGCACTTGGGTGGCTCAGTCGGCTAAGCCTCCAACTTCAGCTCAGGTCAGATCTCACATTCGTGGGTTCAAGCCCCACGTCAGGCTCTGTGCTGACAGCTCAGAGCCTGGAGCCTGCTTCCAGTTCTGTGTCTCCTTCTCTCTCTGTCCTCCCCCTCTCATGCTCTGTCTCTCTCTGTATCAAAAATAAATAAAACATTTTTAAAAAATTAAAAAAAAGAAGAGTTGAAAGGGATTGACTGAAAGAGCATATATTTGTGCTTTTCATCTTATTATAGAAGAGAACCAGATTTTCTTTTCTTGCATGTAGAAAGTTTTAGCAACTCCTAAACATAGACATTGAGATTTTTTTCTTGATTCTTTTATTAATCTGAGCAAACATACTTGTCAAGTTACTAAAGAATATATAGCACTACCTTTATCTATGAAAAGATAATCATGGTACTTCTGTATATCTGATTACCATGTTTGGATTTTTAAATAACCACTTTGAAATAGATTTATAATTATCATACCTTTTTTTAATGTTTATTGGTTTTTTTTTGAGAGAGAGACAGAATGCGAGTAGGGGAGGGGCAGAAATACACACACACACACACACACACACACACAGAATCTGAAGCAGGCTCCAGGCTCTGAGCCTGACATGGGGCTTGAACTCATGACCCATGAAATCATGACCTGAGCTAAAGTCAGATGCTTAACTGACTGAGGCACCCAGGCTCCCTGTTTTCATATCTTTATGAATGAAATAAAGGAACTATCTCTAGTTCTGATGTTAAATTTAACTTTGCTTTTAATTATATGTGCTAATATGTATTTGTATATTACTCACTGAAAATCAGATCATTCTACTTAATTATTCTCTTTGGAGGGCATTATCATTGTTAGTTGTCATGTGAAGGATCCTATGTTGTCTGTGTTGAACTAGAAATGTATGATTTTCTAAGAACTTTACCTATTTCCTAGATGGAGTGAAGTCACCAGAAAAGTGGAATTCTGGGTCCAAATCTTGGAACAGAATGAGAATGGTGAATACTGCCCTGTAGAAGTAATTTCTGCAAAGGATGTGCCAACAGGAGGAATCTTTCAACTCCGGCAGGTAACAAAATTTTGAATGTTATCATTCTGAATGTTAACATTAAATTCTTTGGCACCATACAGCTTAATATTGGATTCCTATTAGCAGAAATATTGGTGATAATGAAATCTAGACTGGCCAAGTCCATTTTTTGTATTAAAATTGTCTTCTACTTCATGTCTGTTTTCTTTCATTTAAAAAAATATTGCTGTGTGGGGCACCCAGGTGGCTCAGTCAGTTAAGTGTCTGACTGGCTGAAATCATGATCTCATGGTTCATGGGTTCAAGCTCTGCCTCAGGCTCTGTGCTGACAGCTCACAGCCTGGAGCCTGCTTAGGATTTTGTATTTCTGCCCCTCCCCAACTTATGCTCTGTCTCTGTCTCTCAAAAATAAATAGATGTTAAGAAAAAAATATTATTTATAATATTTTTAAACCAGCATCTGATAGGTTTAAGTAAGAAAAAAGATAAGCTTAAAGAACAACTTAGAATTGAATTGTGGGCAACAATAGAAACATGAAGCAGCATTAGAATATTTATAAAGACAAGGAGATGCACTGTGACATGGTAGAAAGGATGGGCACTTCACAGTTTAACATGCCAGGGTTCAGTTCTGGTCTCCTACAGCCTAGCTATAAATCTGTGAGCAAGTTCACTCACTCTCAGAACCTTTCCTTAGGTGTGCAGTGGAAGTGTGATAATAACACCAATTTTGTAAGACAGGTGTGAGGTTTAGAGATACTGTGTATGAGGCACAGTGCTTGGTACTTGGGAAGTAAAAGGGCTTTTTTCCCTCTGGACACCACCCAATTCTCTGATTCTCTGTAGACACCAATTGGGTGTCCTACAGTTCAGTTTGGCTTGAATTGAAACCTCAGTTTACCCATAGTTAGTGTCAGACTCCACAGGTTTAAAGGCTCAGACTTCAGCACAAGATTGCCCTTACTTCAGATGCCAGTTTCAAGTATCTGATCCTCAGTTCTATCCAACATGGCTACAAAGTCAGGGGTTCGCCCAGCTCTCTTCCCCTTTACATACTATTTCCTAGTTTTTTAAATAAAGGATATAGTTCAGGAATAGCCAGATGGAAGAGATGCATGGGACAAAGTATGGGAGGAGGGACAAGGAGCTTTTGTATCCTCTCTGTGTGTGCCTCCCTCCCACCACCTTGATTTGTTCACCAACTAGAGGCTCACTGAACCTCATTGTTCGTTGGTTTTTTTGGGTGGTCATTATGTAGGCATAACTGATGAATGATGAACTCAATCTCCATCCTTTCTCTGCTCTCTCCTGAGGTTTTGGGATGGAGCTAACAGTTCCAGACTTCTAATCAAAGCTTGGTTTTGTTTTGTTTTGTTTGACTACTGGCCCCTCTCCTGAAGTTATCTGGGGACTTGCCAAGAATTGTAAGATTTAAAGATGTATCATTAAAAGATTCACCTTTAATCATTATCACTCAGGAAGTTCTGAGAGTTTTAGGAGCTCTCTGCCAGGATCTGAGGACAAAGACCAAGTATCTATGATACTATAGGAGATGTTAAATAAATGCAGCTGAGTAGTTATGAATATTTGCTAGAAATCAATACAGCAGAGAAATATGTGGGAAATTTCACTTAAGCGCAGGCAGATTGTAAGCTGTAAAGTGTCTATGCTGCCAGCTAAAGAGAGAATATCGTAACAGAATTTACATATATGAGCTGGAAATACTTTTTTTTTGCTATACTTTACATTAATTCAATATTTAGTAGAATATTGTATCCTATGATAGTTTCCATACTTTATTTATTTATTTATTTTTGAGAGAGAGAGAGAGGCAGAGCATGCATGTGTAGAAGGGGCAGAGAGAGAGGGAGAGAGAATCCTAAGCAGGTTCCCAACCTGGGGCTTGATCTCATGAACTGTGAGATAATGACCTGAGCCGAAATCCAGAGTCAGATGCTAAACCGACTGAGCCACTCAGGTGCCCCTGATAGTTTCCAGACATTAGAACAATAGTAAAATATTACAATAGCTCTTGAAAACGGAATGTGTAAATCACTCAAAGCAAAATATGAGAAAAGGTTAAGGGAAAAAGAAGGTTTGCTTAAATATTTAAGTTTCTGACTGTTTTAGAAGGAGGAAGGTGATATGCACTTGTTCTCTGACCCTAGCAAACAAATATTAGCAAATTCATTCATATATAGGCAAAAATCTAAAAGCAAAAGGAAATTAGTTTAAATCATAGCATCAGATATATACATAAAACAGGATTCTCAAGGGTGTGAAGAACATCTTTTTCTGAACATCTGTTAAAGCTATATATATATCTCCTTTGGACGCCTTAGAAATTCATCGCCTGGAAGGCAAGACCAGATAATTTTCTGTGGTTTAGTATAAATAGAATAGATAATATTTGTCATATTTCTGACAGCCTTTACTAAAAGTGTTCAAAGATGAGTTGAGTTCATCAGGAAGGGCTCTTTCTGAAGGGTGTGGGTCTTGACCTGGATGTTGAAACAGTAGTGCAAAGACTGGAAAGGGTTTTCATAACTAAATGGCAAGAATAAAGATATAGTAGTTGGAATTAGATAAGTTTGGGTAGAAGGTAATATGTAGGAGAAGCTGGGAAGCAGAGACAGAGGAGGTTATACAAGCATGTGGCAGCTAGTTATAGAGGGCCTTACTTAGATGGTAGGTTCACTCGAATTTAATATATTTAAAAACCAGAATGTACTGTTCTCAAACAGGAAAGCGGCAGAGGAGAACTGATTAGGTTCGTCATATAAAATTGCCAGTTTTGTAAAAGCTCAGAAATAGCAGTTACACGAAGTTCAATCGGTTAGTTTAAGTATACTGTTCAGAGCTTTTCTGTGGGACAGTAAGCTGTTCCAGATCTTTTCTCTCCTTTTCTTCCTTCTGCCTACCTTGAACCCTCCCCCCACACAGTGCCTGTACTTCACCCTTCCCATGTGGTACCCAGGGAGAGTAGGTTACTTTTGTCTTGGGGAAGTAAGCAAACAAAACGTAGCTAATTGAAATGACTAACCTATTTTAGACAATTAAAATGTTTTCTAGGGTACTCTTTCTACAAAATATGTGATGCATAGTCCTTGGAAAATATTAAATTAAAAGACATCTGTAACCCATCTCTTTGAATCTAGCCTTCAGGTTAATTGTTGCATAAGTTGATTTCCCTGATAATGCAAAGCTCTTGGGAATTAAAAATCTGATGGAAGAAGGGAAGAGTAAACTGATGAAATTGCATATTCAAATTTCATTGTTCAAATTCTGTTTTACATCCCTAAAATTTATAAGCTAACTTTGAAGTCAGTAATTTGGGGAATATTGGGAATTTTAAAATACGAGTTCATTGTAAACATATAGGATCACGTAGTATTTATTATGAAAATATGCTTAAGAAGGAATAGCTTCTCTCTGTTCAATTCTTCATTTTGTAGCATAGTTTTAAATTATTTGGGATTAGAGCACTGAATCTAGGATAGTGGTCATAATTTCTTACCTCTTACTCTTCTTATTTTTAAAAGTAGATCAAGGCGCCTGGGTGGCTCAGTCAGTAAACTGTCCGACTTCAGCTCAGGTCATGATCTCACAGTCTGTGGGTTCGAGCCCCACATTGGGCTCTGTGCTGACAGCTCAGAGCCTGGAGCCTGCTTCAGATTCTGTGTCTCCCTCTCTCTCTCTGCCCCTCCCCCACTCATGCTGTTTCTCTCTCTCTCTCATAAATAAATAAACTTAAAAAAAATTAAAAAATAAATAAAAGTAGATCATACTATATATACTGGGTTTGGTAATCTCTCTTTTTTTTTTAGTCTCATTAACATTGTTTACCATATTTTTTAGTTTAATATATCATGTATGTTTTTCTACAGCAATATTTTAATGACTAATATTTAATATTTATATACTGTAGTTTAAACAATTGTCAATATTATACATTTATTTATATCTAGTTTTTTGTTATTCTTAGCATTGTTTTAATATCTTTATGCACATACAGGATTATTTCCTGAGAACAGGTACCTAGAAAGTTGAATTGCTGAGCCGAGGGATATTTACATATTTAAGGCAAATTGCCTTGCAGAATGCTTTGCCAGTTTATATTCTCACCAACAATGTATGTAATTGCCTGATTCATAACCTTTGAGCATGTTGAAAATTGCCTAAATTTAATTGCTAGTTTATTAAGTGAAAATAAAAGTGTATTGTCCTTATTTTAACTGGCATTTATTTGATGATAAATGAGTTGAACAGTTTTGATTGTCCCTTTCTTTTTGCACATCCTTTGTTAGAATGTTTTCTCTTAATGTTTATTTTTCTTTTATATTTTTGAGAGAGCGGGAGAGAGAGACGGTTGTGAGTGGGGGAGGGCAGAGAGAGAGGGAGACACAGAATCCAAAGCAGGCTCCAGCCTCTAAGCCATCAGCACAGAATCTTGTGTGGGGCTCAAACTCAAAAACCGTGAGATCATGACCTGAGTCGAAGTTGGACTTTTAACTGACTAAGCCACCCAAGTGCCCCTTTTAATGCTTATTTTTATTGAAAAAATAACCAAGGCATGTATTCCATGTCTTTCTACTTGCTGAAATTATTTTTCCTGGCTAGTTTTTCAATTTGTAGTTTACTACTTAACTTTAAGATGCGGTAAGATAGGGTCTCCAAAGTTAAATGCTTTCTCAACATCAACCTGTAGGGGTCTCTCTAAACCAAATATTTGGAAATTAAACTGATTTTAAGAAACAAATTTGTCTGTGATACAGGGACAGTCCCGGCGAGTCCAAGTGGAAGTGAAGTCTGTGCAGGAATCTGGAACTTTACCACTGATGGAAGAATGTATATTGTCTGTTGGCATTGGATGTGTAAAAGTTAGAACACTCAGATCCCCCAAGACTCTTGAGACCTTTCATGTAAGTGTCTGTTTCTATGCCAGTTATATTCCTGGTGAAAGACCTAATGAAATAAGAGACTCTTTTAGAACTTTCCAGAAAACTGCCTTCTATGAAACACTCCTTTCAGTTTTTAACTTGATGTCTTTTTTTTTTTATTATTGTATTACTTTTGCATGAAATCAATGCACCTGAACCAGGCTGTGGTTTTGCCCTGTACATGGCAAACTGAGGGTTAAGACATCTCAGCCTCCAGAAATTCCTCAGATGCCTACTAGTGATTAACTTCCCCCATCACCCACCCTTCTACAGAAACCCCCTACTGGCTTGTAAAGACTATTTGCCAGCAGGTGTTTGATTTCTCCTGGGGAGTGGGACTATATACCCAGCAGGGAAAGTATTGTACTGGTTCCTGAAAAGGTCAAATGTGTGTTCTTCACTTTCCTATGAGAAGCTTAAGGTTTTACTCCAACTTCCTGAAAACTATAAAGCCAAGGTGAGCACAGGTGGGAGAGGAAACAGTGTATTCATTAAAATAGAAGATATAAAGTATGGGAAAAGATTCTGGCTGTTGAGCATAGCCTGATTCTTGGAAAAATAATTGTTTTCATTATGGTTTAATGTATTTTTTCTTTTAGGAAGAAGAGGAGGACATGGACAGCTACCAGGTAAAGAAGCACCTGTTAGCCTCATCATTTGAGCTTGATTAAAGCACTGAAGTACACATTCCTGAGTCTTGCTATACTGTTATTTAATAATTACACAATTAATTTTGATTCAAATATTGCTTTTTTCAAGTTAAACAGAGTTTTGTAGACTTAAGTATAAGAAATCATTTGTGACTTTCATCCTTTTCCAAACCTGGAGCTCCCCATCCAAGTTCGCCACAGATCCATTTCTCCAGATCCTTTTCCTTGCACTCCTTCTCTCCTTGAGTGAAGTCACCCACCCTTTTCCCATATAATACTGAGCTTCTGTCAGGCCACACTGCTTAGGTATTTTCCATCATTTAAACTAGGTCTGCGTTCCCCACTTCCAGGAGTCACACAGGTTTGGTTTTGCCCCCTCCACCCTTCCTAATCTCCTGCAAGATTTTGTTTATGTCTGTCAAGTTCTATCGTGTTAGTCTTGCTAGTCATTGTTTAGGACTGTCAGAGCTCTTTGGATCCTGATTATGTCATCCAGTGTAGTCACTCTCCGGGTTTTGCATCATTCTAATTTGATAAAAATGTCTGCTTTCCTATAAGTGACTAATAAAAATATTGTATCAGATAGGGTTAAATACAGAGTCCTGTGGCACACAATAGAGACTTCTTTTAAGCTGACATTATTCCATTAATCACTGTTCTTTGGATGTGATATTTCAGTCATTTATGATTTCATTCAAGTAGATTCATTGCACATTTCTCCATCTTGTCCACAAGAATGTCATGAGCTGTTTGGTTAAGTGCCTTAGTGAAATCCAGATACACACTATATCCTCAGCATTCCACTGATCTACCCAGTCTTGTTAACTTTATTACAAAAGGAAATGAGGCGAGATTGGCATACAGTCAGGTGTTGGCTGGTAGAGTTCTGTTGATAGCGCCTCCTCTCACCTCCAAACCACCTCCCACACATAAGAAACAAGGGAGAGAAGCATTTACATGTTGTTTGTAGAGACTAGTGAAACATGTTGAAGGCTGAAACAAGTTAAGAAATTTGAGGAATTCTTATGATGGTTCCCAGTGATATAAATTTGAAGATTATTGAGTAGTATTTGTGATTTTTTAAAAAATTTGCCTATTTTTGTTTTAGTAGTATATATATGTTCAGTTTGAGGCTCGAACCTATGACCTCAAGATCAAGAGTCACATGCTCTTCTGACTGAGCCAGCGAGGCGCCCCAGTATTTGTGATTTTTATCCAGAAAAGGACATGGTAGATCATAGTTGTAAGTCTTGGAGTTCTGTCCCTTGAACTAATAGAAATAAAACTGATTCTGGGTATCAGAGAATGTCCTTTCAGATGCTGCCTTGTTCTAGAAGAATAATTCTTTGATTTTTGGAACTTTTTGTTCTGAATAATGATTGGTGTCAACTAGTACTGGTAATAAAGATATTAATGTGTAATACTTCACAGTTTTGAAGACATAGAATAAGGTAGATACAGCATTGGTTTCAAGTATTTTGTCTTGCCATTATATTTGCCATAATTTCCCTCATTTTCTTCCAGGATCGGGATTTAGAGAGACTGCGTAGAAAATGGCTAAATGCATTAACAAAACGTCAAGAGTACTTAGATCAACAACTGCAAAAGCTTGTCAGTAAACATGGTAGGAAAAGCAAATTGAATATTTACCCCCCGCCCCCAATCTGTGCATAATTAATCTCCATTTGCAGCTACATAAATTAGAAGTAGATGAACACATCAATAATGGGGATGGCAAGAGCATAGGAATGTTTCTTATTTGTGTCATATCCTTTCAGGAAAACATTTATTTAACTGTAATGATATCTTCCTATAGGTCTCCCCTCATCCCCAACAAAGAGAGAAGATATAGTATGTAAACATTGTCCTTCAAAAATAAATTAAGGAGGGTGCTCACATTTAGATTTCTTATCTAAAAGCACTTGAATCCCTCAACTCTGAAAGAACTTATTCATGTGTTGGTTCCATGTTGGCTTATCATGTACTGAAGATGGCTTTTCTGTAAGAGTACAGTCATCCCCTTACAGTTCACTTTTATCATGACTTTTAAAAATCACTAATTAGGGAAGTTGTAAGTTTTTGGTGAACCCTCATCAACTAGTAACCGAAGAGCAGACAAATCCTGTAGATACGCCAGACAGAAGTTTAAATATCAAGTGAGAAATTTGTGTGAAAAATCTGTATTTGATCCTCATTTCTGACATTCTAGATAAAACAGAGGATGATGCTGACCGTGAAGCTCAACTTCTAGAGATGAGGCTAACCTTGACGGAGGAGCGGAATGCGGTAATGGTCCCCTCTGCCGGCAGTGGCATTCCAGGGGCCCCAGCAGAATGGTATGGGTGCCGTCACATGTCTTCTGATGTTCTAGGTGCTCACTGAGCTGCCTGCTTTCTGTATGAATTTTGCCTGTGTTTCAGTAATGGAAGACTCATTATAGCACAGGGGAAATTTTTTTGAATTAGAGGAAGAGGTGTTAAATTATTTTCATGAATTGGAATAACTATGGCCTAAAACTATTTTATTAAATAATATTGTTATTGGCCCATGTAATTAAGATTTCTGAGAATCTAAATCAATATTTAATACCACTGCACTTAGCATTAAAAAAAAAGTTAATATGTTAATTCCTTGGGTCATTCCCTTAAAAGACCATTTGGTCATAATAAAATTGCATCTCCAAGAGTTTTGGGTTTTGGTGCTGGCTTAAACTGTACTATCAGCAAATGTTCTGTGCCACTTTATAGAAATTAAAAATAGTAAATTAAGCCATATGGGGCCCTTTGGTATGTAATTTTATAAGAAAGTAATTTTAAACAAGGGAGCTGTATTATAAACAGCTAGAAGACTGAATTGTAGTATCAGAACATATAATAATTGTACACGAGAGCACCAATGAAAAGCAACAGCAGTTACAGGTCAGTTTAGGGGCATCTCTGATGTGAAATAATAACAAAAACCCAATACCCACAGCTATTATTGGCTTGACCTGTACTCTTCTCAGTGTGGATTAATGCTGTGTCTCAAAGTACATGCTGCTCAGAAAGTCTGCTTTATTTGAGATGCTCTTTGTTCATTATGTTTTAGGACCCCAGTTCCTGGGATGGAAACACACATTCCTGTTATATTCCTTGACTTAAATGGTAAGTTAGGAAGTGCTTTCTGAAGTCTTACCTCTCACAAATTAGTGTCCAAGTAATACTTGGATTCCTTATATATATATATAGTTTATTACCAAGTTGGTTTCCATATAACCCCCAGTGCTCTTCCCCACAAGTGCCCCTCTCCATGACCATCACCTCCCTTCTCCTTCCTCCCTCCCTCTTCAGCCCTCAGTTTGTCCTCAGCATTCAAAAGTCTCATGATTTGCCTCACTCCCTGTCCCCAACTCTTTCCCCCCCTTTCCCATTCCCATGGTCTCCTATTAGGTTTCTCCTGTTAGACCTATGAGTGACAACATATGATATCTGTCCTTCTCTGCCTGACTTATTTTGCTTAGCATGACACCCTCTAGAACACTTGAATTCTAACAAAGTTTGCAGTCAGGTCGTTGTGTAAGCCTGAGGTTAGGGTCTATTTTATGTATGCTGAGGGATACTGATACTTGACAAAGAATGAATTTTCTGTAAGAATATTTTTTGTAGCAGTGATAAGAATGTTTCATCATAGTGCATTCTCACATTTCATTCTATAATCCATACAGCTGTGCATATGCCATGTTCTTATCATCAGGTTAGGATGTAGTGGTAATGTTTTCCTGCACTTAAAATATTTTCTTCTTTAATTCCTAGGAAAAGACTTCTCTCTAGAAAGAGATCCCAATGGAGCATGTGTTCTTTTAGCTGGTGTTTTCTTAGAATTGTCTAAAAAATTTCTCAGTTTTTCTCTGAGTTCTTATGCCCTTTCCTGCAATGCTTAATTATAAGAACTGGTCAATTTTTTCTGATGTTTTTCTCCTTCATGTAAAATTATAAAATATTTTGGATGTGGCTACATTTTACCTATACTCTGTCCAAGGAAGGAAAATAAAAATGAAAAGGTAGATTAAAAAGCTAAAAAGCAAGAGACTATTGATGTTGGCGAGGGTGTGGAGAGATGGGCACCCTCTTACACTGTTGGTGGCAATGTAAACTGGTGTAGCCGCTCTGGAAAACAGTGTGGAGGTTCCTCAAAAAACTATCCATAGAACTCCCTTATCACCCAGCAATAGCACTGCTGGGGATTTACCGAAGAGAGACAGAAATGCTGATGCATAGGAGCACATGTACCCCAATGTTCATAGCAGCAATGTCAACAATAGCCAAAACATGGAAGGAGCCTAAATGTCCATCACCTGACGAATGAATCAAGAAGATGTGGTATATATTCACGATGGAGTACTACATGGCAATGAGAAAGAATGAAATATGGCCCTTTGTAGGAAAGTGGATGGACCTTGAGGGTGTCATGCTGAGTGAAGTAAGCCAGGCAGAGAAGGACAGAAACCATATGTTTGCACTCATAGGTCTAGCAGGAAAACAAGAGAGACCTAATGGAGAACCAGGGGGAACGGAGGAGGGAGAGAGAGTTGGGTGAGAGAGGGATGCAAAACTTGAGAGACTATTGAATGCTGAAAATGAACTGAGAGTTGAAGGGGAAGGGGGAGGGGGAAAAGAGGTGGTGGTGATGGTGGAGGGCACTTAAGGGGAAGAGCACTGGGTGTTATATGGAAAACAATTTGACAATAAAATATTATGGAAAAAAATAATTTAAAAAAAAAGCTAAAAATAAATTAAAAGTCAGCAGTCACGTTCCTAAATAGCTACAGAAAAACCATGTGTTAAAATTAAGTATCCTAAATAGATAAGCTTGGATGTCCTCAGTGGTTTTCTTCCACCTACCTGAAAGTGAGTTATTGTATCTGAGGTATTTAGCATTTTATGCTGCTTAGCTTATTTAGATATATAGAAAATTATTACATGCACAGAGTTAGCAAATAATACTTAGTCATTTCCACAGTCTGTCCACCTGATGGGGTTTTAGTGTTTTGCCACAACACTCTACCCTACCTTGTTCTCTTGAGCCTTACATGCTGAAGGTTACTCCAGCCTGTTCTTGTGAGGTTCCTAGATAGATGAGGTGCCCTTGTGTGTACTTGTGTGTACGTGTGGAGGAGGGTGAGAGTGGAAAAGAATAAGCTTATAGAAGATCTGTTGGTACGGATATTCCAAGACGTGGTCAAGAGCATGTTCAGCCTTTTGCCCATTCTTGATCCACACAAGCCCACATACAAGAAAAGATACTTTTGATGTCTACTCACAAGCTTAAGATGGATAGGGGGTTGGGAGATCCAGGCTTAGAACTAAGTAACTAAAGGGCCAGGGGGCAACCCTCCAAGACTCTAGCTCACGTAGCCAATTGATTCTTTTGTTGAAGTTAACTGTCAGATAATTGGAATCACTCTCGCTTCTCATTTCTTCAGTGCACTAAAAGATAGGGAATTTGGGTTATAATCCTATCATTAACATTTATGGGCTGACCTTGAATAACCTGTTTGGTATCTTGGCTTCATTTGCCTTCCATGTAAAATAAAGCATAAAGGTAGGAGATTGGATAAGATAATTTCTTGAAAGTGTATCTATCTCTAGGAACTGTGAACTGTTTAATGGTCCTCTTCCATGTCATGTAAGATTTTAGAGCCAAAAGCAAATGAAATTTGAGGTAGTAGAATTTTAATACTAAGCACATTGAAATTTAGATGGTAAGAGTTATCCTTTAAGTGATCTCTGTATTTAATGGAACTTCTTTGCTTTTAGCTGATGATTTCAGCTCCCAGGATAATCTTGATGACCCAGAAGCTGGTGGATGGGATGCTACCCTCACGGGAGAAGAAGAGGATGAGTTCTTTGAACTGCAGATTGTAAAACAGCATGATGGAGAGGTAAATAAAGCATAACTAGGGAAAATCAGATGAAAAGTAGTTTCTTTAACCTGTCCATGAGTCTTTTGAAACAATCAGCAGTATAGCCACTTTAATGCTTCATTTGTTAAGATATATAAATGAACACCTTTCATTATGACTTCCAGAAAGATTAGAACCACTTCCAGAAGGAGTGGACAGTCAGATTACATCCACTTACCATTTATTTCTCCTCCTGGTAAAGGATCCCTGTTAGTATTCATTGTTCAAGTCAGCTTTGGTCCATTCTCTGGGGAAATTCCACTGAAGTACATACAGGTAAAAACCAACATGATATTTGGGATTTGTTTTGAAATTCTTTAGTAAAGATTTTTTTTAAAGTTTATTTTGAAAGAGAGCAAGCACATGAGCAGGGGAGGGGCAGAGAGCGAGGGAGAGAGAGAATCTCAAGCAAGCTCTGTGCTGTCAGTGCAGAGCCTGATGTGGGGCTCAAACCCATGAACTATGAGATCATGACCTGAGCTGAGACCAAGAGTCAGTTGTTTAGCCAACTGAGTTGCTCCAGTGGTAAAGACTTTTTAAGAAGAGAAAAAAGATGAAGCCAGTATGGCAAAATCTTGATAATGTTTGAATCTGGGTAACGGGTATATAGTGAGGGCTTATTATCTACTTCTGAGTATATATTGGAAAAATGATAAAGTAGTTTAAATAAGGAAAGCCGATGTGATGTGTAGGGCACATTATCACTTAGTGGTATTCTTAAGATGCAAAACTTTAATAGAAGGGAAAAAAGGCAACAAACTCAGCTGTAATACATTCTATACAAGAGTGGGCCTTCACCCTTCACTAATAAGTCAGTGTCATGAGTGACAAAGACGGGGAACCATTCCAGACTGACCTGGACTAAAGGGATATGACATCTAAATGCAGTTAGTGATCCTGGATTGGAACAGGTGAAAGATTTGAATGTGGACTACGTATGACATAATAGTATTATATTGATGTTAAAATTCCTGAATATAATTGTCTTATGGTTAAGTCAGAGGATTATCCCTGCTGTTAGAAGATACTTGCTAATGTATATAAGCATGTAGAGTTACAAGTCTGTAACTTACTCTAAAGTAGTGCAGCAAAAAAATAAATACACTGCTTGTGTATGTGTTGTGAGAAAGAGAAGGAATAAGTGGCAAAATATTATCAGCTGATGATTCTAAGTGGAAGGTAACACAGCAGTTCATTGTCCTAAATTTGCATCTTTCCTTTATGTTTGAGCATTTTTCGAAATAAAAACATTTTAAAAGGCAGCCAGCCAAGAACGTCATGCTGTGTACTTCCCAGACTAGGGTGATGGAGACCACATCCTCATATCCCATAGCCTTTCAGGGAGGTTCTAGTACATTTGTACTCATGACCAGCATATAGGCCTGTAGCCAAGTCAAGATGTTGGTGAGGTTTTTTTTCCCCCTCAGGAGGAGAGGGAAAGGTACGTTCTTTCTGTCTCTGCAGGTGAGAGCAGAAGCCTCTTGGGACTCTGCAGTGCACAACTGTCCCCAGCTCAGTAAAGGCACCCCTGCAGATGAGCGAGTGTATCTGATTGTGCGGGTGACAGTCCAGCTCAGCCATCCAGCTGACATGCAGTTAGTGTTACGGAAACGAATTTGTGTCAATGTTCATGGTCGGCAGGTGAGTCATTAATCTCGTTGAAGAAATGACTTTAATCACAGGTCTGACGTGAGGGCAGGGCTGGGATGATTGTTCTGGCCTCTTGTCCAAGCAGACTCTGTGAAGCATCGAGCATTTTCTTTTCAGCATGACTGCTGCTGTCCTGTAATTGTGCCTGCTTCGTCTGGCACATGCCGTCCCCACTTTCTCCTAGACAACATTAAATTGTTACAGTGAGCCTTTCTTATTACATAGTCACAAATTAACACCATCCTTTTGGCTGCCACAGAGCCCAGTCAAAGTGAAGTTCGCTGTTTTGTCTTTTGACTTTTCATTTGGGTCACACAAGATGTGAAGGTTCTCTGCAGATTAGCTGTTATTTGGACATCTTACCCTCCACTTTGCATATCTTTCTTCCCTTTCAGGCATCTCTCCTAATTCACTGATTCATATATTTGGAGAGTGTACTCTGTCAAGCTTTTGGGTAATAAGATAAGAAAGAAATAGTCTGCATTTTGAAATAGCTAGTGTCCATTGGTGTAGGTAGACACATGAACAGGTGGTCTGTGTCTATTGGGTTAGTGCTCTAATGCTGGTGCTCCTAGAGTGCTAGAAGACTGCGGGCAGGGAATGGAGAATTCACACCGAGCAAGTCAGAGCAGGTGTCAGAGAGGAGGGTAGCACGCGAGCCACTCCTTTTCAGACAGGGGCGTTGGGCAGGCAGAGGAGCAAGAATTGGCTATTCCGTGGAGAGGAGAAGACACATATGCAGGGTTAGTGAGGAGGGACAGGGTGTGGTGGGCTTGGACCACAAGAAGCAGAGTGTGACGGGTGTGCTCTGGGGGCCAGGGCCATGGCTGGCCGCACAATTGCAGCTGGATCAGGAAGGACCTTGTGCCATGTGACTGAGTTTAGCAGAAAACTTCTAGGTAAGAGTATAAACTGTTTCTGTCATTGGCTTTGCAAATATAGGACTTGGGAGGCTCATTCTAGAGATTCTTTTAAAGTGTCTGTGCTCATTTTTTTTTTTTGAGGCCTTCTCAGTACACTGACTAAAACTAGGACAGATGAAAAGAAATCTTTTCATTTAAAAGAGCACAGTCATGGTTGACAAAGTCCTAGATGTAATCTCCACCCCTAAAAATTAATCTTTAGTTCTAAATGTCACACTGATATCAATCTTTGAAATGAAGACTGGCGGTAATGCTGTTAAAATTGCAGCACTTTTGCTTGGCAATCCAGCATCAGTAAAATCCAGGTCATCGGGTTAGCTAGACGTATATGGTGTGGCTCCCGTTCACTGTTTTTTCCAGCTCTCTTTTCTCGGAAATCTTTAAGGGATTGAAAAAGACGTGTTGCTCTTGAACATTTTGAAGAGTGATTTGCCATGCATGAACTAGAGGTTCTGGTTGCCAGGCACTGAGACTGCCTTGGGACAACCACCAGCCCCACGGAATCCTTCACAGAAAGGGTGCATCATAGTATCACCTAGCTCCTTCTGCTCTGTGTGTGTGTGTGTGTGTGTGTGTGTGTGTGTGTCTTTGATTTGTTTTTATTTTTAATTTTTTATTATTAAGAAGTTGCCACATTTTTTCCCTGGTTGAAATGACTTGACATTATCAAATTGATACTAAATGACATGATAGTATTTTAGGGCATGCCAATTTCCCTCCTGATTTCAGATACTTCATTCCTAAAACTTACTTCTTTATAGCAAGAACAGGGGACCTCCTTATGACACTAATGTATGCAGATCAGCTTCAATAGTTCCATACAAAAGGAAAACAAAAAGTAAGGTAACAACAGCACCCACACCTCCCCTCCCCACCTGTTAAAAAAAAACCCTACCATTGCACTCTGATGAGTGGCTCAGCTTTGCACGGCTCAGGTTCATAGAGCGAAGGGCTGAAATCAGTGGTCTGTTTACATTCTGAAACTACAGTTCTTTTTTTTTTTTTTTTCATTTTTTAAAATTTATTTTGTGAGAGACATAGAGAGCAAACAGCAGAGGCAGAGAGAAAGAGGGAAAGAGAGAATCCCAAGCAGGCTTCATGGTGTCAGCACAGAACCTGCATTGGGGCTCCAGCCCACAGATTGGGACATCATGACCTGAGTCGAAATCAAGGGTCAGACGCTTAACTGACTGAGTCACCTTATAAAAGCTTATAAAAGCTACAGTCTTTTAAAAAATTAACTATAGAGCAGTGAAGAGGAGAAAAATTATTATTAACTAGGTTTGTGAAAATATGTACTTCTAGGACCAAACAGCTGGATTTTTCTATTTTCTTTGGGAGGTTTTCACATATTTCCTGCTTCCTTTTTGAATGAGGGAAGAGGTTGGGCATCAGTTTAATATTCTATCTTCTTATCTTGATTCACCAATTGTATTCTGCCCTCATCCCTGCTCTCTTCAACCTTTACAGGATGTTCAGTCTTAGCAGCATCTTCAAATGAGTCATCTATGCATTAATTCAACAGTTCAGTTCTTAACTGCAAAGAGCACAGTCAGCATAAACAATGACCATGCACTCTTAAATCATTCTTCATAACGATCCTGCTTTGGTCAAGAATTTAATGCCTGAACTTGTCAATATTCATACTGCAAGATGTCCATTGTACAGGAAAAAAAAAAGTGTAAGAGTACCAGTCCTCGCTTACATCTCAGAAGGTCATTTTATTGTGTCGAAGTCAACTGTCTTTTTTATGTAGCCTTTAAGCAGAGCTGAGCCAGATGCCCAGTGTCCATGTCCAGAGTTTTGAATTTACTCTTCATATATTGGGTATAGGACCTGTCACATGGCAAGAATCTAATAAATTGGTTCTGTGCCCTAAAGTGAAGTTGAGGAGCCTGTATTTAGTGATTTGGATTTCAGCTTGCTTATGTTGGAAATAAGCTCCATTTCTTTTTGGTTATAATGAATGCAGTATCCAAAATGCTCTGTTGATGAACACTCAGTTTTTGAGGTAGGAAACCATGTCTTTTGTTTTGTTTTTCTCCAGGGTTTTGCTCAGAGTCTCCTAAAAAAGATGTCACATCGAAGTTCTATTCCTGGCTGTGGAGTGACTTTTGAAATTGTCTCCAATATTCCAGAGGTGAAGGATCGTACGAAACTTGAGTTTACTAAAACTAAGTGTGTAAGAACAGCTAAGTCCCTGAAAAGTCACCTACCCAAGAAATACATAGTCCATGAAAATGTTTAGGCAAATGCTATATGTTTGTAGAGGAATTTCCTAATCTTAATGTGATTCATAGTAAAGTGTACTTGTGTTTCTGATTTTAGTATTTTTATAAAGAACTTTATTTTGAAAAGCAAATCAATACTCTTAGAAGACAGCACTCCTTTTCATCCCTAATAGACATAAGGTAACACTATTGTAACCCTCCAAAGGAAGCAACATAGTGCAAAACAGAGATTCAAACTTTCATTTTGGAATCACACAGAAATCTTATTTTCGTCACCGCTCAGTAAGGTGCACTTGATGAGTTATTTTGAGCCTCAAGTTTTTTCACTTATCAGATTGGGTTAGTGATACCTTCTGTACAGTTTTTTTTTTTTTAATGTTTTTTATTTATTTCTGAGAGACAGAGAGAGATAGCAGTGAGCAGGGGAGGGTCAGAGAGAGATGGAGACACAGAATCTGAAGCAGGCTCCAGGCTCTGAGCTGTCAGCACAGAGCCCAGTGCAGGGCTCGAACCCATGAACTGTGAGATCATAACCTGAGCATAAGCTGGATGCTTAACCGACTGAGCCACCCAGGTGCCCCTGTACAGTTATTTTTTTAAAGATTAAATGAGACCATGTATACAAGTTGTTGTGCACACACTCAACCGCAAATTGTAATTGCCATTATTATAGATCCTTTTATTATTTTCCTCTCCTTATTCTGAACTGAGAGAGTCATAGGAATCAAACAAATGGAGTTTAAAATACTCCCTGACAGAAGCTTGCTGGACAATGTAGTTTACATTTGCTTCCTAATGTTTAATCGCAGATTTGTTCACCTGGTGTTTGGCACAGCTGGCAATGGGAGCCTTCTTTACCAGGGTAGGAAGACGTGAGGGTTCTTAGGAAAGGACTCTGCAAAAGGGAACGCAGAGCCGACCCTTCTGTCACGTTCACCGTCCAGAATCAAGGAGTAGGTGAAGAGGTGCAGATTATACTTTCCTTGGGAGTGAAGAATGGGAAAGTGCGCTGGCAGTGGACACTCTCTGCTAACCACACCATCCACATCAGCACCATACCCTTCATTTTGAGTGCTGGAAGTTGTTGATTTCATTGAGTATTTGAACAGTAGGTGGATAAAATGTGTTTTAATGCCGTGAGTTTTTGGAAGGGTGGAAAGATTAGATAGTGCTTAGGCTCTGCTTTAGATTTCTTATACCACAAGAAGTCTTGTACTGGACCTCCAAGGTGTTAGACTTACATAGTAAGTATTAGCTATTTATTTGGAGCCTGCTGCACATTTTAGAAATAAGTCTGTTTTCAGAGTTAGACTAGCTGAAAAATCTTGGGTCTGTAGTCGATTACTCTCTGTATACTTATATGCTCAGCAAGAGACTCACTGTTTATTCTCTGTGTCTGAACGTTTTATGTCTTTCTGGTTGTTTCATACTTTAACTCTATACATGGTTTGAATACGGTTGAGAAACAGTGACCTCTGTAAGTGAACTCTCTTCCATTTTTCCATTTCTCTCATCTTTTTCCCCCTCCTGCCTCATCCCCTCCCGACTGTAGGTTCCTTATCCTCTTTAAAGGTGCTTTTATTCTCTGAGTGCTACAGTTTTCAAAGGGAGGAAATGCAGGGAGATCTCTTGGGAGAGACGCACATGGCCTCATGTGATTGGGCTGCCTGTGAACAATTAGCTAAACATCTAAGTCGGCAAGTCTTATTTTCACATTATTAAATCCTGATGATAAAAGGGAACTGCGAGACTTAAAACTTACAGGGAAAGGACTACACTTAGTTTATTTTTTATTTAGAAACAAAAAGATTCCTGAAGGAACTAGGTTTCATCATGAAACATCCTTGAAAAATTCTCTGTCTTCCCTGTTATAGCAGTTATGAGAGTGGTGGCAAAAAGAACTGATGATAGGCCAGAGAAAAGGACCCTGTAATTCCACCTCTAGGTGCTGACCTAGGCTGCTCGTAGCAGCTTAATCCAGAGAATCTAGAACTGGAAAGGATCCAAACATCCATCGGCGGATGAATGGATAAGCAACTTGTGGTATATCCATAGGGTAGACCATCACTTAGCTACACAAAGAAATGAACTTCTTCAATGAATCCCGGGATCATTATGCTGAATGCAAGAAGCCAGACACAAGAAAGGATGATTCCATTTACGTGAAATTCTAAAACAGGTGAAACTAATCTGTGGTGAAAGAAATTGCCATGCCTTGGGGGAAGGATAGGCTGTAAGTGAACTTTCTGAGGTAATGGAAATGTTTTGTATCTTGACAGGGACGTGGGTAACATGAGTGTATCTGTTTTTATAAAACTCAAGTTTCCCTTTTCTTATAAAATCAGGGTAATGTCTGTTCTATTCAGACACCAAAAAGTATTGTGTGTTGAGAGTAAAAGGACTACTCTGTCAGGAATATCAGGAGACCTAAGTTCTAATCTTGCCTCTCTTGCCAATTACGTGGCCTTCCCCTTTCCTCATCCATGAAATGAGGGTGACTGCTTCTTTTCAGGATTATTAAAAGGCTCAAATGAATCACTGTAGGAGAACAGAAGTTTTGTGAACTTCAGCCACCTTCCCGATTCTTCCATATTTTGTATGTTCTTAAAGCTTATTTAAATCTTAAAAAATATTTTAAACATTAGAATGTGTCTAATAATTGATATCTTAAAATTAATTGGTGTTGATGGCATCCTAAGTTGCAGTGGCATATGGATATATATTTTGTGGGTTTTGATATAATTTGAACAAATTTTCAAGTAAATAAAGTATCAGATTTTCTCTGAGAAGAGTAATTTGTTAGGAGCCAAGCTTGCCTGACATGATTAAATACATTAACAACATCCCTCCCTAACTTGTGAGCTTCTTGTTTATCTGCATGGGCCACCCATGTCAGAGGAGCAGGGCAGGATTCTTGGAAAGAGCACAGTAAGTGAGAATTTCCTGGGATACTTTTCTTCTTGGTGGGTGCCATCGTGCCTTTGGCCTCTCTCACTCCAGAGTTGAAGACTGAGACCAGTTGTAGAAGGTGCCACGTGTTGAATGTGTAGTCTGTAGTCGCCTGGTGAGGGAAGGGGTGGAAAGTCAATCCTCCTTTTCATTCTTATTCTCCATACCTGTGTCTGCCTCCTGCTAGAGTTGTTTGGACCCAACCCCTGTCTTGCTGCCACCCCAGCTTCTTGTTCCTCTCCTGCCCCTCATGATGTATTTCTGAAGTATTGTGGTGGTGGTATATTTCCAGCCATTTCCACCAAATCGTTTGTAACCAGTAACATTTCTATTTGCAATAGAAACATAGTAGAGGATGATTTTATTGAGAATGTGCTATATTTCAGCGGCACTTGTTTAATCTTTCAAGTTAACCTAACTACCAATTTATACTGTAATTTCTGTGGGAAAATGCATTTTGAGTTCCAAAAGCTGGCAGTAAAATGGAGTTTTGGAATATATCTCATTTAGTTCAGTACTCCGTATGTATGTATTTGTATAGATCAAGAAGGTTTTGTGTTTTCTTCTACAAAGTACTTAATTTTAATACACAATTTTCTATTCTCCAGGATGCCCAGGGAGTAGAGGAACGAGAAACATTAGCAAGAATGGCAGCTAATGTTGAAAACACAGCTACTGCTGACTCAGAGGCTTATATTGAAAAATACCTCAGAAGTGTGCTGGCTGTGGAGAACCTTCTCACTTTAGATCGTCTTCGCCAGGTTAGCCAACCGAGCTGGTAGCAGTGGTGCTGGCCCTGCCTGATTCTCTTCGCCTCTCCACAATTCGCAGGATTGTCACATCTAAACTTTTGAAGCATCTGTTTAAGTGGAGCATATTAATTTAGATTCAACTTATCAGTGAAGTCTTGAATCATACAAAAGCTAATCTGGGAAGTTACTTTTCTCAGTACACTAAATGGTATCTAGTTGCCTTGAGTTAATGGGAGAAAATATTTAACTCTTGGTGGCTGAAGAATTGTTATAAAAATTCTTTGATAATGGACAGTAATGTCGTGGAAGAAATAACGTCGTAGATATGAGGCAGAATGGGTCCTTCTTTGCTTAGCTGGATGTATCTGCCATAGCCTTCGAGTGGGTATCTAGAAGGAATAATGGAGATGCCAGCAGTAAACCTAATCCTTAGTGGAAACTTAAACCTCATTTGACGTTGCAATATTGAGACTTTTATTGTTTTTAACCAAAGATCCTAATGAAAAATAAAAGGTGAATGATCTATTTTTCATGATCTTTCTCCTGGGACTAACTCCTGGCCAGCTTCAAGGGGGCTGTCAGGAGATAAAGAAAAGAATGAGCTAGGTAACCAACAACTACATAATTAACTTTGAGTATTCCACAGTGATTGGAATTAGGTCATTCCATCTTGTGAAGTGACAGCCATTATTTAAAGAACTAGATAGTATCTCAAAGACTGCTCTACATGCCGTTGCTTTGGGGGTGTGTCTCTGACATGTGTTTTTCCTGTGTATGTTTTCTGACAGGAAGTCACAGTGAAGGAACAGTTGACAGGAAAGGGGAAGCTGAGTAGGAGGAGTATTAGCTCTCCAAATGTGAACAGAGTGAGTACATGGACTCCGTTCTGGGCTCCCTGGACTCTCCTTCCCAGTTCCTCTTTGCTTGGATAACTCTTCTCCATCCTCGTAACTCTCATCTTGGGTATCATTTCCTTCTCCAAACTGATGTAGCATCTGCATCACTGTCCTCACCAGTATGGTAGGGAAAGGATCCGTAAAGTATGTCCCTAACATCTCTCATTTATTTTTGTATGAGCAGTGCCTAGCACAGTGACTGGGTGTTCAGTGAGTGTGTGTTGAACTAAAGCAAAACTAGCCGAGTGCCTTGGGTAAGCGATTTGAATTTTCTGGGCCTAACTTAATTACTTTTTCATTGAGGAGAAGTCTGGATTTGGTTTACAAACTGAGTTGCTGAAAGGCCATCCAAGGTAGCATAAATGAGTAAAATAAGTTAGGTTTGTTTCATAACAGTGTCTTAAGTTTATTGTTGTTTTTTGAAACATAAATACAATTTACGTGCATAGTAAGCATACAAATAATTCTTCACAAAGAAATATGATTGTGGCCTGTGATTTATCTCTCCTTTCCTTACTTATGACAAAGATGTGGGTATGAGAAATACTACCTTTGTCTGAATTTTACACTAAGGAAAACCATGGTACAAGCATTGTAATAAAGAGCAGCAGACCCTTCGCCTTCGTGTTTGAGAGATGATAGAGACAGGGAGGGAGAGTATCAGATGGGAGGGCACAGGGGGCCTCCGAGTGACCGAATGACATCACTAATGATCTCAGACTGAAAGATTGGGAACATTCTCAGATATTAAGAAATATCATATTATTTCAACTTAAAATCTTCTCATTTATTCAGAAAATGATACATCAAAATGCAGAGATACTTGCAGTGGTTTGGCATTTAGAATCCAATGGTTTAAAATTAAATAGCTTGTGTCTATACAGCTGCTACAAATACCCAGAGAAGGAAGTCATAAGATCAGGACATGGTAAGATAACCAGTAACTTGGTATCCTTTCACCAGACGGGAAAACACAGATGAAGTGGCCCTTACTGAGGCCCTGCCTGCTGTTGCCTCAGTGTAAACTGGGTTTTTGATCTTACACAAGCCTCTTGACTTAAAGTTCCATTCAGTTAAAAAAAATTTTGTGCCTACTAACATCCCGAAGTTTACACTAGCCTGGTATACAGCTTTGGTCTTCACAACATCTCTGCTACCAGACTTTAATGTCTTGTTGATTTGGTTTTCAAATTCTTGTATTTTTTTTAATGTTTATTTTTAAGACAGAGAGAGACAGAGTGTGAATAAGGGAGGGGCAGAGAGAGAGGAAGACACAGAATCTGAAGCAGGCTCCAGGCTCTGAGCTGTCAGCACAGAGCCCAATGCAGGGCTCGAACCCATGAACCACAAGATCATGACCTGAGCTGAAGTCAGACACTTAATCGACTGAGCCACCCAGGCTCCCCCAAATTCTTGGATTTCAAGGACTATAGATTTATATACTTTCTTGCATAAAGGACTAACACCTTCTGTATTTCTTCTTCAGTTGTCTGGCAGCCGACAAGACCTTATCCCATCCTACAGTCTAGGCAGCAACAAGGTAAGTGTTTATAACTTGTTTTTTGTCAGTCTTAGAACAGCTGCCCATTCAGCTTCCCTCTGCTCAAATACCACATGCTAGCTTTGCGTGTCAGAATTTTACCTCCTCTTCTATACTGTGTGAAATTTATTGGAAAGTGTTTAGAGTTCATGTCTTTTTATTTTCCAGTCAAATTAAAGTTTACTAGGGGCACCTGGGTGGCTCAGTCAGTTGAGCATCCGACTTTGGCTCAGGTCATGATCTCACAGTTTGTAGGTTCGAGCCCTGCATCGGGTTCTGTGCTGACAGCTCAGAGCTTGGAGCCTCCTTTAGATTCTGTGTCTCCCTCTCTCTCTGCCCCTCCTTTGCTCGGGCTTTCTCTCTGTCTCTCAAAAATAAACAAACATTAAAAAAAAATTAAGATTTACTAGACCTTATTACTCTACTCTTTAAGGGTTAAAACCCAATATTCTTACTTAGGTTCATGTTTCTATTTAAAATGTTTTTCCTGTTTGTGTCAATAAAAAAACTTCGAGTCAGATTTTTAATAGTAAAATCTTGATGTAATGATTACACATCTGTGAAGAATAAATAGATGTTATCTGAAAGTTAATTTGCTAGAAGATAGAAAAATAAGGGAACAGAACTTTTGTTAACTGGAATTTATGGTTAATGTAGTGTTCCCCAATTTAACAGACTTCTGAGCATAGAAAATTCTTTATCATTTACTTAAAGGGATCATACTTGAAATTGTTGTAACTGGATGTCCTATATCACAGTTTTTTGTGCCTGATGTTTTTTGAGGGCTCTGGTTAGATATTGAGACATCCAACCAACTGTGGGCAACAAGCCCTGATTGGTATCTTAACCCTTGAGGAGGGTAAAAGTGACTTAGAAAAGTTGTCTTATAATATAGCCCAATATCAGACATTTGTTTCAAAATAATTTTGAGGGAGAACGGGGGTATAGATAAAAAAAAGATGGGCTGTTTACTGATAATTGTTATAGCTGAGTGGGATTCATTATATTATCCTTTCTTTCTACTTTTGTCAGTTATTCTATACTCTGTATTTGTATATTTGAAATTTTCCTCATGAAAACTTAAAAAATAATAAAGTTGATGAATAATTAATTAGACTCATTCTTAAGATCTATGTTACTAGTTTACCTGAAATAATACATTAAAATGTGTGTGTGTGTGTATATATATATACACACACACACACATATACCATTATTTCAAGCAAACTTCTAGTAACCTAGATCTGAAAAATGAACTACACACACACACACACAAATTGTTCTCCAGGTTATTAATTTATATTGATCACCTAGCATGTCTCTCAAAGTGTGCTATGTACTACTCCTTTATACTGATTCAATGATGGATTTGATTAGTTCTTTCTAAAAAAAATTTTTTTTAACATTCATTTATTTTTGAGAGACAGAGCATGAGCAGGGGAAAGGCAAATAGAGGGAGACACAGAATCCAAAGCAGGCTCCAGGCCCTGAGCTGTCAACACAGAACCTGATGTGGGGCTTAAAATCATGAAACACGAGATCATCACCTAAGCTGAAGTCAGACAATCAGTTGAGCCACCCAGGTACCCCTGATTAGTTCTTGATAAGCACAGCATAGGTTGTGATTACCAGAACAAAGCTGAGATTTTGGGAAATTTTGTCATTATTTTAGATGTAAGTAAATGAAATACTTTAAGGAAAATATCATCACTTGAAAGAAAATTATTATGCTTTGTCTACATCACAAATAAATGGAAAAGGGAACATAGATGCTGTACTAAAGTATGATAGACTAGGAGACCAAAGGAGGGAGTGGGCGCTTTCAGAGGCAGTATTCACAGATCAAGAGAGACTGCAGAAAGGTGATCATCCCTGTGAGCTGAAGGATGATGAAGTCCACCGAGGTAGGGAAGGAGTCAAAGCAGCAGTGTGAACAAAGCATGGAGGGATGAAACAGCTAGCTATGTTGATGACAGTGCATGCGGTGTGATGAAGGAGAGGGGGTACTGCAGATAGAACCCAGAGAGAAGGGACCTGATTGTAGAAGTTCTAACATTTTATGCCGAGGAGTAATGGGGAGGCAGGTAGTCACTGAAGAAGTCATGGCAGTAACATGGCTAAAGTTGAAGTGGAAAGTGTTTTTAAACAGTCCACCTAAATCCCACTTGGGTTTCTGGCGATGGCCTATAAAATTACATTAGAATAATGTATACAGTACAGACATACACAGTTAGCAATGTGAAAGTATGAAAAAAATTTAGTTGGAGGATGGAGGAGATCAGGTAGGGGAGGAAATTCAGCAGTGGGAGGGAGAGGGAGAGCGATTCAGGTATATTAAAGAGAACTTCTAGAACTCTGAAGGCGTGAGGAGTGAGGTTGGGTAAAGGAGGATACGAGAGTGACAGAATGGAGAGATGAACTATAGGAGGGACGGGTTTGGGGCAGAGAATGATTTGGTTCAATTTTTTGATAGAAGGTATCATTGCCAGTTGAAGGGTCTGGAAGCCTTGGCAGGAGACAGTTTGGGGAGCTGAGGGCATAGTTAAAACCTAGTTTCATAGTTGAAACATCTATATAAAGGCAGAGCTCGAGGGCTTGATAATACTCATGGGCATGTGCCTGAGGAGAAGCTGGCTGGGCTGATGGAAAAGGAGTCCCCAAAGAGGAAAGAAGACCCCGCAGAGAGTGGATTGAAAACTGAGCAGAACGGACTTTGCAAGTTTGAAGAACGACTCCTTCCAGTTTCCTCAGGGACCGCAAGATGAGGACTGAAAGACTTTCCAATGTGACAGTGAAGAGATTGTTGGAGCCTTTCCCAGGGCATCTTCTGGGAGGGTTGGGGAGAAGTTAGCAGGACACGTCATATTAAATGAGTAACATCATGCATTTTGTTGCTCTGCTGAGGATCTTCCCTTTTTTCAGTTATCTTGACCTCTTGGGGTTCCTGGGTAACTTAGTGAAGATGAGAAGTCTGATTTTTGCCCTCTCAGGTTTTACTGGTGTCATGGTGCCATCACAGCAACAAGGGTTTGGATCCCTCTGCTCTCCTTCAGTGTATATTAGGAGTTGTCATAGACTTCACACAGGTTAAATGCCTTTTTTCCCAATGGCAGCAGTTGGCAATCTTCCTCAAAACTTGGCTTCGGATATCCCTCCTCAACCATAGCATTCCCCAGCCTCTGGAAGTATTGTCAGGGAAAACAGAAGGTGCCAGCTTGCCATTACTAACTTTGCTCCCAATTCAGCTCTGAAGCTATTATTTTGCCTCCTTTTGGACTCTTGGCATCCCTGGTCCCTGAAAGGTTAGTAGGTGAAGCTGTGGACATCCCTGGACTTCTTGCTAGGTTGAATGAAATGTCCACACATCGTAATTAGAGACTGTTTGCTTTTCACTAGGAGAAGGTAGAAGAAAACTTTTCTAAGACAGATTTCTGTGGGATGGACCTGTTTAAGGGGTAAGGTATTCAGCTGATAGAGGATTGTAACTATGATGCTAGAAAACTAAGTGAAAAGAATATGATGCAAAGAGGATTTGATTCCAGGCTCACTTCAGAAGGGAGTACAGAGTAGCTGCCCCATTTTCAGGGGCGGGTCCCTCAGTTTTATCATCTAACGCAGAGCATCTTAAAAGATTTTTAGGAAAAATAAATATTCTTAAAATTATATTTTCCTGCCAGTGAGGGAAAAAAGAAAACCTTTTCCTGCTAATAGCAGTAAAGAATAGAGGTTCTTCCTGTGGCCTTTAAAGGAAATAGTGAAAAACATTTTCAAATCCAGCATTGCCTTGTATTCAAAAAATGTTTTTAACACTACCCATAATAGAATGCCTCAGGATTGGGTGGTGCTTAAACGACTTGACATACAAATTATCGAAATCCCATTAAACCCTTTTACACAGCAGCAGTGCTCATCTACTTGTGAAATGAGATATGGACAAGAGTGTCCATTGACACATTTTTATAATGGCAGAAGATTGGAAGCAAACTAAATGTCCATTGGTTTGATCTGGTTAAATACTCTTTATCTGGGCACATGCCACACAAGTGCGCATGCACATGCAAATAAATAAATGGGATACTGTGCAGCTGCAAAAATGATTAGGAGTGCTTCCAGGTACTAATATGGAAAAGTACCAGGATATACTCAATGATTAAAATGCCGTGCAGAGTGCTGGTGGGAATGCAAACTGGTGCAGCCATTCTGGAGAACAGTATGGAGGTTCCACAAAAAACTAAAAATAGAACTACCCTATGATCCAGCAATTGCACTACTAGGTATTTACCCAAAGGATGCCAAAATACAGATTTCAAAGGGTACATGCACCCCAGTGTCTAATAGCAGCATTATCAACAGTAGCCAAATGAGGGGCACCTGGGTGTCTCAGGCGGTTAAGTGCTTGACTCTTGATTTCAGCTCAGGTCATGGTCTCATGGCTTGTAAATTCTACACTGTGTCAGTGCAGAACCTATTTGGGATTCTTCTTTCTCTCTCTCTCCCTGGCCCTCCCCAACTATCTCGCACTCACATATGTACACTCTTAAAATAAATAAATAAACTTGAAAGAAAAAAACTTAAAAAAAAAAAACAAAACCGCACACACAATAGCCAAACTATGGAGGGAGCCCAAATGTCCATCAACTAATGAATGGATAAAGAAGATGTGGTGTATATGCAATGGAATATTACTTAGCCATCAAAAGGATGAAATCTTGCCATTTACAAGGGCTTAGATGGAGCTAGAGTATATTATGCTAAGTGAAATAAGTCAGTCAAAGATGAATGCAATATGATTTCACTCATGTGGAATTAAGAAACAAAACAGATGAACATATGGAGGAGGGGAAGAGAGAAGGAAACAAACTACAAGAGGCTCATAATGATAGAAAACAAACTGAGGGTCATAGAGGGAGGTGGGTGAGAGGTGGTCTAGATGGGTGATGCATATTCAGGAGCGCACTTGTGATGAGCACTGGGTGTTGTACATAAGTGATGAATCACTGAATTATACTCCTGAAACCAATATTGCACTGTATGTTAACTAAAATTAAAAAATTAAGTGCAGAATAGTATTCTGCCATTTGTATTACAAAAGGGACAGGAGAGAAGTGTGTGTACTGTGTGCAGATTTGCTTAAATACATATAAGAAGCCCTAGAAGCCTATCTAGGAAGCTAATATGATTACTTATCTGCCTGGGGGAGGGTGGAAGTAGGTGGGGAACAGAGCAGGTAGGGGTAGAGGTAGGAGGTTTGTCACAGTGCCCTTTTTTATATTATTTGGTTTGGGGATCATGTGAACAAATTAGCTATTTAAAAAATAAACTAGAATTAACATATATATATATAACATATATATAAAAGATATATACACTATATATAAAAACATACATAGGAAAATCTCAATAGGA
>NC_043700.1:47587829-47690485 GCF_006229205.1 Suricata suricatta | reverse complement strand
CCATGACCATCACCCCTTCCCTCCCTTCCCCCTCCCCCTTCAGTCCATGGTTCGTTTTCAGTATTCAATAGTCTCCCTTGATCTGTGTCCCTCACTCTCCCCTGCTCTCTTTCCCCCTTCCTCTCCCTATGGTCCTCTGTTAGGTTTGTCCTGTTAGACCTATGAGTGCAAACATATGGTTTCTGTCCTTCTCCGCCTGACTTATTTCACTTAGCATGACACCCTCGAGGTCCATCCACCTTGCTACAAATGGCCAGATTTCATTCTTCCTCATTGCCATGTAGTACTCCATTGTATATATATACCACATCTTCTTGATCCACTCATCAGGTGATGGACATTTAGGCTCTTTATAGATTTTGGATACTAACTCTTTATATGTCATTTGCAAGTATCTTCTCCCATTCCTTTTAGTTTTGCTGATTGTTTCCTTTATTTTTGATAAGGTCCCAATAGTTCATTTTTGCTTTTGTTTCCCTTGCCTCTGGAGACGTGTTGAGTTCCTGTCTTATGTTTAGGTCTTTCATCCATATTGAGTTTTGTGTGTGGTGTAAGAAAATGGTCCAAGTTCATTTTTCTGCACATCGCTCTCCAGTTTTCCCAGCATCATTTACTGAAGAGACTGTCTTTATTCCATTGTATATTCTTTCCTGCTTTGTCAAAGATTAGTTGGCCATACATTTGTGGGTCCATTTCTGGGTTCTCTATTCTGTTCCATTGATCTGAGTATCTGTGTTTGTGACAGAAATATAGCTTAAAGTCTGGGACTGTGATGCCTCCAGCTTTGGTTTTCTTTTTCAAGATTGCTTTGGCTATTCGGGGTCTATTCTGGTTCCAAACAGATTTTAGGATGGTTTGTTCTAGCTCTGTTCTAGCTCTGGTGTTAGGTATTGCATTGAATGTGTAGATTTCTTTGGGTAATATTGACATTTTAACAATATTTGTTCTTCCTATCCAGGAGCATGGAGTCTTTCCATTTTTTGTGTGTCATCTTCAATTTCTTTCATCAGCTTTCTGTAGTTTTCAGTGTATAGATTTTTCCCCTCTTTGGTTAGATTTATTCCTAGGTATTTTACGGGTTTGGGCGCAAGTGTAAATGGGATCAATTCCTTGATTTCTCTTTCTGCTGCTTCATTGTTGGTGTATAGGAATGCAACTGATTTCTTCGCATTGATTTTATATCCTATGACTTTGCTGACTTCATGGATCAGTTCTAGCAGTTTTTTGGTGGAATCTTTTGGGTTTTCCATATAGAGTATCATGTCATCTGCAAAGAATGAAAGTTTGATGTCCTCCTGGCCAATTCGGATACCTTTTCTTTGTGTTGTCTGATTGCTGAGGCTAAGACTTCCAATACTATGTTGAATAACTGTGGCAAGAGTGGACATCCCATCTTGTTCCTGTAGGAAGTGTCATTTCTTAGACTGTCAGTTACAATATCCTCCAGCCTTTCAGGCATCCCCTTGCTTTCAGAGTATCCATCATCATCCTCCCTCTTTTCTTTTGGAACAGCATGGCTTCAGCGATATTAAGGTAGAAGACACAGCGAAGGGCCATATTGTCCTTCTCCAGGAAGCTGAGACGCTCATCCAGATTGAGGAAGATTCGACCCATATCATTTGTGACAATGATGAGATGCTCAGGGTTCGACTACGGGACCTCGTTCTCAAATTCCTACAGAAGTTCTGAGTGGAACATCTAAACCATTTCTATTTCACTGAAACCCTCCAGTTCTTCATTATGGCTGCCCAGCACAAACTGAGAAAGGGCTCAAAGAGTTGGTCATGTCTTTGTGGTGGTCAGAGACTTAGGGAATAAAGAAGTGGCCCTTGAGGGATGTGATTGTCAGGAGTTACGGCCAGAATCTCCTGGAGAGCTCTTGCTTTACACTTAAACTCATTTTCTTCCCAATTCTGGGTATCCAGGAACGGTAAGGCAGTGAGCTGAAGAGTAGCATAAAAGTAACAGAAGCAGCTTCCCAAGAGGCTAATGGTGGAAGGCGTAGGTGAGTCAGTTTTGATTGACTTAAGTGGTCCGTGTTTATTTTTCGTGGTTTCATGGGCCTTGGGCAGAGGAACTAGTCTTCGATTTTGTTTTATTTACTTGTGTACAGTGCTCCACCCAGTAAGAAAGATAATCCCCCAATCAGTGAAATGAACCATCTGTATTTTATATTGTGAGCCCATTTTGTTAATAAAACTTATTTTTATATAAGTATCTGTACTCTGTTTAACCTAGAATTTATACATTGATTTAGTGTCTGAAAAACTATGAAAATATACAGAACAGCATAAACTTAGAAAATACCATGGCAAATTTTAATTCGATGTGTGCATTCATATAAACTCAACATGGTTTAGAAAACTCAGATATGTTTTTCTTAAATTGCATGAAAATGTGTTTATCTGAGCTGTATCTATATTTTAAAAAAAAACACCAATGTGGGGGCACCTGGGTGGCTCAGTCAGTTAAGCGTCCAATTCTTAATGTCAGCTCAGGTCATGATCTCACAGTTCATAAGTTCAAGCTCTGCATCTGGCTCTGTGCTGACAACACAGAGCCTACTTGGGATTCTCGTGCTGCCCCTCTCTCTGCCTCTCCCCCCGCTCACACTCAAAAATAAATAAACAAAAAAAGAAAAAGAAAACCCAACATAGATTGGTATGGCAGCCTTAACCTTCTAGGGTCAGGCCCAGAACAAGCAGCTCAGGCTGGGCTGGGCAACCCTTGCCCGTCACTGCCTTCCTCACAGATTATCAGGATTCCCTACATTAAGCAGAGCATTAAACTCTGCTGCCCATAGATCCTCGCAATCGTACGCTACTACATTTGAAATAATACTGCTTAATTGTTCAAAACAGTTATGTACCAAATTACTTCTAAGCTTCAGTTATCACACACACACACACCAGTTATGCAGGTACTGGGGGGGTGGGGGAGGGAGGGGGAGGTCAGAGCACAAGTCTTGGAATTGGTCAGCTAGGGAAGTAGGCCCGGGTCAGCCTGTCCCTACAATCTCTTTAGACTGGTTGAAATTCAGTCAGTAGTCCCCATCCTTCAACTTAGCCAGCAGCTAAGTGTCACAAAGGGATTTATGATGTAAATGAAAGGAATGAATGATGTAAAGTCCTATAGAATTACTTGCTCAGGCTTCACAGAGAGTGGGTTGTCCATTCTCTGAATGGCCCTACCAATGGAAAGGGATTCTTTGGCAGAGGACGATGCCATCCCCAGCGTTGCCAGACTTGGACACAGGAGTCCTCAGCTTCTGCAGCCACTGTGTTCCAGCGTACAGGTCATCCCATTCGGGGGGCCGACAGCCATGGGAGGGGACTGACATTACAAGAGATTGACAAGCCATCGCAATGAAAGTTTACTTTTTATTTTAGGAGGAGATGATAAGTATGCATCACATGTCGGCATACTTCCTAAAAAAACTTTTGATAGAAATCAAGTTAAACTTCAAGCATCTTTAAAAATACAAAAGCAATATAAAATAGAGCTCAAGAAAATCAAAATGGTTATCTTACTTGGATTTGTCCAAGTTTGATTTCCTTTAAAGGCTTGCTCATAGAGCCCCACGCATTAATCTTTTGAGAGGTGATTACTCAAGAAACAAACAGTATATAAATGCAGATTAGTACATTGACAGGCAAGGAGTAATTGAGAAATTATAAAGGCTGTAATCAAGTCACCATCACCAACTTAGTGGCAAAAGCCAGAGAGGCAGGAAGAAGCAAAGAATCATTTGTTAGAAGAGAAAGAAAATCTAGAACTGACCTTTGTAAGTATTAGGAGAGGGCAGTGATGAATTACCACCTAGAGTTAGGTATCTGAATACCAAAGTGGGTTGGTTGGTGGAAGACCCAGAAGAAACGGCAGGACCTGCCTTCCTGTGCTACAATTATATTGCCGACGGTGTGTCCATGGTGTAGACATGCAGCCCACTGACTGCGGACGCTGACCTGGTAAAGGGTTTGACATCTAGACCAAGGTCTACTCAAGCCCAACAAAATCCTAATGATTTACTAGTAACTGAAAAACCGTTAACAGTGAAGAGGAACCTGTTTTTGTTATTTCTTTTAATCTAAGAAGCGGTGTGTCTATTATGTAACAAATTACTCCCAAAACTCGGTGGCTTAAAGCAACATTTATTACCTCCCCATTCCTGTGGGTCAGGAGTCTGGCGTTGCTTGGTCGGTGCTCCTGTCTAAGGGTTGTCTCTCCACGGGGCTTCAATTAAGATTTTGGACGAGGAAACTGAGGTACAAAGGTTAAGCAACTTTTCCTAAAACATACAGTCAATAAGTGCTATCTCCTTACCATGATGTCCTACCTGAGTGTCAGGAACAGGAGCAGGCCAGGAAGGGGGACATGTCTGTTATGCCACTGCTTTTCAAGTTACGGTAACAGCTACGCCTCTCCTTGATCCCTTGGGAACTTGAAGCTTTTGGATTACAGGTACAGGGCATCCCATTCAGGGGGCCGACAGCCATGGGAGGGGATTGACAAGCCATCGCAATGAAAGTTTATTTTTTATTTTAGGAGATGATAAATATGCATCACATGTAGACATACTGCCTAAAAAACTTCTGATAGGCAGGAGTTGGCTTTTCCAGACGACAGTGAAATATCAGCAGGAATAAGCGAAGAAGCCTAAGCTGTATGATGATACATTCTTAAGAGCCAAGCAAACTGGTGGATAGGAAAGGGAGATACTACTTTCTCTGGCCCCGAGTGCAGTTTTCCCTGCAGCCATAGAGGAAGTTGAATGTTGTCTCTGTGTTTTATTGCTACACTTTGGGTAGCTAGGAAACATCTGATCTTCTCAAATTCACTGCAGTGGAACTAGGGGTAAATAATGTTACTCTCTGAACCCATGATGAGGTTAGAAATAACCAGCTACAATTCTAAAGGAAGTTGCAAAACCTAGAGACAGGCAGTATAGAACGCGGCCAAAAATGTCTAATCTTGCCAGAGGATAAAGCCAACATCAATCATGAGTTTGTTTACTAACGATTAAATAGCACAGTCTCTACTACTTTTTGGTAGCCTGTTAATAGGTTTTAGCCACATCATAAAAAAATTTTACCATCTATAGATTCAATACAATCCTAAGCAAACTTCGAATGACATTTTTCACAGAAATAAGAGAAAAACAACCCTAAAATTTGCGTGTAAAACCACAAACGACCCCGAATAGCCAAAGTCATCCCTGAGAAAGAACAAAGCTGGAGGCGTCACGATTCCTGATGTCAAGCTTTACTACAAAGCTATAGTAATCGAGACAGTACAGTACTGGCATAAAAATAGACACAGAAGCCAGTGGTACAGACTCGAGCCCAGAAACGAACCCACACTTAGTCAACTAATACTTGACAAGGGAGGCAAGAATCCTCAGTGGGAGGGGCCCCGGGGCGGAATGTCCGGCTTCGGCTCAGGTCATGATCTCGCAGTTCGCAGTTTGTGTGTCTGAACCCCCTCAGGCTCTGTGCTGACGGCTCAGCCTGGAGCCTGTCTTCAGATTCTGTGTCTCCCTCCCTCTCTGGCCGTCTGCTGCTCGTGCTGTCTCTGTCTGTCTCTCTCTCCTTTCTCTCTCAAAAATAAAACTTGTAAAAAAAGAATACTCAATGGGAAAAGCAGAGTCTTTTCAGTAAATGGGAAACCATATGGCCACATGCAGAACAATGAAATTGGACTGCTATCTTACACCACTCAAAAATTAATTGGAAAAGGATTAAAGCCTTAAACTTAAGACCCAAAATTGCTGGAAGAAAATATAGGGAGAAAGCACCTTGGCAATAGTATTTTGAGTCAGATGCCAAGTTCAAGCAGCAAAAGCAAAACCCAACAAGTGGAATCACGTCAAACTAAAAAGAGTTCTGCACAGCAAAGGAAACTATCAGAATAAAAGGAAGCCTACCGACTGGCAGAAAATATTTGCAAACCATCTATCTGATAAGGAATTAATATCCAAAATACATAAAGAACTCCTACAACTCTACAGAAAATAACTTTTTTAAATGGGCAAAGGACTTGACATTTTTCCAAAGACGTACAAATGGCCAACAGGTAGACAGAAAGGTGCTCAACATCACTATCAAGAAAATGTAAATGTTGATATCACCTCACACCTTTTAAAACAGCTGTTATCAAAGAGATAAGAAATACAAATGGCATGAATGTGGAGAAAAGGAAACCTTGTGACTGTTGGTGGGAATACAAATTGGCACAGCCACTGTGAAAATCAGCACAAAAACTGAAAATACAACTACCACGTGACCCAGCATTCCACTTCTAGGCATATACCCCAAGGAAATAAAATACCATCTCAGAGGTACCTGCAGCCCCTGTGCTCACAGCAGCAGTATTCAAAACAGCCAAGATGACATGGAAGCAGCCTCTAAGTGCCCACGGAAGAAGGAAAATGTGGGAAATACACACACATGCGCACACACACCACGGACGGATGGACAGATAAGGAGAATGTGGGATCTACACATGTGCGCGTGCACATGCACAGTGGAAGGTTATTCCACCATACAAAAATTCTACCTCTTACAGCCACATGGCTAGACTTACAGGCATTATGCTATGTGAAAGAAGTCAGAGAAAGACAAATACTGTTTAGGCATAACTCACTGTGATTTGGAGGCACTATTTTTTAGAAGGTTCAGGACTTCAGTGGAGGAAGTAACCACAGATGTGGTGCAAATAGTGAGGGAAATAGAAACAGAAGTGGAGCCTGGAGATGGGGCTGACTTGCTACAATCTTGTGATAATTTGAACGGATGAGTTGCTTCTTATGGATGAGCACAGAAAGTGGTTTTTAAGATGGAATTTACTCCTCATGAAGAGGCTGGGAAGACTTGAAATGACAGCAAAGGACTTAGAATATTACATAAACTTAGTCAATGAAGCAGCCAGCAGGTTTGAGAGGACGGACTCCAATTTTGAAAGAAGTTCTAGGGAAGTGCCATCAAACACCATCACTTGCTACAGAGAAATTATGAAAGGAAGAGTCAATGAATGTGGCAAACCACTCTTGTCTTATTTTAAGAAATTGCCACAGCCACCTCGACCTTCAACACCACTGGTCAGTTAACAGCCTTCGGCATCAAGACCCTCCCTCCACCCACAAAAAGACTACCACTTGCTGAAACCTCAGATGATGGTTAGCATTTTTTATCAATATTTTTAAATTAAGGTATGTACTGTTTTTAGACACACTACTGCTTGCTGTTATACACTTAATACTACACTATAGCGTAAACCTAACTTTGATATGCACTGGGAACCCAAAACACTAATCTGCCTCCCTTTCTTGCAATATTCACTTTATTGCAGTGGTCTGGAACTGAACTCCAACATCTTCAAGGTATTATTCCTGATGTTCACACTCATGTGGAATCTAAAAAATCCAGACTCAAAGAAATAGCAGAATAGTGGTTGCAGAGGCTGGGAGGTAGGGGAAATGTGGAGATGTTGGTCAGAGTGTACAAACTTCAGCTGTAAGATGGCTAAGTTCTGGGGATCTAATTCATGTACAGCATGGTGACTGTAATTAACAATACTGTAATATACTTGAAAGCTAAGAGTTAGAGCTTAAAATAATGGTAATTATGTGAGGGGATACAGCTGTTAACTAACATTATCATGGTAATCATTTCTCACTAGGTACATATATCAAATCATCACGTTGTGCACCTGGACCTTATGTTATATATGTCAATAATACCAAGAGAGCTAGTTAAAAAAAAAAACCATTATTTTACATGTATTAAACTTTTACATTTTTTGAGTCATAGGACACAGGCCTTTGAAAGTGTTTTGCCTACATCTTGTCATTAGGCACGCAGCTGTTTCTTGTTTCTCTTACATTGTTATTTGAGACATAAACAATGGAGATGCGCCCTGTGCACAATCATTCTTGTGCTAGCAGGATTTATTCTTCACCTTCTCTACGATCAGCCTTAGTAAGAATTCCTGGCCCATTTATAGGTCTTCCTGACATACAACTAGGAAGTCAATCACAAATAAAAAGTAACTTGAATTTGAATTTACAAATTTTGGATTGCTAAAAACATTATCAACTAAAAGTTTGCTAACATCTTTTTACATTATCTAATATAAATTTTTAATTTGTAACTAGTTACAATGTTCACAGTATTTTGAAAATAGTGAATTTTGATGTTATAAAGTCTTTTCCAATCATCCATGGGCCCTTCCAGTCACCAGTGAGCATTTATTAGGCACCTATTATATACTCTGTGCATTGTGCTTTTGACTTTAGCTCACAAGAATAACAGATAACAGATAAAATGTAGGTTTCTCTAAGTACAGAGGAACAAATTTCCAAGACCACATGTGTGTGTGCCTATGTGTGTAAAATGAAATATTACCCAGCCATAAAAAGGGAGGAAATTCTGACACATGCTACATGACCCTTGAAAACATGCTAAATAAAATCAGACACATAAGACTCAATATTATATGATTCCATTTATATCAATGCCCAGAATGGACAGATCCACAGACACAAAACAGAGGTTCTCAGGGAGTGAGGAGCAGACATTCTGTTGGGAAGATGAGAAAGCTCCAGAAATTGCTAGTGGTAATGGTTACACACTGGGAGTGTACTCCATGCCACTGAGTTGTCCATTTAAAAACAGATGAAAAGGTCATTTGCACATTATGTAAATTTTACCAGAATAAAAATATTTTACTTTTTGGTTTTTAAAAAAAATTGACAAACCAGTCCTAAAATTTATTTAGACAACTCCAAAGGAACCACCACGGTACCCGAAGCAATCTTGAGAACACTGACCAAGTTGGAGGATGCCTGCCTCCTTGCAGACTACCTAGAGAGCTGCAGTAGTGCGGCCAGGACCGTGCTCGCTACCAGCGCTGACAGGTCACGTCGGGCGAGAGAGAGCCGGGACATACCCACACCTACACAGTCGCTACATTTTCAACAAAGGCCCCAAAGCAACTCACCCCTAACAAACGGTGTTAGGATGACTGGACATTCATACTAGAAAATAAGAAAGAGTTAGAGCCTTGACTACTACACTTTATGTCCCCAAATGAGTTTGAGATAGATCCTAGACCTAAGGGTAAACGCTAACACCATAAAGCTTTTAGTGGAAAACATAAGAGAATGTCTTTAGAATTCATGGCAAGGGTTTCTTGAGTCCTAGAAAGCAATAACAAAGAGAAAATATTATAAATTGGACCTCACCGAAATTAAAAACCTTCTGCTTATCAGAAGATATAAAGAAAATGGATAGGCAAGCCACAAATTGGGGGAAATACATATAAAACATATGTCTGTCAATGGACTAATATCAACAATAAAAAGACAAGACATTACAATGGAATATTATCCAGGAATAAAAGGAAATGGGCTATCAAACCACAAAAACAATGGAAGAACCTGACATTCATAGTGCTGAGTGGAAGAAGCCCATCTGTGAAGGCTGCATTTATACAATTCCAACTATATAACATTCTGGAAAAGGCAAAATGATAGAGACAGTAAAAAGATCAATGGCTGCCCGGGGTCAGAGGCAAGGAGCTGCCAAATAGTGGGAGCAGAGTGGATTTGGAGGATGGTGAAACTTCCGTGGAATACTGTCGTAGTAGGCACAGGCCACTGTACTTTTGTCAAAGCCACAGAATACACTGCACAAAGAATGAACCCTGATGTAAGCTGGGACTTCAGTTAATATGTCAATACTGGCTCATCAGTTGCAACAAACGTACCACACTAATGCAAGGTAATAATAATAAGGGTGAGAGAGGAGAAACTCTCCTTTTCCACTCAAGTTTTCTGTGAACCTAAAACTGCTCAAAAAAATCAAGCCTCTTAAAAAATGTTTTTTTAAGCAGTACAAAAAAAAAAAAAAAAGAGCAAGACAGACCCAATCTTTTCAATAGCCAAAAAGATTTGTCCCAGATACTTCACAAAGGGAATACATACAAATGGTGGGAGCACGTAAAAAACAGTGCTAATGTCATTAGTCTTCAGGGAAATGTACGGAAATTACGAGATACCGTTACCCACCAGCACGGCTAAACAGACTGACAGCGGCATGGACTGGTGACGATGTGAGTCACTGGGACTCAACATTATTAGGGTACGAAATGGGTACAATCACCTTGGGAAAAGGTCCAGCAGGTTTGGGTTGTTTTTTTTTTTTATAAAACTAAATACATACATATATATCTACCTTATCACACAATTCCATGCCTTACTAGACACGTCTCCAGAGGTAAGGGAAACAAAAGCAAAAATGAACTACTGAGACCTCATCAAGATACCTCATCAAGATAAAAAGCTTCTGCACAGAAAGGAAATAATTAACTAAAAGACAACCTTCAGAATGGGAGAAGATACTTGCAAATGACTTTTCAAAGGGTTACTACCCAAAATCTATAAAGAACCTATCAAACACAACAACCAAAAAATAAATGAACTGGTTAAGAAATTGGCAGAAGACATGAATCGACATTTTCCCAAGAAGACATCCAGATGGCTAACAAAAAACATGAAAAGATGCTTGACATCACTCACTATTAGAGAAATGCAAATCACAACTACAAGGAGAGGGACGCGAGGTGGCTCGGTCGAGCGCCCCACTCCTAATATCAGCTCAAGTCATGACCCCAGTGCCATGGGATCAGCCCCACGTTGGGCTACACACGGAGCATGGAGCCTGCTTGAGATTTTCTCTCTACCTCTGCCCCACTCCCCTACTCATGCTCTAAAAAAAACAAAACAAACAAAAACTATAATGAGATACTACCTCACGCCTGTCAGAATAGCTGAAATTAACACAGGAAACGACAGATGTTGGCAAGGATGCAGAGGAAGAATAGGCAACCCTCCTACACTGTTGATGGGAATGCAAACTTGTACAGCCACTCTGGAAAACAGTGTGGAGGGTCCTCAAAAAATTAACAATAGAACTACCCTATGACCCAGCAACTGCACTACTAGGTATTTACCCAAAGGAGTAAAAAATGCGAATTCAGAGAGGCACATGCACCCCAATGTTTATAGCAGTGCTATCGGCATAGCCAAATGTCCACTTATCCCCTGATGACTGATGAATGCATAAAGATGCAGAGTGTTTGTACACACACACATAATGGAGTATTTATTACTCAGCCATAAAGAATGAAATCTTACATTTGCAATGATATGGATGGAGCTAGACAGTATAATGCGAAGTGAAATAAGTCAGAAAAAGACAAGTACCAAATGATTTCACTCATATATGGAATTTAAGAAATGAAACAGATAAACATAGGGGGAAAGAAAAAAGGAGGTAGGTAAACCATAAAAAAGAGTTTTAAGTACAGAGAACAAATTGAGGGTTGCTGGAAGAGAAGTGGGTGGGGGTGAGCTAGATTGAGGGGCATTAACGAGGGACCTTGTTGAAATGAGCTGGATATTACATGTAAGTGATGAATCACTAAATTCTACTCTTGAAACTATTATTATACTACATGTTAACTAGAAATAAAAATCAGAAATATTTTAAGAAAGGGGGGAAAAAACTTGCACATAAATATCCATGGTAGTTTTAGTCCTGATAGCTAAAAAACGTAAACAGCCCAATTCCCAGCAATAGAATGGACAAATGTTGCCATACAAGGGAATACTACTTAGCAATGAAAGGAACAAATTAATAAATACAGCACTGGATGAGTCTCAAGAATATTATGCTGAGTTTCTAGAAGGCTTCCACAAAAGAGTGAAATTATATGACACCATTATATGAAATCCTGGGACAGGGAAAACTAATTCAATGTGAAAAAGACAAAATCAAATCATTGGTTTTCCAAAAAAAAAAAAAAAAAAAAAATCATTGGTTTTCTCTGGGCGGTGGAAACAAATTGACAAGAAAGAAACACAAGGGAACTTTCTGGCCTTGACAGTAGTGTTCTGTATCGTGATGGCAGGCAGGCTTACACAGGTGGATGCATTTGCCAAAACTCAAAATAATGTACACTAAGATCTGTGCACTTCAGTGTGTAAACTTAATACTTAATTTTACATGAAACACAGAAACTAATACTGACCTCCAGCTAATAACATGTGTGCTTATATATTTGGAAGGATGTGTATTAATGTAATTCACTTGGAAATGTACCAGAAACAGGATGAATAAAAGGATGAAGAGGGGCTCCTGGGTGGCTCAGTCGGTTAAGCATTTGACTTCGGCTCAGGTCATGATCTCACATCATGGGGTTCGTGGGTTCGAGCCCCACTGGGCTCAATACTGCAGCTTAGAGCCTGAAACCTGCTTCAGATTCTGTGTCTCCCCTTCCCTCTGCCCCTCTGTTGCTCACGCTGTCTCTCAAAAATGAACAAACGTTAAAAATTTTTTTAAACAAAGGATGAATAGAGGGGCAGATAGCTAGATAGAGCAATAAATACATATAGTTATAAGGCAAGTATACTAAGATAATTTTTAGGTATACAAGTTTATACTATAAAAATTATACTTAATTTTTCATAATGAAATACTGAGACCAACAGTTTAAATAAACCCTAACATGACAACCCTGCAAAATGAGGATTGTAATTTCACAAAATATGAAGACAAATTGAGAAATTTGCTGAATTAAGAGTTACCTAACAATTTAAATAAAAACCTTAAAAACAATGCAAACATACATACATACGTCAGTCAGTCAAGAAACAGGTGAAATTAAATAACAAACCAAACCTGGCCCTATGGCCAGCCTCGCCCACCTTACTTTAATGGTCTCTTCTGGAACCCATTCTGTGTCTTTAACTCTTCTTGGCATCCTCTCTCCTCTTCCTTTGCAATGAAGATTCAAAGAATAAAGACTTGTCAGCCTTTATATACCAGGCTTCCTTTCACTATCTGATAATAACCACATTAGCTCTAGTCTAAAAACGCTACAATACTGGTTACTATTCAGCTTATTGCCACCTAGGATTCCTAGGTGACCCTTTTTGGATCTGTCAGATCCATTCACCAAAACACTATACAGCACTCACGATATGCTCTCCCAGAGGCTTACAACGTGGCGTGGGTCATGGAGCTGGAAACCATCAGGTGTGCAGTGCGGGGACCGGGCAGGTCAAGCCACTGTAACAGGAGACGGGGCAGGGGCCCGCAGTGGCTTCTAAGCAGGGAAGACTTCCTGAAGCCAGCGCTTCAACGGCCTTGAACAAGGCGCTGGCATTAAGACAAATGGAATGCAGAAGAGCCGCTGAGAAAGTCTCAGTGTGTCACCCCAGTAATCATTCATTTCTACAACCTGCCAAACGGCAGACTCCTTGCATTTATTATGTTGACTCTCAGCAGATCTTTGAGATTTAAATGCACTAGCGCCCCAGCACCACACCACACACATTTTTTAATTACCATGAAAAAAGGAAGGAGGTATAATGTGGCACATGCCATCCTATACCCCACTCAATTCAGTTAAAGGACACCCAAATCCCTTTCTATGTAATCAAATGGCTAATCCCAGAAACAGACCCAGGCAAGGCTGCCCCCGTCCATGTGTATTTACAGCATCACCCAGGTTCAAGGGTGCAGGCTGCTCTGAGACCACATCACACAGCCCATGGCCTTATGCGGCCACGGTCCCCAGCTGGCTGGTGGCTCCCTGGAACCAGGCAGGCACCTCCTCTTGGGTCACTCTTCTGTCCCTGCAGAGGAAAACCACAAAGGACCTCCAGGCTGCTTGAGTTAAAGTCTCCATTTATTTTATTTTTTTTTTTTTTTTACAAAAATCCAACGTAAGACCATTGTGCTCATGACTGGAAAAAGGGTGGGGCGGATGGACATGGCATGGACATCAAAGACTTCCCTCTTCGACATATCATTTCAAAGCGGGAGCTCCCTGAGGACACACACAGGCAGCTCCCTCGCAGACCGCCCCCACCTGCCGAGACAGGACCCCGCCGACCACGAGCAGGCCCGGCCTGAGGAGCTCTCCACACCAGATGGACGCCGCTGCCAGGGGTGCAAAGGCTCAGGACGGCCTGAGGAGCACCTTGGGGAGGCGCTCACTTCGATGAATGCCCCTCATGGTGGAGAGCAAACTGGCTACCTGGGGACAAGGATGTTCTGGGCCCCGGGAGCAAAGACTAGGCAACAAGTGTTACCTCCAGACAGCTGGGGAAACCCATATGAGCGGTTTTCATCCTTCAAATGAGTCACAGTTACATGGTAGAGATGACATCTGTGTTTCCCAAGGTGACAGATTAGCATCAGAGGCATTTGAAGCATGGAGCGGGGCCTCTCCCTAACCCACCTTACAAAAAGCAGCAGCCATTCATTCTCCAGGAGCACCTAATCAAGCAACATAAAAGGTCTGATGCCCGCCTCTTGCTACTGAGGAGTGTCTCTTAAGAACATGGCCAGTGTCCACCAGAGCCTGCTGTTCAGAGTCCTTCGAGTTAGTGTCCCATTCAGGTCAAAACAGTGCTCGCCTTGTCAGGGGCTCTGATGTCCTAGCCCTTCCTGCAGTATCTTTGATGTCATCCATAATCTCAGACCACTCAACTACTCCTGGATCCACCACCAGCATTCAGGGACCCAAGAACCTGGCTCCACTATTGGGGGTCCTAACACAGTCTGCTCTTCTCTCACCAGGTCCCACTGAAAGTCAGTTTATGAGTTCCCTCACATTAAAATAAACAAGATAAAAATAGCAGCCACATATATAGCTCAAAACACCACACTCTTTGGCTCCCCGGAGGGAAGAAGGCTACTGCTAAAAAGAATAAAGGCAGGAGTCAAGAAAAGGGTAGTTAGAAAGTTAGGATGCAGGGAGTCTGGACCCCTTTGCTGGATTGCCGAGAAGCAGAATTGAATTTCCTGGGTAGCTGCCTCTGTGGGAGAGTGACAGGAAGATGTCAGTGGGAACCTCTGGATGACTCAAGTCCTAGGCACGGCCATGGTCTTGTCTGCCAAGGATGGGAGGTTTCTTAGGTCCAGCTAGCCTTCCAGCTGGATGGGATCTACGGGACAGAGTCTGGCTTCGAAATGACACTTGAAGAGACCCACTGATATAGACAGGTCAGAAGAGAATGTGCCCCCACGAAATAGAAGCACAGGATGTCAAGGTCTGGGGAAGACAGAACTGGCTTAAGGCATGTGCATGACCAGGACAGACCTGAGCTTTTGTCCAGCTGTCAGAAACCACCTATATTCAACTCCACTGAAAGAAAGTGGGGTCCAGAAAAATGGTAGAAGCCATGGGCTAAATCCCTGCCAAATGCCACTGATACCCTCTTCCGTTCCCCTACTGCCACTATCACCAAAAAAAAAAAAAAAAAAAAAAAAAAATAGCTTATTTCCATTTCAGCCCATGGAATAGAAATGTAAACCCGGAGTAGAAAGTGGTAACATGGGTACAAGTGTCTGTGAAATCTCAGGCTGGATTGGAGCTTAACATAACAAATTAGATCTTCTTATCGTTCTGGCACATACCAAACCTCAAGGGGTCCTGGAACCAACCTGGCATGAAGGATCTAAAAACTACAGGTAACAGAGGGTACAGGTCCAGACAAAGGCGGAGGAGAAGGTGAATTTCACCAAGGTATTTATCCCAAGGCAGGCGCCTTGCTGTAAGACTTCCCGGCCAGCCGGGTGGGGATCCGCAAAGGATGCTCGCTCGTTCTATGCCCGAGAGAGTAGGCCAACCCGCAAACCACTGCAGATCACACCTGGAAGTGCGGCCCACCAGTTCTCTGTTCTCTTACACGAGAGAGAACTTTCAGGAAAGCCTGAAGCCAAAGCACACGTGTTTACGAGGAGGGCCGAACAAAAAGAGCCATCTGGGAGAGCTATCTTCAGGTCTCACTCCTTCCTCATTCTTCTCTTTCCAAGGGGCGAGAACAGGGGCGCAGGACAAGTTCTGGGACAGCACAGCCTAACGGTGCATCCTCAGAACCACGGAATCCAGCATGGGGAAGCTCCGCTGTTCCCAGGGGTGTAGGTCCTCCCCACAGACTCAAGCGACAGGAAGATGCGAGTTCCAGATCGCCGGGTGGCAACAGATGGGGGAAGGAACTAACCGACACAGCTTATCTCGTCCAGGCCCCAGGCCAGGCCTGGCCCATTTTTGTTTCTGCACACTGATGCCCTAGGGAGTACGAAGATGATCTTTAAGGATGAGCTAGATACCATGAGGCCAGGATCCGTCTCCGCCAACATACAGAACATCAGAAGACCTAGTGGGTCCCACACTTTGTGAATCAGGCAGAAATTTCAAACTTCTCCCCAAATATATATATATATATATATGTATATGTATATGTATGTGAGAGTGTGTGTGCATATATATATAAACATATATACACACATATATATGTGTATATACACATACACACACACACACACACATATATATATAAATAAGCCTTGAATGGCAAATCTGAAACTTTTTCCTCTTAAATAATAATAGCTGTTACTGAATTTAAAAATCCAAACCAGCAAACCAGCTGTCCTAGGCTTATGAACTACGTGAGTGACTCTCCGGAGTCCCCATGGTCCTCAGTGTAAGCTATAAGTCAGTGCCCTGTATAGGGAACCCCAGTGTCCTCGGACCAGGGTTCCAGGCCCAGTGTGGCCGACTTTAAGAGAAAGAAGGCTATTTCCTCTCCACTTTCCTACCGCCTCTCCCAGCAGAGGGCACGGGCCACCCACCTAGCGGACGTCCCTGAGGTCCTTCAATGTCTAGGAACCTAAGAAGCCATCTCCCCCTCTCTGCTCATCCTCTCCCCAAAACTTGCAATGCCCCTAGATGAACTTGAAGCACTTGGTCTTGTCGTGGGGCAGGCGGGTTTTGAAGAGCACAGAGTCCACCCTGAACTGAGTGTACAGCAGGGGCATATAGCCATACACCTTGACAAAAAAGTTGATACATTTGTGCCGCTCATGAAAGTGGGAATCATCGTGTGACAGGGCCTGCGGGCATCCTGGGCATCGGAAAGTCCACCTAGAGGTCACCTGGGAATAGGAAAGAAAGAGCACACAGAGTGAGAATTGCAGGTGCTAGCGGGACAGAAATCCTGCAGTTTAACCAATCAGATGCTTCCAATTTCCCAAAGAAGACAGGGACCCTTGGCAGCCACGTTCACCCACAGAGCAAGTCAAGAGCCACAGCCCAGGCTCCCTGTTACATATGTACATATCATCAGAAAGGGTGCTCCTTCCAGCTAACCTGAACTGTAGATACCAAGAGCCTTATAATGCATAGCATTACTTATCTCAGTAACTCCACCTCTAGTGTTTATCTTGGTGCAGAGCAAGATGTAGGTGCGAGCTCATTCATTTCATCAATGTTTTTAATAGCAAAATACTGGAAAAGTACCCATCAAAAGGGTGCTATTTAAATAATTATAAAATACTACACAACCACTAAAAAAGAAGCCTAGAGGGGCCCCTGGGTGGCTCAGTCTGTTAAGCGTCAGACTTCAGCTCAGGTCATGATCTCCCAGAGCATGTGAATTTGTGCCCCCCATTGGGCTCTATGCTAACAGCTCAAAGCCTGGAGCCTGCTATCAATTCTGTTTCTCCCTCTCTCTCTCTCTCTCTCTCTCTCTCTCTCCCTCCCCTGCTCCCACTCTGTCTCTCTGCCTTCCCCACTTTCCCTCTCTCTCTGAAAAATAAACATTTAAAAAATGTCTGGAAAAAAAGAGGTTTAGGAAAATTATATTTAAAGGCATGGAAAAGTGGTTATATAGCAGTAGTTATGATGATGCTGATGAAATTTCAAGCAATTAGAAAAGCATAATGAATAATGTAACAGCTTCACGATCAGCAATGTGGCAGACAAATAACATAAAACCCCGTCGGCACAGGGGAGAATGACCAAGGAACACAGAAAAGTGCTCAACCTCTGTAATAATTAGGCAAGTGTAAATTAAAACAATGGGATACAATTTATACCTATCAAATAGGCAAAAATGAAAGTGTAACAGTACCAAATGTTAGTAAAGATGTGTAGAAACTGCAACTATTATACAGTGTGGGTGAGAATGTCCATCGTTGGTACATCTATTTTGATTAGCAATAATCATGCCTCAGATAAACCTCACTGGCTACGATACTGCCACTGTGCAGAGCTTGGTACATCTATTTTGAAGAAAGCTTGGCATTATCAAGTATAAATGAAGGTACATGCAGCCATGACCCAGCAGGAGAGGAATGAACAAAAGGAGTGTGATACACAGCATCTCCTCTATTTGTAATGCTTTTTATTTTAATTTTTTTTACATTTATTTATTTTTGAGAGACAGAGCGCAAGCAGGGGAGGGGCAGAGAGAGAACAAGACAAAGAATCCAAAGCAGACTCCAGGCTTTGAGCCATCAGCACAGAGCCTGACACGTAGCTCGAACTCACAAACTGTGAGATCGTGACCTGGGCCGAAGTTGGATGCTTAACCGACTGAGCCATCCAGGCACCTGTTTCATTTCTGAGAAAGGAAGAAAAATATATAATCTGAAACAAATAAGGTAAGATGTCAGTATCTGGCAAAACTGCTGGGTATGCATGTTTGGTATATTCTTCCTTTTTTAAAAAGATTTCATTCATATGTTGTAAACCAGGAGTAGCAAGTGTTTTGTATATATATATATATATAAGCATGTATATAAGCATGTATAGACATATCCGATTCTCTGCCTTTAAAAGGCCCAACGGTTCTGCACTCCTTTTCACAGGAGTGATGAAACACAAGCCTCTAGAAGGACTAAATTAACAGCATCCTAGCCAAGGAAGCCCCAGAGGCCCCTTACGTGCTTGCCACTCTGATTTTTAATTCCCCCTTCCTTTCTGGCTTATAATATGCCCAACTATACAGCAGAAAAGAAAGTTTCTTATGTAAACACTAAAAACATGTTAGTTTTAGGTTACCTAGTCCATGACACTGCCAGAACCAGAAAATTTACTGTCAACTTTTTAAAAAGCAGACTACAAAAAAAGTACATATTTTTTAAATAATTTTTTAAATGTTTTATTTATTTTTGATACAGAGAAAACAGAGAATGAGAAGGGGAGGGGCAGAAAGAGAAGGAGACACAGAACCAGAAGCAGGCTCCAGGCTCTGAGTTGTCAGCACAGAGCCTGACGCGGGGCTCGAACCCAAGAACGTGAGATCTGACCTGAGCTGAAGTTGGAGGCTTAACCAACTGAGCCACCCAGGTGCCCCACGTATTTTTAAAAAATAAAAATGAAAAGGCTACCACCACAGAGAACCAAAAGAAATATCCCAAAAAGCTTGAGTAATTTTTCTTTCTTTCTGAATAAATCTTTTACCAAATAATTTTAAAATTATTATTATTACTATTATAAATTGAGGGAAGAAATTAAGCTCAAATGGCCCGTCTCATAGTTTTTCGCTAAGGAGTAAACATCACATATAGCCAATCATAGCTGTCAGCACCCAGGTCTCCAGGGTTAAACCAGGAAGCAGTGGTCAGTGCTCCAAGGGGCTGTTCATCACACAAAAGTCTGAGGGCGTCAGGACTTCCACAGAGGTGGTCCTGTGAAGGAGCCCACCAGGCCCCCCACTTCTCCAGTTCTCACAGGATCCTTGCAAGGTACGGGGAGCAATGAGTTACCACTTTCCCCCAACCCTCACTGAAACAGGAGATGGGCATCAAGAGTTCGTCCAGAGGGGCACCTGGGTTGCTTAAGCATCTGACTTCAGTTCAGGTCATGATCTCGTGGTTTGTGAGTTTGAGCCCCATGTCAGGCTTGTGCTGACAGTTCAGGGCCTGGAGCCTGCTTCAGATTCTGTGTCTCCCACTGTCTCTGCCCCTCCCCCACTTGTGTTCTGTCTCTCTCTGTCTCTCAAAAATAAACAAACATTTATAAAAAAAAAAAAGGATTCATCAAGAGAAGGGTATTATCAAACAGCATCTATATGCGGTATTCAACTCTGTTCTGCCTCCTCATCCCACACACCAGGATCCAACCACAGAGGAGACTGCCCTGCAATAATCCCATTTGACACAAAAAGATATTTTATGCTGTTTTCACTAAAGTAGTGGTTTCTAATCATGTGCCCCACAATGTGGTTTCTAATCATTTGCCCCCCCCCAAAAAAAATTTGAGACTGCAACCCCAGTGTATTTATAAAATACATTTATACAGATTTTGGGGTATGTGTTTATATATTATAAAGCATGATATTATGTAACAAAGCAAAGGAATTTAGAAACATGAAACAACAACTATACTATAAAATGAAGTCCGAACTTTTAACACTTAACCAATACTACAGATTATATTTTATGTGGGAATGTTCCAGGTAACCCAGTCTAAGAGAAGATTAGTATCAGGCAAAGGAACAGAAAGGAAAACCCTTCAGTAGATGGTGAGACTCTCTTATTACCAGAGAATTAAGATACATAGTTATACTTCCTCCCTTTACTTCCTTATCACTCCACTTCTTTCTCAATGCTTGCTGAGCTTTTAAATCCTTTGTGTGTGTTTTTAATGTTTATTTTTGAGAGACAGTCTGTGAAGTGGGGGAGGAGCAGAGAGAGAGGGAGACAGAGAATCCCAAACAGGTTCCTGTTGTTAGAGCAGAGCCCCTCATGGGGCTTGAACTCATGTACCATGAGATCATGACCTGAGCCGAAGTCAGACACTTAACCAACTGCACCACCCAGATGCCCCTTATGTCCTTTCTTCTGAATGAAGCCTATTTACATTCTAGATCTTTCTCCTCCTCGAATGATAACAGTACATTATTCAAAGCAATAATATGAAACTAATTCACAGTTCTTTTAGTCAGTATTGTTAAAATATTGACATTTTATATTATTATTATTATTGCACTTTGGAGGGGGGAGCACAAGCAGGAAAGTGGGGCAGGGGGAGGAAGAAAGGGGGAGAGAGGGGGAGAGAGAATATCCCAAGCAGGCTTCACACTCAGCACAGAGCCTGATGGCCTGACAAGAGGCTGGACCCCATGAGCCTGGGATCATTATACCTGAGCCAAAATCAAGTCAGACCCTCAACCGACTGAGCCACCCAGGAGCACCTCTGATGTTAACATTTTTGAAAGAACACATTTGCTAGTTGTATAAAACAGTTACACCTTCTAATCATAACAAGGGATAGAATATAGTTTGGCACTGAAAATTTGAAGTAGATAGAGGAAAAAAAGATTATTTTAGAACATAAAATAGTACATACACCCAATACTATTAAAATTAGGTAAATTACTTAGAATATTTAGCTCAAACTGGTTCTATACTATGAAGTAAGTAACTGGACTCACAATTTGAAGGAATTAACTAAGAATTTGAAGACATTTTTACTTTATTGAGCTTTTGATTTAAAAGAGTGATCCTAATCTTGAACTCTTCTTACATTCCCATAGAATTGAGAAAATTCACAGAGAATACTTATTTTTCAAGTTTTTACTTGATAAGGATCGTGTATACCAAGTGCAAATTATTTCTGTGTCCCTCTCTGCACTGAAGAGATGGTCTGGCTCATGAAACACTGACCTAATAATATGGCAGACAAACATGCTTTAATAAAGATGAAAAATTCATCATGTCTGTGAGTGCTTCAGGTAACTGATGATATATTAGGTACCTAATCACTCAGATACTTTAAATTTTCATGGATAATGTCTTCTGATCTACTAGGGAAGTATAAATAGAAGCATACATCTTGGATCAGGTTTAGTCCTTGGTCACATAAGAAAGGATAAGGAAAGAAAAGAAAATTGCATTGATCATTAATTTCTAAGACCCATGTCTCTCTACCTTAAAGTTTATAAGGAAGTGTGCTTTTCATCTGTTTAACATCACATAAAATGAAAACAAAGATTTTCGTTTAATACTTAATTAGTTTAATATCTATCACTATGCCTGGAAAACATACTATACTTTTTATAAATAATTGTAATGGCTATTATTCATAGTTTAAAAACCCTTTTGGTGGGGTTTTAACCCAGTCGGTTGAGCATCTGGCTTTGGCTCAGGTCATGATCTCACGATTGTGGGTTTGAGCCCCGTGTCGGGCTCCGTGCTGACAGCTAGCTCAGAGCCTGGAGCCTGCTTCAGATTCTGTATCTCCCTCTCTCTCTCTGACCTCCCCCTGCTCGCACTCTCTCTTTCTCAAAAATAAATAAGTAAATAAATAAAACGTAAAAAAAATTTTTAACACTTTTGGTGCACTGTTTTGCTAATTATTTTTCTCTTGTGAGGCTTTAGCAGAAGGCCCAGGAATAGAAAAAAGAAAAAAAAAAACTACAGGGTAATCAGGAGCTAAGTTATAATGCTGAGCCATACTTGAGAAAAGGTTTGATTAGGCATAAATGAATGCATAAGGCCCCCAATCACTTTTCTCTCTCTCCCTTTATGCTTTGTTGCTTGGACCCAAGGTCCTCTGGTTGCCACTCTGCGACCACTACAGATATGATGAGAGTGTCATTAGCATATGCTGGTAATTACTTCGTCTATAACTTACCTTCAAAACATAAAAAGAATGAAATATCCACCCAATTATTATTAACTCATGTTTTTGAGTAAATGCCTTTCATAGTATTACTTATATGCCAGGCACTATTCTTAGAGCTTTACGTATATTAACACAGAAACCTTAAATCTTTTGTGCCATGGATCTATAGAGAAGTTAATAATTACCATAACTTCAAAGGAGTGGTGAACATAAATAATACTTTAAGATGTAGCAACAAATGTAATGTGATATGAAGATATCTGTCAGTTGTATTGGTGACAAATCACAGTTACTGTAAATACTGTTAGGAACTGTAGCATGTTTGATAACTGATGGAAACGCAAATTCCAGTTAGAGATTAGTGAAAATTAAAGATGTAACATTTTCCCCATCCAGGTTCCAAACCGTCTGTGTTCTGTCCACTTCCACCTGAGTGGTGAGGAGGCCCGGTATGAACAACTCACTCAAGCCTGCGACAACCGCAGATGAGGACCCTGAGGTCTGGTTCAGCACTACTGCACTACCACAAAACCAGCGAGTGAAGTACGCATGCACCCACCAGTTCCAGAAGTACTGGGACCCTCACCTTGATGGGGGGTTTCCGAGTGATGTGGGAGACAAGGAAGTTCATGGCAATGTCCTCACAGTTGATGTATTCATCCACCATGTCTCGGATGGCCTGGGGCATCACGTAAGAATACAGGTAGGCATAATACTGTCAGAGGCAGAAAAAGAACCACAAACTCTGTTACAGGCCACAGTTCTTAGGTTTTCAGCAAAAATATACAGGGACGCCTGGGTGGCTCAGTCAGTTAAGTGTCCAACTTTGGCACAGGTCATGATCTCACGGCTTGTGAGTTCGAGCCCCTCATCGGGCTCTGTGCTGACAGCTTAGAGCCTGGAGCTTGCTTCAGATTTTGTGTCTCCCTGTCTCTCTCTGTCCCTCCTCCACTCATGTTTTGTTTCTCTCTGCCTCAATAATAAACAAACATTTAAAATTTAAAAATACATATATACACATGGATCTAGGGGCTATTAGGAAGTGTAGGGGCGGGGAGATGGGTGTGACAATCATTAGTGGAATCACTACTGACTTTTATTTAGGGAGTTGGGGCCAAGGATACTAAATATCCTACAAGGCAGATCTTCTACAATAATAAAGAATTATCCCATCCAAATTGCCATTATCACAAGATTCTTCAAATTAGGTTGGACAGCAGTTCAGCTGAACAACATTCTATCTGTGACAATGGCAATAAGAGATAAGTGAGGGGGAAAGCCTGGTTATTGAGCCATAAAACATCCATTCCCTCAGTTCCTTGACATAGGGATTCTAGAATCTGATTACTTCTCAACCATTGCCACGGGCTACTCCCTGCTCCAAGCCACCATCATCTTTTGCCTGGATTATTCACAGTCCCCTAAACAGTTTCCCTGCTGTCATGATTTCTTCCTTACAGTCCATTCTATGCACAGCAGAGAGGTCATGTTCAAACACAAGACCAACTGAAAATACCAGTCCAAAACCCCTTAATGGCTTTTCATCTCACTCAGAGTAAAAGCCTACCTTTTTAATGTTTTATTTTATTTTTAAGAGAGAGAGAGACAGAGTGCAAGCAGGGGAAGGGCAGAGAGAGACGGAGACACAAAATCTGAAGCAGGCTCCAGGCTCTGTGTCATGACCTGAGCCGAAGTCGGATGCTTCTGACTGAGTTACCCAGGTGCCCCAAAGCCCACTGTCTTAAAATTGTCCTGAAAGGCCCACAAAATGGTGTGCTAAAACTGGCTTACACTTGCTAATGAATGTCAATTGCTAAATTTTTAAGAATTTTGTGAGACTGTTTAGGAATTCTGTGAGCGTGTTATGAAAAACAGCCATTATTAAAAATATAATTACATAAACTTAAAATTAAGGTATATTAAAACCAATAAATACAAACCAATAAATACCTAAAGCATATCACCTAATTATCTTACTATTATTTATTACAGTTTTCTGTTATCTTGAGGTTATTTATATCTACCATATCTCTATGGTGAAAATATTATATAATGGTGCAGAACTGCCCAGCCCTTCCTAACTCCAAGTTCAGAGACTCCTGTCCATAGCTTGAAATCAGCCACAGTAAAAATACTTATACCACACAAATGGACAAATGCTATACAACAAGGCAATTATTAATTATGATATGTTGCAATGTGCTAATGACAAGTGAATAGGTAAGGTGCCCAATAAAACTTCTTTAAATATTTTATTACCTTAAATAGTTAGAATCTGTGTAGTGAAATAATCATAAGATTTTTGTACCACACAGTATTTTGCTGGTTATCTTATGGCAAAGTACTTAAGTGAACTTAAAAAATGAATTTATACTTTTTTCTCTTATAGGAAGATGATTAAAATTTGTTGACCCTGTATTTTTTTTTAAGCTTTATTTATTTTGAGAGAGCAGGCAAGGGGCAGAGAGAGAGAGAGAGAGGGAGAGAATCCCAAGCAGCTCTGTGGTGTTAGTGCAGAACCTGAAGCAAGGCTTGATCTCACAAAATGAAAGATTCTGACCTGAGCCAAAATCAAGAGTGGGATGCTTAACCAACTGAGCCACCCAGGAGTCTGCTGACCCTTTAAATGGCCAGTGGCTACCATCAGTGTGTGAATGAGAACATAGGTATAGAACATAATCCATATCCTCAACAACGGGCAGGAGAATGAAAACAACAACGAAATGTCTTTTTTAAAAAATATGGAGAAAGCATTATGAACACAAACTGTTTAGAAGTAGCTCCACCATTATGTGATTATGATTGATACCATAAATCAATAAATGCTTTCATACTGTACATTTTAAAAACATATAAAAACTTTTTGTAGCCTCTTTAGAAATATTTTAAATGAACTTTCAATGGATGTAGAACCTACCCCCAAGAAAAAGTAACACTTTCTCTTTAGTTTGCTTAAAAAAAAAAATTTTAAATGGCATTTCAGAAGATTAAAATTCTAGGCAGATTTTAACAAAATGCTACCAAATTACTGGATGAATATCATGACTTAATAAGCAATATGGCATTTTGTACACGGACCGTGACTAAAACTGAGCAAAAATATGCTTACTGTAGAAACAGACCACTGACTTGCCATAACTCACAGTGCCCAGTCAAGGTTTTAAAAGAGAATACACCTGAAAGTAATATGACACTGCAGCTGACTAACTGGAATTCAAACAAAGGAAGGAAGGCTAGAAGGGGGGAGGAAGCAAGAATATTCAATCATTTTCCTTTCATTAAAATATAAAAATTCAGTGAGAATATCATTTTAAAACATTATTTCATCTTACCCAACATTATAAAAATTTTTGTAAGTACAGTACTGCATTTAAATAAATACACATATCTGTGAGGTACAGGTTTGAAATATTTTATTGATAGGTACTTAAAAGAGAAAACTTGATTTCTCTAGATCAGGGATGACCAACTCTATTGCTTTCAAGGACTGAACAAGCAAGGTAAATAAATGACACTTAAATGAAATTGGTATAAGAAAAACAGAGGGACATGGGGCAAATAAGTGGATACAAGCCCATTAGAAGGGGATAGTGGCTACATAGCTTCAGGTAATTGGTGCCAGGCAGGAACAATGCCCAGGTACAAGCTGATCTTCATGTTCACTGAAGTCCAGATCTTTGTGTAAACTTCTGTGGTGTTTAAAACCTGGCAGTGTATGGGCCGACACTGGGGGACTAAATAAACATTTCTGTTAGCCACAGAAGGCTTGAGGGCTGCTACTCTATAACCTTTGCTCTAGATTTTCAAATAGAAAAAAACCTCTAAGGTTTATTAAGTAAATTATGTATTACTTAAAAGTGAAGGGGGGCGCCTGGGTGGCTCAGTCGGTTAAGCCTCCGACTTCGGCTCAGGTCAGATCTCACATTCCTGAGTTCGAGTCCCGCGTCAGGCTCTGTGCTGACAGCTAGGTCAGAGCCTGGAGCCTGCTTCCGGTTCTGTGTCTCCTCTCTCTCCGACTCTTCCCTGCTCACGCTGTCTCTCTCAGTGTCTCAAGATTAAATTAAAAAAAAAAGTCATAAAATGTGAAGGGATCTGGCTATTGTAACTTTTAAAGAGCAATCAGAATTTGAGAACAGGCAGACTTTTCAGAAGACAAGTAAATTCTTAAAGTATAAGTAGACAATACTGAAATTGGTGGCGCTTTCTCTGATGACCAGTATGAAAATAAACAACTCCGAGTTAGATATGGTTTCTCAGCCAAGAGTTTCTGATCCTACTAGTATTCCCTACCCCAACCAAAGCCCACCTATATCTGGAAAATAAGCACAACGGCGAGATTCAAGATAGAACAAGCAGATCAGCTTCACATTAAGTTTTAAAAAGAAAAAAAAATCTGCAAGTTTAATTATATCTTAGTCTAGTTCAAAATGTCCCTAGTAAGATGGCTTTCCAGGTTCTGTTTGAGGTGGGTTAAGATGCCACCATCTGAAATATGAAATACATGAGGAACAAAACACTAAAGAAACTTGGGATATCAGCTTGAAGTCTGAAGAGGGACATACAGGGGATGTCCTGAAAACATCATTAGATACCGATTCAGGGAACAGTCAAGGCTGGAATATAGACACAGAAATCACCAGCCTGTAGGTGCTAACCCACAAGACCTTGAGATATGAGAGAATGTCTAGGGAAAACACGAAGTGAGAAGAGCACTAGAAACAGAAGCCAGAACTCTTAAGACACTTCAACATTTATGAGGAAAGCAGTGTGGAAGTTGCCCAGGATGAGAGAGGGCATGGAGTGGAGACCAGGATGATGGGCCAAGTGCTAATCTTCGATGACCAGGAAAGAATAACTAGGAGGTTCCTAGATGGAAGCAACAAGAGAGATGCTAAAATGAGCCTCAAATGAGTTTTATAGGAGAGCTAAGAATTGTCTGGAAGTGTCATCAGTAAGCAATACAAATGATTCTCTATACCTTCCCTGCTCCAAAGTATATATCTGGGGAAATGACTAGACTCAATCACTGTCCCTGGAAGAAATACAGGAAGAGGGTAAAGGGGAAGCACTATCCTCAAAGAAAAGTCAACTATTAATCAGGTCAAAGAGACAGAGGAGATATTCTGTGAAATGAAGGGTGCAGGGAATTGGCTAAGAAAAAGGATCCTTCAGAGCCCAGAGGAAGTACTTGGGAGGGAAGGTACAGAGCAACACTATCTAAGATATATTATGTGAGTCACATCTCTCACTTTAAATTCTCTAGTAGTGGGGCTCCTGAGTGGCTCAGTCAGTTAAGCAACAGACTTTAGCCCAGGTCAAGATCTCATAGTTCATGAGTTCAAGCCCTGTGACAGGCTCTGTGTTGACAGCTCAGAGCCTAGAGCCTGCTTCAGATTCTGTGTCTCCCTCTCTCTCTACCCCACCCCTGCTCACACTCTGTCTCTCTCCAAAATACATAAACAATTTAAATAAATAAATTTCTCTAGTAGACACATTTTTAAAAAGTAAAAAGAAACTAAAAAGGAACAGTAAAATTAAGTAGAATTATTTAATCCAGTGTATCTAAAATAATTTCATTTTAACATATAATCAACCTAAAAATTATTGAGACAGTTTACATTCTTTCTTTCATGCTAAGTTTTCAAAATCTGGTGTGCATTTTACACTTGCAGCTCATCTCAATAATGACCAGTCACATTTCAAGTATTCAAAAGCCATGTATAGAAGTGGCTACTTCATAGTACAGACAAGATATAGATGAAAGATGAGCCAGGAGCAAAAACATCTAGCAGTAACAATACAGGAGAAAACTAATGACTGCAGGGGTGTACACTTTGGATATTCATTAAAAACTGGGATGTATGCCATGGTGAAAGCTCTAAGGAATAAACAAAACTTGCACAATGACTAGAAAGGCTCATAGTGGGGTTTGATAGTGTGGGTTAGCCTGAATCAGAAGAGAACAGCCAGGCCATGTCTAGGATGGCAATGGTAAAACAACGGTATTTTAATCCAAAGCTCTCAGTTTTAAGGTGGAGAGTCAATGCCCAGAAAGATAAACGAATTTCCCTAATGGCCTACATGCAGGCAGCCTTATTACCTTGACTTTTTATTCCAGAGTTACTCTAAGCATCTTGAAAACAGTCCTTAAAAATAGGAATAACTTACTTCTAGCATAAAGAGAACATATAAGAGGGGCACCTGGGTGGCTCAATCAGTTTAGCGTCGGTCTTTGGCTCAGGTAATGATGTCACAGTTTGTGGGTTCGAGCCCCATGTCAGACTCTGTGCTGACACCTCAGAACCTGGAGCTTGCATTGGACTCTGTGTCTTCCTCTTACTCTGCCTCCCCGACTCACACTCTCTCAAAAATGAATAAACGTTTACAAAAATTAAAAGAAAAAAAAAGGAACATATAAGAAACATAGAATGACTAACTTTAGGACAGCACTGCACTACCACCCAAAGGCTCATCTGTTAGCCAAGTTCATGCCAATCTTACCAAGCTTTTTTTTACCTTGTGAAAGAAGGCAGCACCTGTCAGCACCATGGACAGCTCACAGGAGTAGTTGGAGTTGTAGAGCCAGGACTGATGCGGGAGGTCCCACGCATGGTAACGGCCAGGGAAACCCACAATGCGGTCCCGTGCTTCTCTCCACACCCTCGAAAAACAAAAGTATATGCACAGACTTGAGTATGAAGTTTTGTGATTATCAGAAAGTTTATAATTACTGTCTCTATCTCCCAGGCTCTGGCCCTTGGGCTGTTACTTCTTTTTTTCCTTAAAAAATTTTTTTGGAATAACAGGATCAGTCACAGGCCAAACAGGATAAAAACAAGCAGAGTGCCACATGTAGCTTCCTTAATAAGCACTTGCTCTCTGCACTTCTAACTTCTGGCAGCTGGCACCTCTCTAACCTTTACAGAAAGAACAAGCTGGAATAACATGAAAAGGAGTTAACTAGAAGTCAAGAGTCTCCAAAATGGGGTATGTACAGCAATCTGCCAACAAGCAGGAAAAGACATCAATTTCTGCTTCTATTTATTTTTAATCTTAATTTCCAGAAAAGTTCTATTTTTTTCTATGCTGTATTCTATTTTTATTTTTTCTGTTCTATTTCCTATTTTTCATTTTTATTCTTCCTAAAAATTTTTTTACATGAGCATAATATATTAGTACAGTAGGACTTGTATATAATTTATGTATATTGCATATTTAATTTTTCTTTTACCAAGGGAGTACACCATTAAAAAAACCTTGGAGCCCACTGGTTTAACCACAGGAGACTACTGCCTGGAGTAGGTGCAATAGTCTTAATTCCTGATTTGAGCAGAGCTGAGGCCAAAACCTATACTATCAAAAGAAGTGGTCGATAGGACTATACAGATGAAATATTCATAAATGCAAGAAATAATAAATTCAGAATTCAGTATGTTTCCAGGCTAAACGTTTATATCATCCCCAAATTTATAGGTAAGGTAAGACAATACAATCAGTTCCTCAATTTCACAGGCTAAAATCATAGAGCTGAAAGTACTTATCTTCTACAGAACCCTACAGGCTGTAGAAGTGCTTCTGGAGTTTCATAAGCAATCACCCGGCACATCCCCACTCCATCTCACCCCCAAACAGAGATTTAAACTGCTTGAGAAACTCTCTCATCACTTACATGGAGCTTCAATTCCTAAAACACACAAAAAAAAATTCATTCCAAAAGACCCTCTCCAATTAAGTTTGAAAGCAATTAATCTAGTCCAATACATGAGAAACCACAACTTCTATCATATAACAGCCTCCTAGATGGCCTTGGCCATCTCCTACCCAACTCTTTCCTCTGTCCTAATTTATCTCCTAAAAAGGACTCCATATTACCAGCCCAAAAAGCTATAAGATGTTTTCATTATGTACTTTGACATTTATAGAATATAACAATTACTAATAAATACCACCAGGATATCTAAATTTCTTAAAAATATTGATCTCTTCAAATGTCTATTGCTTCTACTAGTCCTGAAACAACAGCAGAAAAGAACAGGAAACAATATTTTAATCATCTGATTTGGCTGATGTTAAGTCAATATAATGCAATTAGTCCTTAATAAGGTAGAATCTCATTTGCTACATACATGATATCAAAAGGTAACATACTTGTTTAAGGGCTGCCAACCATGATATGGTCAATTATATATTAAATAATAATATGTAATATGGCTATATAGAAGAAAAATATGGTTAATTAGCTACTAAATAATAAGGGAAAAAATCAATATGGAAGCACTGGTATGGCTTAAATAAATTCCTGGAGGAATGCATCAGTAGTTTTAGTTGGTATGGTCTCAGTGAATATTTGAAAGCTGGGTATTTTAAAATATTGACTATAAATAATTCTATCGATTTAATATAAAAACACTGCACATAATCAGTTACTTAATGTCATAGTCAACTTGCATTGCACTAAGTACGTTTAAGTTATGTGCCATATTATAATAGGTCATGCTTTGGTATGCCTTACCCTTACTGAATTATTCTTTAAACATGCTCCTGTTCTAATTACCAACACACTACAATCCGTTACTAGGCACATAAAAAGATACTCAACATCAATAGTCATTAGGGAGGTGCAAACCAAAACTATATTGAAATACCACTTTATCACACACAATAGGATGGCTATGAATGAAAAATGGAAAATAACAAATATTATCAAAGACATCGAGAAATTAGAACCCTTATATACTGCTGGTGACTATATAAAATGGTGCCTCTGGGGAGAACAATACAGCAGTTCCTCAAAATGTTAAAGAGCTTCCATATGATTCAGCTGTTCTACTCCAATGTATATATCCAAGAGAAATGAAATGTTCACACAAACACTTGTACATAAATTTTCATACCTTTTTCGTAATAACCAAGAAGTAGAAATGACCCAAATGTCCATCACCAGATAAAAGAACCAACCAAATGTGCATATATACAAAAGGAAGGACTGACACATGCTGAGATGGGTGAACCTTATAAACATTACATTAAGTGAAAGAAGCCAGTTACAAAATGGTACATGTCATATGGTACCATTTATTTTCGGTGTCTACAATAAGCAAATTTATAGACGCACAGATTAAGAGTTGCATAGGGCTTAGAGTAGTTGGAAGAAAATGGAAAGTGATTGCTAATGGGTATAGGGTTTCTTTTGGTGGTAATAAAGATTTCTAAAAAGATCATAGTGATGGTTCCATAACTCTGTAAATATACTTGAAACCACTGAATGGTCATTCTTAAATGAGTGAATTGTATGACTTATGAATTGTATTCAATAAACTTTACCCAAAAATGAATTGCAAGAAAATGATCACAAACTTGGGTGTCACAGTAAATTTCAAATTGCTTTAAAGTTGCTAAGGCCTACCCTCAATATTTGTCCTTAGCTCACTGTGGACAGATCATAAACTGTCCATGGCTCAGCATACTAGTCCATGTCACATTCTGAATAGCCGTGATTGACTCCACTCTCTTACCTGTAACATTCCTTCAACTGAGATATATAAGCGCCAATAAGAACTACTAAGATTTAAGAAAACAACATAGTTTAGTGATTGACTGAATGTTCTGGAGTCAGACAAACTTGCATTTGGATTCCAGTTCTGCCACTTACTTTCTAACATCATGGTTTTGCCCTCCTTGATCTCTATTTATTCCTATGTAATATGGAGATGAGTACAACTTACATCATCAAGTTTTAGAGCAGTGTTAATGAAATAAAACCACACAAAGTGCTCAGCTAGTCTCTGGAACACAGTATGGGCTCAACAAATGTCATGCATTTTGATCATGAAAACAACCTCTCCTCCTCCTCCTCCTCCTACTCCTCCCTCTTTCTCTTGGATCTTTGCTTCTAAGCCCATCTTTTCCCAAATCTTTCAATCCCCAGGATTCTGGCACCATTCCATTGCCCCAAAACATAGCAACATGTTGCTTCTGCCTGACTGGGAGCTATTCCTGGAAACATAAAAACCTCATATTTCCATTAGGGAGCTACCCTTGCCTCCACTCAGTCCATGTTTGTGGTTGGAGGATGATACATTCAGCTCCAGGGTCAGGCAGATAACCCTGATCTAGCCAATCATAGAATCCACCTCCCTAGCCTCTGAGGTAGAGCCTATGAGAGATCACAGGCAACAAAGAGAAAAGCAAAACCTAGAGATGAAAAGAAATGGTTGGGGTGCCTGGGTGACTCAGTTAGTTTAGCATCTGACTTCAGCTCAGGTCATGATCTCACCGTCCTTGGGTTCAAGCCCTGCATTGGGCTCTGTGCTGACAGCTCAGAGCCTGGAGCCTGCTTCACATTCTGTCTGTCTCTCTCTCTTTCTCTCTGCCCATCCCCCACTCACTCCTTGTCTCTGTCTCTCAAAATAAAAGAAAGACATAAAAATAAAAAAAAAAATAAAAAAAAGAAGAAGAAGAGAAATGGAGTTCTCCAATATCACCTAAGACCCAAAATCCAGCTAGGTCCTAAGTCAGCCTTTACTACCTCTGAGGACTTGTTACTATCAGCCAAGAAATTCATTTGCTGCCTAATCCAGGTCTGAGTTGGTTTTCTGTCACGTGCAAACAAAAGTGTTTCTTGATTAAAAATCAGCTGCTCACCGAAACCCAAACATGATTTCATCATGGCGGAGGTGAGCATCATCATCAATAGACAGGATAGCCTCTGTCTCAATTTCATTCCAGGGCAAGAATCGGTTGTTCAAACTGTTCTTCTCAGTCCGGACCACCTGTAAGGAGGAAGGAAGAACACTAATGATCAATGCTGCATTATAGAATGTAAAACCAAACTGCCTGGAAGTCAAAGGAGACTGTGGCTAAATTTACCAAATAATCTTGCCTGGTTGCCTATCACTCATAAAATCCAGCACATGCCTTTCAGGAACAGAACCTGATCTTATAATTCACCACATGTATAAGGATTTCACATTTTAAGCATTATTCATTTGCTAACTAATTTTCTTGTAAAACAAGTTAAAGCTGAGGATTATTTTATATAAACGATAAACACAGTCCACGTAAGTTAAAAATAACTTTCCCAAGAGAACACAAGGTGGCAGAGTAGAACTGATATTCTAATTCCCAGCTCTGAAATCCCCTGGCTTACTCATAAATTTTAAACCCAACTCAGAAATCCCTTGAGTCTGTGTCATTTCTGACGTCCAATTTAAAGGCTTTTTTCTTCTGGTATTACCAGAAGGAAAGAAAAAAAAAAAAGGAGAGCCCATCCAGTTGAGGTTAATTACCTTACCTTTGCAACTGACACTGACTACACATACAGATGCTTTTTTCTTTCAAGGGGTACCTAATTCAGTAAAACTAACAGCTGTGTCCACAGCAAATCCCAATTCAAAGACTCTCTATCCAAAGTGACCCACATATGCAAAGCAGTATTTTCTTCATAAAACAAAGATGAGTGCCCGAATAGAATTATATTACAAAGAAATTTGTTTTTTACTTAGACCTCATCTTAGATGAGCATAGTTTACTACAATGTAGGAGGTAGCTTTGTTATTCACCTTGCTCAATATGAAGACGACCACACTCAATACTTTAATAGCTCATCTTATTTTTATGGTTCCTATATCTAATTGATCCAACTAATGAGAAACTATCATTTTATTCTCAAAAACCAAAAACAAAGAGAACTTCCTGAGGGAATTTCTTTTTAGAAAGACAGGGAGGGTCATCTTACTTTCAACAGAAACTTTTGCTTGTACTGAGAATAAGCTCTACCTAGCTTGATGAACAGAACTACATCCAGGGTCTAAGAACTTAGGAATGCTTTCAAAGGTACCCCTATGACTTCACAAATACTGCCTCCATAGCTTAAAACACTCTCCTATTCTTCTACCAAAATTATGCTCTCCCTGGAGGCCCAGCTCTCCATGCCTATTACTTACACCCTTGTCAAAATTAATCTCTTCTAGGTTCTTAGAGCAGAGTCCTCACACTTCAATTAATTCATTCTAACATACTTAGAATCTAATTAGTTCAGAGCTCAAAAGGCCTTGCAAATCATACTGCCAACTCTCACCTTGTACATGGACAAATGGCAAGTGGCACAGCTAGACGCTAATTTGTGCCTTCTAACTCCAAATCAGTCCTTTTCTGCTAAACTTACATTAAGTTTATAAATCTCATCAAATCAAAGACCTACAGAAAAGGCATTATTAATCTCTGTACCATCAAGAAAGAGAAATGCTGTCAACTAAGGACATACGTGAAATAGTTTGTCACTTAGAATGTTTACTTTACTAAAGAGCTTTAAAAAGTCTTAAAAGACTTTGCCTCAGCCCCAGAGGAATTCCTCCCAAGACAAGAAAGGATCTATAATCAGATTTGCTACTACAGAAAACAGATGTCGGAGCCAAGCAATTGACACAGAAACCCCTCCTGCCCTCCAGCACATTTGACTATATAAAAAGTCCCCTGGAAGCAAGCCCAGGTCTCCCAAGCTCAGATTCAGCAGCTATAGAACAAAGCTCTGAGGTCCAGGTTGGAGAAAAGATGAGCAGGGAGGGGAAGATGACCACCAAACTACTCACCATAGTAGGTGCTGGGCTCCATCTCCAAGGAGCAGGGAAGTATTTGGAAGTAGCAGAAGCCAAATGCCAAGCTCAGCAAACACAAAATGCCATCTATCTTAAGGCCACCCAACTTCAAAGATGTTAAAATATAAAATAATGTCCACCTCACAGTCAATGGACTATGGCAGCTGTTTGCTCACCACCCCCAACAAACCACTCTTGGTCATTCATTTTACTTTCCTAACACACTTAGCATCCACTTAATAGAGAACTGAAAGTCTGCCAGTGCAGGTGGACAAAGCTTCCCCTCAACTCTAGCAGCAAAAACACACAGCTTAAAATGAAGAAAAAATATTCAATTCTTGACTATTCAACTGTAGATTATCAGTTTTGCAGGCTAGACACTAGGCAGATTATCTACAGCAAAATTAGCAATCCAGGAACACAGCACAGAACTTTAGTACTCAATTATAAGCCAAACACCAGCCCATGTGGACTCTCTTGAAACACACACCTACCCCAAACCTACCAAGTCAGAAACCTGCAAAATCTCCAGGTGATTCCTATGCACATTAAATTTTGAGAGGGTTGGCAGAGGAAAAGCACGGCTGTGGCATCCATCAAAAAAGCCTGGGGGCGCCAAGATGGCTCAGATGGTTGAGCATCTGACTCACGGTCATGATCCTAGGGTCATGGAATCAAGGCCCGTGTCAGGCTCCAGACCCATGTCAGGCTCCATGTTGAGCATGGAGCCTGCTTAAGATTCTCTCTCTCTTCCCCTCTGCCCCTCTCCCAGGCTCACATGCTCTTTCTTTAAAAAAAGAAAAGGAATGAAAAAAAAAAGAGACAGAACTTTTTTAAAAAAAGAAAAGCCTAACTTCACATTCCAACTTCACCACTTATGTGTACAAAGGTAAGTAAGGAACCTCTCTCCTAAATGAATACAGCCCCATACTGTGTGCAAAAATGGAACTTGTTCATCCGCCAAACCTGACAATCTTATAAACAACCTCATTCACTCTAAAAACAAGAAGCACCAACACAAACTAAAATAGTCATGATTTGATGCCTAGAGAACATTCAAAATTTTTGTCCAATTTACAAAGTAAACCAAATCAAGATGACTTGCTTGTCCTTTGAAAGACTTAGAACTGAAGATCTAATACCAAATGTGGTTTAGCCTAGATTTCACATTTTTTTAGCAAGTTTATTAAAGTTCAGGAAGAGGCAACTCCATTACAAACAACTACTATGGATTCCAGAACTATGGTACACATACTATCTCTGCTCATCCTGGCACAACGCCTCTGGGTTGGACGGTAGCAAGATTTTCAGGATTAGGGAATTGATGCAATAGCCATCAGAATAAAAGAAAAGATTTAAGGATTCCCAGAAACAGAGCATCATGAACTGCAGGAGCTTATGTCTGGTTAGCTCACAAACAACTGTGGTCAGTAATTCTGCTTTAAAAATTTACAGCAGTGATTCTCAACTATGAGTGATTTTGCCCAAGAAACATATTAAACAATGGCTGTGGACATTTTTGGTTGTCACAACTGGTAGTGGAAGGGGGTGAGCTACTCATATCTACTCAGCAGAGGCCAGAGATGCAGCTAAATACTACAAAGCACAGGACAACCACCCATGGCAAAAAATTATCCAGCTCTAAATGTCATTAGTGCCATTGAGGAGACCCCCAGATTTAGAGTCAACATTCAGAAGACAGTACAGCAAAAGCAGTTCGTTATTTTATGAACAATTTAAGAACAATTTACCTTTTCCTTACAACCAAAAGGAGATTTCTGCACTTACACACACTGCAAATATAAACTAAAATTAAGTAAAGGAAAAGAGTGAAAGCTTTCTTCTAACAGTTTTACTTCAAAGCTATACTGCTTAATGGCTAGACAAAATTCTGCTCAGCAAACCTACCACCATCAATTCTGGCACCAAAAACACACAGACAAAAAGACTTAATTATTTGTAACATAGACATGCATCAGATCAGCATTGGCATCTAAGAGCCTGAGGAATGGCAGGTTGAACAGGAAAGAAATGAGTCAACCAGAGCAGTAAGTCATGTTTACAAAATATTCTCATTTTTGTTGATATTGTTTTGTTCTTCAAACTAAAAAACACCTCTTCCTTCTTCAACACCAGCTATTTTTTCGTGCCTAATGATTATACTTTAGTAACTTGTGGACATGAAGACTGATCCCCAAGTTACTGAGTTAATTACTGGTTATGACACTGACCAAAACGTATCGAGCAATGTGCCTGGCACATAGCAGGTGTTCAACAGACATTTTATAAATGAACAAACAACCAAATGATTAGGAAATAAGCCCTAATCTAGCCCTGTCCATTCTATTTTCAGAATAAAGACTCAATAAATTTATATATCAAAACTATAACATTCTATATACTGAAACCCCCTAGCATTTAATCTAATTTTCTACAACAAAACAATCCATCAACCCACAATGGTGAAATCAGGAGCAATGCTCGCTAACATTCATTTTTCTTGTTTCATGTACAATGGTTCCTGGGAATGCTTCACTAGTTCTCCTGTTTACCATCATTCATAAAAGCCTGGACTTGCTCTCACTGCCCCTCTCTTCCCATCACAATGGAACAGTACAGCAGTCATGGTCTGGAATCCTACTGTATGCAAATGTATACAAGTGGATGCATAATCAAAAAATAACTAGTAACCTCAGGTAACATTCAAGCTGGTTCTTGAGGAATTCTAGAATTTATGAATGATAAAGAGCAACTACTCTAAAAAGATCCTTTCTCCTAGTATGCTAACAAGGTATTTGGCCTCTAAGTCAGCAAATTCACATTAATTAAGAAAGTATGAATTTACACCATAATTAGCTATCATGATAAGTTTAATCCCCAATTAATAGCAAATATCTCTTAATACCTAAGGGATGGAAATGTAAGTAGTTATTGCTATTAACAAGCAACAATCGAACATTGCTACAATTTGGTGACATTGCTTAAGTGCATCAGGATGAATTTGGGTTCAAATGGAAGAACTACCTGAATATGGAATCTTTTATAAGACCAGCTCATGACTAGCCATAGGCAGGTCTTTGAAGTTGGGAGGTAAGAAAAATAGGACATGAAGAAATGAAGTGAATTAACCCAAATCATAACACAGACCAAGAACACGAAACACAAAAAGGTAAAACATACCTAACATGTAATAAAATAAGAAAATATATGTGGAAAATATAAGGCACCATGCAAACACGTAATGCCACCTATTAAATTCAGCAATTTAAATGCACTTAAAATGTTCTCCTCTCTCTCCTTAAGATCAAATTTTTCCTAGCCAAAGCGAGCAGTCTCCAGTCTCAAACAATACATACACATGTGTAATACATTTCTGTAATGAATCCACTTCTGAAAATGAACCTTATGTCAAGTCATCATACAGGCAATAAGATAAACAGCAATTACCTTTTGTTCTCCATCTTCCCCTTTCCTCTAACATAAAAAAGTAACTGGGGCACCTGGGTAGCTCAGTCACTTGACTTCAGCTCAGGTCATGATTCACACTTCATGGGTTCAAGCCCCACATTAGGCTCTGTGCTGACAGCTCAGAGCCCAGAGTCTGCTTCAGATTCGGTGTCTCCCTCTCTCTCTTCCCCTCCCCCCTCATTTCCTTTCTCTCTCTCTGTCTCTCTCTCAAAAATAAACATTAAAAAGTTCATTTAAAAATTTTTTAAAGTTGTTTTTTTTTTTTTTTTAACGTAACCCATCACAGAGCTCAGGGCTTAAGAAAATGAGATTCAAAAGGAAGCTGGCAGTCCTGTACACCTACCTGTGAGACAAGGACCCATATCAAAACAGCTTGAGGTGACTACGGTGGAGAGGTGATCAACACAGAGAGGCCAAGGAGCGTTAAAATATCTTGATTTTTCAAGGAACTCATTCATTCAATAAACACTAGTAGGGACAAAGAGTTAGGTAATGCAAAGGCAGGGAAAGGAATAAGAAGGTAACACAGTGAACTAGTTTTCTATTTATAACTTACTTTAAATTTGGGTCTGATGCAGTATTAAAAAATATATTTTAGGTTATGAGATAAGTCTGTTTTAACTCACAAAAGAAACAGATGCACATGATCTCTATGAAACTGTAGGTAAAACAGCATAGTTAGAGGTTCGCCATCAAAGGAGGAGTGCAGGGGTGCCTGGTGGCTCAGTCAGCTAAGCGTCCAGCTCTTGACTTCGGCTCAGGTCATGATTTCACGGGTTCTTGGTATGGAGCCTGAGTCAGACTCCACGCTGATGGAGCAAAGCCTGCTTGCAGTTCTCTCTCTCCCTGGCTCTCTGCCCCTCCACCACTCACGTGCCCACGCTCTCTCACTTTCTCTCAAAATAAATCAGTATTTTTTAAATGAGAGAATGCATATACAGAGCACAATACAGTGCTGACCTAGCACATAGAAAATGGTCAAAACTTGTTAGCAATTGTTATCACATAAGATTAATACAATCTCTTCCTAGTTTACTTTGTAAACATCTTATTTCAACCTGTAAGCAGTGCCTTTCAAGAAATTTAGATTTGGTAAAAAAAAGTAAAAAGAAAAGTATGCACTGACCGTGGTCAGAAGTCCTAAGACTTGAAAACTAATTTGGGTATTAATTGGTTGAGTGCCCAAAGCAATAAAATTCTCTCAGTCTCAGATTTCTTACTTTGAATTAGTAAAAAGAGTACATATAGACTGAGAAAGGGAGGTATTCCCTAAAGAAATGATTTATAGCAATTAGGAAATCATTTGTGCAACATGACTTTTTGGGAATTCCTTTATATTACACACTTATAATTTTTACTATAATTTCTGACTTCTGGTAGCTCTGTTTTCAAGAATTCTCCTTCACAGCCATGTAGCCTTTTCTCAAACAGAGAAAAGGGAGCCATAGCTAAAACAGCCAAGTTATTAAATAATGTCAAAGAAAAAAAAACCAGATATGCCAAACCTAGTGAAGTCTACCAGACTTTGTACAATCTTAGACCTAGAAAAACTGGACAAGATTTTTCCTGTTACTTTTGCTTAGAAATCACAATTTTAGGAAAATATCATCTGACCTATTCAAGTAATATGTAGATTACTTGCTTGAACTAACAACCCTGAGATCAAGACCTGACCTGAAATCAAGAGTCAAGACACTCAAACAACTGAGCCACTGAGGCACCCCTCAAGTAATTTTTTTAAAGAAGAGTGGACACAGATAAAAACAAAGTTATCAACTTTCTGAGGAATAGCCTTTATTATTATCTCTACTATTGCCAGAGTTCTAGCCAGAAGTAAAGCCTTTAACAGCCTGACTGGCAGAGGTCCAAGCCTGGTTATTAACGAGGCTGAGTTCTCTTGCAGTCTTCCTTCCTTCCTTCTGGTTCCCTTAGTTAACTACCGGCTTGATGACTGACATGACAATAACTACTCTGGCATGACATTAGGTTTCCAAACTAGAGTTCTCCTTTTACAGTTCTACTCTCAAGGGCTGGGAGGGAGGGAAAATGGTAGTGAAAAATAATCTCATTATCTCTATATATAGTTTTGGAAAAATGGGCACATTCTGGTCTTACCACTTCTACAGAGAACTTGGGGTCAAAGAGAGGGCTGATACGCTTAGCTGACCCTCTCCACCACTACTGCTCTGGTCCAAGCTGCCAACACCCCTCACGTAGGCCCCTGCAATCATAGCCTCTCAACTGTTTCTTCTGCTCTCTTCCCCACAGGCCAACACATACCATATTACCCTTTACTCAAAACCTCCCAACAGCATCCTAATATACTTCAAATAAAATCTAGAATCCTTACCATGGCCTATAATTGTTCTACATGTGCTGACTTCTGCTTTCATCAACCTCCTTTCCAATGCTCTCCTTGATTACTCCACCCCAGATACACGGGGCATTCTTGCCACGTCTTGGACATGACACGCTTCTTGCATTTGCCATTTCTCTGCATAATCCTCCAGAATTTAGATGGCCCATTCCCTCACTTCATCCAAGCTTCTGCTCAAATGTGACCTCTTCAAGGAGGCCTTCCCAGGCCAGGCACCTGTGGAAATTAACTGTGCCCTTTCTGGAAAAGAGAATTAAAAATTAAGAATTGGGAAAGGGCTGCCCACAAGACTAAGGAATGAGTAAGTGTGCAACGTGAATATGGGTGGTACTCTGAGTGAGCAAAACTACACTGTTAGTAACTAAAACATGTCCTCCTTCATAACAACCCAAGTTTTTAAACTCCAAAAGGACAGATGTGATGTTCTCATTTCCACAGAATGCTTCAAATAAGGCCACCCTGTTTATTACTATTTTGCAGAATACAAAGTAGAGTAAGGAAGATGTATTAACTGGTCAAAATAAAGTAATAACTCAAGCTAAAATGTGGGGTGGACTGTATCAAAAAGAGTTTCTGTTTCCAGGATGTCTGAATGAGCTCCTCCTAGACCCAATCCTCCTGCAGATGGTAGCTATAAACTCTGGACAAAAACACGCAAAAAGCCAATTATCTGAAGGCACTAGCCAGCAGTAAGCAGAAGGGTACAGATTATGGAGAGGAGCTGAGATTTAGGAAGGAGTTACCGACATGAGTGGAATCACTGTTGCTCTTACCCTGATCGGAGGCCAGCGTGGGCACCATGCAAAACAGCTAACCTCACACACAACACCCAAGTCTTTCTGGCCTGAAGAATACGAGGGAAGAGTTAGGGGCAAAAACAGACCCAGGAAAGAAAGGAGGTTCCAGAAAAGAGTGAGGCAGATAGGGGGAGCTCCGAGTTCTATGTATAAACTACCCAGTCGCAGGTCCATCTCTAAACCACACATGCATGCATGCTTGGTACTGTCGGTAAGCAGACCAATAAAAGGGTTGAACCTACATTTGAGTTGCCACTCAAGAGACTGAATTTGTAGTTTGAGTCCAAACAAATAAACTGTCTGTGAAAACTAAATATCAGTACAGAGAAATAAAACAAAATCCAGTTTCATAACGTAATATTCACAATGTACAGAGTTTAATACCAAACTGTGTGATGTACCAAGAACCAGAAAACCATGACCTTCAAGAAAAAAAGGTCAATGAAAACAAAACCCCAAATGACCTCTATGTTGGAATAGCAAAAATGTTAAAGTAGCTATTGTAACTATGCTCAATGAAGTGTACTCAGAATGGAAAAAAAGGAGAGGAAATCTCAGCAGCGAAATGGAAACTATTATTTTAAAAACATGGATATTCTGGAACTGGAAAATATATAATATTTGTAACTGAAAATTGACTGGAGGAGCTTAAGTGTAGAGATAACACATGAAAGTTTGTGAACATGATGATAAATCAAGAGAAATTATCAAAACTGCAGAACAGAAAAAAGATTTTTAAAAAATGAAGAGACACTGAGAACGGTGGGACAGAGTCAAAATGTCTAATACGCATGGGGCGCCTGGGTGGCTCAGTTGACTGAATGTCTGACTCTTGATTTCAGCTCCTGTCATGATCTCACAATTCAGGAGATCAAGCCCCACACCAGACTCTGCACTGACAGTGCAACACCTGCTTGGGATTCTCTCCCTCTCTCTGCCTCTCTTCAGCATGTGAGTGCACACTCTTCCCATCTCTCTAGGTGGAGTCTAGTCACCTTGCCCAGGCCCTTTCCCATTTGAACTGAACAGAATCAAAGTATTTGGGGCAAGAGTGTCAAAGGATGGTGGTAAAGACCACATTTGCTCTAAGCCAGATCCAGTGGAATTCCAGAGGAATTTTAATACACAAATCCCACAGAGTACCCCTAAGACAATCCTGCTCTACTCAAAAACCAGGGCTCAATAGATTTCATAGCCCACAAATATTTAGCATTTATGCCTAATGCTTAGGTGAGAACCTGAGCACAAGAAAAGCACATGTTGCCCCTCATTTTCTGAAATGATATGTGGGTTCCCGGATTGATTCAAATATGCTGATTTCAAATCATTTTCCCTGAAGGACTAGAATCTGACACACTGCCTGGGAACAACCCTACTGCTAATTTTATGAAGACCTGTTAATTGCAACGTAATGAACAGGGTACATCTGCATCCTGGGTAGGAAAACTACTCTGCAACGTCTCATAGCAGTGCCATTTCTCCACAGGGAGAGAGCAGTCAGTACCTCCTGGTCTTGATACCTGGCAGTGTTGACTCTATGCCCAAGAGGTCAGCAATTCAACAGCTGCCCAAAAATAACCTGCCTCTCTTAAACAGAAAGAACAGTCAAAATATTTAGAGAATACAGTGAATTCTCTAGCTTAAAAGTGTTTCCTTTCTTTCAGAAGATCTAGGGGAAAAATTGGTATCATGAGTATGAGCAAGCTATTCAGAATGGCCCCCCATTTGGAAAGTTTCTGGCATTTTCCAACTAGGCATTGTATTATTGCAGTGAGCTGCCCAGTAATCAAAGAGGACCACTTATTCCCCACCAGAGTTAAAAGAGAGGATTAGTTCTGGTAAGTTCTCTAACTAATTTCACTCATTGTTCACAGGGTGGCATCAGCTTCTCTACATCCCTATCAAATTCAAAGAAAACTCAGGAAAAAAGGAAAACAAAAGCTGCTTTATTATTCTATTTGAGCAGCATCCACCTTTCACAGAACAAACACTTTTTTTCTTTTTAATTTCAATGACATTTAAGAAGTTGTAACTGAGAAAGGAAAAAGTGAAATTTATTTGGAAAGAAATCTTCCCATTTACAACACTTTTCTTAATATACAAGATAAATTATGGGATCAAAAGTTTTCGGAATCCTACACAGTCTTTGAAGAGCCTCAGATTATAAACTCGACTAAATAAAATACAAGGAAAGACTAACAGTGGTAGTAAGTAGCAGCAGTAATAAAAAAGAAAATTGAAAACAAAGATCTGTACAGGAGAAAGCAAGCAGTAAGAGCTGTTATGCAGAGGATATGAGAAGACTACCAGTGAAGTGAGTTAACGCTGTCCACAACCCAGCCAGATATCCGTGCTGCCTCCCATCTTCTTAGACACAAAGGGGTAAGTAGGAATCAAACACTTATTAGGTACCTTTCTAGATTCCTCACTTGTATGATTTTATTTTTCCGTTTAATCCATGTCAAAGAAGTTAATTAACTCATCAAAGATCACAAAATATTTACCTAATCCCAGGTCTATATTAATCCAAAACTCATACTATCCTATTATTCCATTCTGCTGCTTAGAAAATATTTCACATCAACTAGTTTCTTGATATAAATTTTTTAAAAACCGGTCTAGTCCTAATATTCCCCTTCAGATAAGTTCTTCCTAAAAACGACACTAATTTCTTAAGCAAACTTCTGACAATGGATGGCACACCAGAACTTTTGCCTATCTTTGCTACCTTTTTCTGGAAAGTCTATGCCACAGGGTAAGTAGTTGACGGTTTGTTGGCTTATGACTTGCTCTATGGCCCCACATTTAAGATAAATGGGTAATCTGCTTAGGCCAAATATATGCCAGAAGGTGGATAAACAAAGTACTCAGAACTAAAGCCCTATCCTGCATAACAGATTACTATTTTTCCTGTAAAATACAGCATCCAAGTCACAACAGATAAAATAAAGAATCTGAGAAAGAACCTGGAACAGACTATAGAGAAGATTCAGGATCTTCAACTCCCAAATACTTGGAACCCTCAACTCTAATCCTTCAAAAGACTTCTATAATATCCTGAAAAAGAAATGGGTCTTCTTACTAAATCTGGGAAGTGATTAAAAATGCAGCTTCTGTCATCAGACACCCTAAAGTTCGGCTAGTCCTTTATTAATCACGACCTTGGGCAGATCAGTTAATCTCTCGAAGCCTCAGTCTCTATAGAAACAAAGTGAAGAGACCATAATAATTATCTAAGTTCTATAAATCCTAAATTCCATACACCCTAAAATCCTAAGTGCTTCCTAATAGTTTTGTCATCATTGTTCTCAACAATATCTGTTATGACACAGAAGACACCAATGGGGTAACTGAAGGGCTTCTGAAAAACTTCATGAGGCCAGTCTGGATTTCAGTTTTGGAGTCTTAGGAGATTTAGAGGAAGTGAGTAGCAGAGATGGAACTGGCAAGGCCTGAAAGGACTGAAAAAGGAGCAAGCAGAAATTCCATGGGGAAAGGAAATCTGTATGGGTAAAAAAATAAAAAAAAAAAAAGTGTACCTACAAAGATACACTTTATATATATTTGGAAAAAGGATTAAGAGTGAAATTCTATCTCATGCAGTAAAACAAACTGCTCATTTTTCTATTACCATGATGGGGACGCCAATGTCGGGCCACAGAAGGTCCTCCGACGGTAGCTTGGGAGAATTCCATACCACCACTACCTTGTTCAGGTAAGGGAGGCCATTCAATCTCTCTAAAGAGTTCATAAGCACTTCCTCCCGCTCATAAGTCAACATCACCACCGTGAACTGCTCTCGTGGAACGTTGCCTCCAAGTGCTGCTTGAAACTCTTTGCCAGAACCCCCAGCTCCACCACCAATAGGCCGAAATCCAGTCCCGGAGCCCAAGAATTTGGCCTCTGAGGGCAACACAGGGTCAAAGGGTGTGTGGGGGAACAGATGGAAAGGGCCTGGAGCAGAGTTCCAGCTGCGGTAGAAATCAGTGACAGTCAAAGTAAAGTTGCGGAGGTATTTAGGTGAGGCATAAGGCGGCTCCGTTTCCACGGGCCCCAGGTCCAGATCCCCGTTGTCGGCCATGTTAGGGTCCGTTCCAGCCGCCTTGCCTGAACGATGGGGGATCTCAGCTGCTGCCTCTTCCCGAATGGGAGCAGCTGGGATCTGTATGCGAGTCCTAATCATAGCCAGCACGGTATTGAAAATACTGTCAGCAGTTGAGAAGTATGTCTCCCAGAGAAAGCGGCCTTGCCGCCTCATAGCCAGCAGATCACTATCTGAGAGGCTTCGCAACAGAAAATGAACCTCGGTAACACGCGGCTTAGGCACCACCAGGGCTGCCTCATTCCACTGCAGCATGTCCTGGTAGGGAAGCTGGACCTGCTCCCCCAGCACAACTGGGACAGCACCAACTTCCAGGGCTTCAAAGAGCCGTGTTGCACACCCAGATGAAATAACCAAGCGAGAGTCCCCAGGAGTGATAATGAGGGCAAAGGTGGAAAGCTTCAGTAATTCTAAGCGGTCCTCACGCTCCCCACACAGTGCCCACTCAGTAGGCAGACTGGGTTTAGGCTGGTTTTTGCAGGTAAATTCTACCAGGACCTGATCTAGCTTGCTGTCCTGGACAGCCTTCAAGGTGGCAATGATACGATCATCGTAGTCGGCTGGAGGGTCACCCTCCATTTCTTCTTCAAAGGAGCGGGCCTCCTGAAGGCTGGATCTCAGTGATTCAATCTTCTCACCCTGGAAGGTGAAAAGATATTTCCGCTTAACTGGCACCTGTGGTGGGATTTCCATGAAGTTGGGCTCTGACATGGCATGGACGAGTGGTGATACTACCAAGTCAAAGCCTGGTCTGTACTGGGCAGCATAGAAAGTGGACTGGGCCACCATGGCCCGGCCTGTACTGACGTTATATAGTAAATTCTGTGTATCTGACTTCCGCGACAGATTGATGATGACGTGGTTGTGTCCATCTGTCCGCCAATGTGGAAGAGAATAGAGCTGCTTCTCGAGTTCAGCAGGCCGAAGCACTACTGGCTCCTGTATTTCTCCCACCAATATCACATAAAGGCAGGCAATGTCCGCATTTTCTGTAACATAAACGTTGGCTCGTGCTGTAGCCTGAAAAGCCTGCTTGACCAAAGGATCCAGGTAGCTGCCAAAGGCAAACTGGTCACTGTCATATACATAGACTGGAAAACCGGAGGTGAGAGGACAGCGAGAATAATCAAAACAATTGTGCAGCCGGCATCCCCGTATGACCTTTGGGGGAGGAAGACCAGCATCGTCCTTCTCTGGAAGCAGTCGGATAGGTAGAGAAAGTTTGGGCTGATTTTGAGCCATCAGCTCTTTATAAGAATGCTCAGTCTGGCTAATGACATTCTTGAGCTGAAGCAAGTCCTGCTTGGCATTCTCAATACTCTTCTTACAGGCTTCAATCTTCAGATTCAGCTTGGCAATTTCACTGTTCAGCTCTTGCCGCTTGGCTTCCAGCTGCAGGAGCTCTTCACTTACAGACTCACGAATCCGGCAAAGATCCAGCACATGCTTTACCTCACATAGTTCATTACCAGCCCTTGGGCCAAAAATCCGCTTGCCTGCCTCATCGGCCTCATCCAGAGTGGTGAGATAATAGTGAGCAATAAGGGGGAAGAAAACCAGAATGATGAAGAGCGTGAAACTGAGCCACGTGAGTCGGATCCGGTTGGACCACCGTAACATACAGGTTTGACCTCCATTCCCCACTCCCCCATTCCGCAACATGGTATAGCCCGTCATGAGTTCCTGTGTGGCTCTTGCCCCCTCTAATCACGTTGGGTCACTCGCCATAACCATGAGTTTCTATTAGATGAACTCAATCTCTTTTCACTCAGACCTTTCTGTTAAGAGTTAGTGTGCTCCCTGTACAAGGCACCGAATACAATGGAAATTTCATTTTCCTCAGCTGTAATTGAAATGGTCTCTGACCTTATTCCAGCAGATTTTAAGCTCTGGTTGTTGACCAAAGAACATATCCTTAATCTTTATCACATGGCAAAAGGTACCACATTGGTGATGAGATGAAACGGAGAAGGTCCCTGATGATAAAACCCAGGAAAAATACCCTCGAATCAGACAGACTTTTTCAACTGCCATAGCTCTTGTTCCTTGGCTTTGCTGAGTAATAAATATGCATAGTTACTATTCACAGTTATAAAGTAGCTGGTTAGAAGAGAAACGAATGCCAGCCTCTTATCAATGTCATTGCCAACAATGAGGCCTGCAAAAGAAAGAAAACAGTGTCAGTCTTGAAAAGATTATGTGCAACAACCCCACCCTTCCTTAGTATCTAAAAAATGCTTAAATCTTAAAAGGTAAAACAACAGTTGGAACATTGGTGTGTGTCTCACAGAACATTTTAAGTTCAGTTCAGGTTGTGTTCAGTAAGGATATTTTACTTGTGGCTAAGAAGAAATGGGTAAGTGTCCAAAAACAACTTCAGTTTTAACACACACACACACAGACACACCCCTTCCTCCAATCTAACTGGATACATTGCATATTTAAAGCTCTATAAAATGAAGATCAACAACATCTAGCAGAGGGCAAAGATGTTTGCAACAAGCTATTACTCTAGATGGAGAGAAACACCATCCGGTCCAGCCTTGATAGTCATGTTCATTCCTAACATGTGCTTCCTTTTGAATCACTTAAAAAAAAAAATTCTGAAAAGCTCAAGGTTTTACAGTCAGAGCTGAAATTAATGGAAGAGAACTCTTTTGATCTTTACCCAGTAGTAGATGCATTAATCCAGAAACAAAATGTATTTCCCAGTTTGCTTCTCATTTATCTTCTGCTAGCAGACATCATGTGCTCCTCTTTAAAATATAAATAGTAACTTGGTCTTTTAGAAAGACTACTATACTTAGAAATGAGGGGCATTATTTCTTCTCCTTTGGAGACAGATTTGCTTTCAAACCTTTTACCTCAGTTTGCTAATCTCCCCAAATGGAGATAAGTGTACTGAGACAGAAACAATATATTGTGTTGCTATGACAAGAAAGGACAGAGAATGTGAGGGCACTTTTAGCTAATAAATCTTCAAACAACATTCCCACTCCTGTTCATTTACCAGCTCTACTATTGCAGGCTATAAAAGCTCTTCACTTGTTCTCATCTCAAACTCAATGTGTCTAGAACTGAATGCATAATATTCTGTGCCAAAGAATATTCCCAATTCCTTTCATTTATTTCCTCCAAAAAGTATTTACCATACTCTTAACATATCTAAAACATGTTCACTATAACTTCAGGAGAAGCAAGAATGAAAAATAATCTTTGACCTCATGGGACCTCCTTTAACCTAAGAGGTAAAATATAAACAAACAGCAAGGACACTAAGTAAGCAGCACATCACAGGTGCTCACTATTCTCTCCAGCTTCTATGCTTATTAGAGATGTAAAACTTTAATAATTTAATAAAGGCTTGAGTAAATAGAACAAGAGATTATGAACAACAAAAACCAAAAACTATTCATCACAAAAAAGCTTAAACTTGGAGTATCAAAACCCAGATAATTAATACCTAACCAAATATTCCAGAAAATGTAAGTCAATATTTCTAAAGCATTACCCTTTTAATTCGTGTTAAAAATTTCTCTTTCTGTTTTCAAAAGAATACTCTCTGCACCTTACAAACTGCAACAAAGAAAGAATTAAGTGGAAGAAAAAAAAGGAATGCATAATCAAGAAAATTCAGTTGATTCATTCCCTCCTTACCGTATGTTTCTGAATCCTTCCTTTCTCTAACTCATGCAGCATTTTACTTCAGTACATAATTTCTTGAGATACTGAACTCCAGATCCAGGGCTTGCTCTCCTGATAGAAAATAGAAAGGTGACATGCTGTTAGACAAATACTCCATACTAAAGGCATTACTGACATTGACTAAAGGGGAAGATGCTGAGGAAGTAAGAGGACCCCAGCCCCCCTCGTCTCATGAACACAACTAGATAACTACCAAATCATCCTCAATACCCCAGAAATAAACCTAAAGGCTGGAAGAACACACTCTACAATTAAAGGTAGGGAAAAGACCACATGAAGAAGGTAAGAAGGGTGGACATATATGGTTTGTGAGAGAAACGGATCCCAGCCAGTGCGCTGGGTGGGGAGCCACAGTGGCGAAGAACGGCAAGAGAGAATAGCACACAGGGAGCCCACACAGGGAACACAAATTTCCATAGCAGTTAGCTTGGAAGGCAAGAGAGGCTGAGTTTCATGATTTCTTGCAACCAGTGGGGCTTAAAGCCTGGAGTTTTAATGGCGGGGAGGGGGAGGTGCAGAGGGCACTGGGACTGTTCCTGGAGAGAAGGCAGGGCACAGCCAGTGGACTTTCAGTGTAGAAACATCAACCTGAGGAGCACCTGGGGCACACAGTGTGGAGGTTACTTGTTCATCCCAGAGCCTGGGCAGTATTTGCATAGAGACTTCTCTGGGAACAGTGGAACTGACCTGCACTATTTCTCTCCTCCCCCTCTCCCCCAGCACAAGCACAGGGCCACCTCTGGGAACCAGCACACCGGTGACACTCCCCACCTAACTTGCTTACACCAAGCCCCCCACCCCTCAAGCTCAGGTGGAATTGCCCTAAATCCCAGCTCAGCAGGACCCCTACCCCAGGAGACTGGCACAATCTCCAGCCCATGCCACATCCCCCAACTTGGGAGTTTTGCAGGGCCTTGGTTCAGGCAATAGTGGTAACAGGTCTCATTTCACAAGCAGACCAGAGTACACCTACTTAAAAACTCACCACATTCAGGCCACGGACAAACACTGCCCACAATAGACAAAGAAAGCCTCTGCAGATGACTGGCCTGAAGGATAAAGTGACCAGAACACAATACAAGGCACATGCAGCACACAGTGGAGACGCTCTCTGAAGTGCCAGGCCCTGGGGAACAGGGGACACTACACTGCAGGAAACTACTAGACCTCTTCTTCATAAGGCCGTTACCCTCAAGAACAGGAGACATACCCAGCTTTCCTAACACAGAGAAACAGGAACAGAGAATTAGAAAAAATAAGGACAAGAGGTATTTGTCCCAAATGAAAGAACAAGAGAAAGCCACAGCCACAGATATAAGTGAAACAGATATAAGTAACATTCCTGACAGAGAATTAAAAGTGATGATCATAAAGATATTACCTGGACTTGAGAAAAAAGTGGAAAGCATGCCTGAGACCAGTAACACAGAGATAAGGAATAACATAGCAGAGATAAAGGGCTCAATAAACAAAATTAAAAACACACTCGATGGAATAAACAGCAGGTTGGAAGCAACAGAGGAACAAATTAATGACAGAGAAGACAGAGTAATAGGAAGTAATCAAGACGAACAAGAGAGAGAAATGAAAACTATACAAAACGAGAACTTAGGGAACTCAGTGACTCCATCAAATGTAATACCATTAGTATCATAGTAGTCCCAGAAGAAGGAGAAAGAGAAAAGGAGGCAAAAAAATTATTTGAAGAAATAATAGCTTACACCTTCCCTAATCTGGGAAAGGAAACAGATATCGGATCTAGTAAGCACAGAGAACCCCCAACAAAATCAACAGAGACCAATCCATACCAAAAGATATTGTAATTAGAATGGCAAAACATGGTGAAAAAGAAAAAACATTTACAGCAACAAAAGAAAACAATTACATACAAGAGAAACCATATAAGGCTATCAGTGGATTTTCAGCAGAAACTCTGAAAGCCAAGAGGGAGCAGCATGATATATTCAGAGCTAAATGGAGGAAATCTCCAGCCAAGAATACTCTATCTAGAGAGCTATCATTCAGAATAGAAGAAAGATAAAGTTTCCCAGACAGACAAAAAATAAAGGAGTCTGTGACCACTAAACCAGCCCTGCAAGAAATCTTAAAGAGGACTCTGAGTAGAAAGGAAATATCAAAAGTGATAGTATGAAAGTAGGAAATATAAGAGCAATAAAAATAAATATTTCTGTAAAAAAATCAGTTAAGGAACTCACAAAGTAAAAGGATATAAAATATAACACTATTACCTAAAATGTGAGGAGGAGAGGAGTAAAGAATGAATTCAAACAACCATCAACTTAATATACACTACCGTATTTAGATGTTATATACAAAGCTAATGGTAACCACAGCTCAAAAACAAAAAGATGTGCAAATAATAATAAAGAATTCAAGTATATCACTAAAGAAAACTAGCAAATCATGAAAGAGAAAGAGAAGAACAAATCAGAGAAAAATCTCAGAAATAACTACAAAACAAGGAATAAAATGGCAATAAGTATCAATAATTACTTTGAATGTAAATGGACTAAATGTTCCAATCAAAAGACATAGGTGATAGAATGAATTAAAAAACAAGACCCACCTATATGCTGCTTACACGAGACACATTTTAGACCTAAAGACACTTGTAGACTGAAAGAGAAGGAATGGAAAAATATCATGGAAATGAATGTCAAAAGCAAGCCAGAATAACTTACTTAAACATCATAAAAGCCATCGATGAGAAGCCCACAGCTAATATCATCCTCAATGGGGAAAAAGTGAGAGCTTCCCCCCAGATCAGGAACACGATAGACATGTCCATTCTCACCACTGTTGTTTAAAATAGTGCTGGAAGTCCTAGCATCAGCATTCAGACAACAAAAGGAAATAAAAGACATCAGAATTGGCAAAGATGAAGTCAAACTTTTACTTTTCACAGATGACATGATACTCCATATGGAAAACCTGACTGACTCCACCAGAAGTTTATTAGAACTGATCCATGAATTCAGCAAAGTCGCAGGATACAAAATAATGTACAGAAATCTGTTGCATTTTTATACACCAAAAATGAAGCAACAGAAAGAGAAATCAAGAAACTGATCCCATAATTGCACAAAAAACCAGAAAATACCTAGGAATAAACCCAACCAAAGTTATAAAAGATCTGTATGATGAAAACTATAGAAAACTTATGAAGGAAATTGAAGAAGACAGAAAGAAATGGAAAAACATTCCATGCTCTTGGATCGGAAGAATAAATATTGTTAAAATGTCATTGCTACCGAAACCAATCTACACATTCAATGCAATCCCAATCAAAATTGCACCAGCATTCTTCGCAAAGCTAGAACTATTCTAAAATGTGTATGGAACCACAAAAGACCCCGAAGAGCCAAAGTAATATTGAAGAAGAAAACCAAAATGGGAGGCATCACAATCCTAGACTTTAGCCTCTATTAGAAAGCTGTCATCATGAAGACAATATGGTATTGGCTCAAAAACAGACACACTGACCAATGGAATAGAAGAGAGATTTCAGAATTGGACTCACAAATGTACAGCCAATTAATCTTTGACAAAGCAGGAAAGAGTATCCAATGGGAAAAAAGACAGCCTCTTTAACAGATGGTGCTGGGAGAGCTGGACAGCAACATGCAGAAGAATGAAATTAGACCACTTTCTTACACCATACACAAAAATAAACTCAAAATGGATGAAGGACCTGAATGTGAGACAGGAAACCATCAAAACCCTAGAGAAGAAATCAGGGAACAACTTCCTTGACCTCAACCTCAGCAATTTCCTACTCGACACATTCCCAAAGGCAAGGGAACCAAGAGCAAAAATGAACTACTGGGACCTCATCAAGATAAAAAGCTTCTTCACTGCAAAGGAAACAATCAAGAAAACTAACAGGCAACCAACGGAACGGGAAAAGATAGTTGCAAATGACATATTGGATAAAGGGCTAGTATCCAAAATCTAAAAGAAACTCACCAAACTCCACACCCGAAAAACAAATAACCCAGTGAAGAAATGAGCAGAAGACATAAACAGACACCTCTCCAAAGAGGACATCCAGATGGCCAACAGACACATGAAATGATGCTCTGCATCACTCATCATCAGGGAAATACAAATTAAAACCACAATGAGATACCACCTCATGCCAGTCAGAGTGGCTAAAATGAACAAATCAGGAGACTATAGATGCTGGCAAGGATGCAGCGAAATGGGAACCCTCCTACACTGTTGGTGGGAATGTAAACTGGTAAAGCCGCTCTGGAAAACAGGGTGGAGGTTCCTCAAAAAATTAACAACAGAACTCCCCTATGACCTAGTAATAGCACTGCTAGGGATTTACCTAAGGGATACAGAAGTGCTGATGCATAGGGCACATGTACTCCAATGTTCATAGCAGCACTTTCAACAATAGCCAAATCATGGAAAGAGCCTCAATGTCCATCACCTGATGAGTGGACCAAGAAGATGTGGTTTATATATACAATGGAATACTACCTGGCAATGAGAAAGAATGAAATCTGGCCATTTGTAGCAACGTGGATGGAACTTGAGGGTGTTAATGCTAAGCGAAATAAATCAGGCAGAAAAGAACAGATACCATATGTTTTCACTTACAAGTGGAACACGAGAAACTTAACACAGGACCATGGGGGGAAGGGAAGAGGAAAAAATAGTTGGGGAGAGGGAAGGAGGCAAACCTTGAGAGACTCTTGGATACTGAGAACAAACTGAGGGCTGATGGGGGTGGGGGAGATGGGAAGGGGGTTGATGGGCATAGAGGAGGGCACTTGTTGGGATGAGCACTGGATGTTATATGGAAACCAACTTGACAATAAACTATAAAAGAAAAATAAAACAGAATCACTATACAAATAAAAAAAAAAAAAGAAAGAAAGCCAGAGTGGCAGCATTTATATCAGACAAAATAGATTTTAAAACAAAGTTTGTAACAAGAGACAAAGAAGGTCACTATATAATAATAAAGAAGACATCCAACAAGAAGATATAACATTATAAATATTTATGCACCCAACATGGCAGCACCCAAACACATAAATCATTTTATAACAAACATAAAGGAACTAATCAATAGTAACGCAATGATAGTAGGGGATTTATTTATTTATCCATCTAGTTATCTACTTATATTTAAAGCAAGCTCTGTGCCCAATGGTGGGGTTTGAACTCACAACCCAGATTACTACCCGGAGATCAAGAGTCACATGCTCTACCAACTGAGACAGCCAGGTGCCCCAATAATAATAGGGGACTTTACCACCACACTTACATCCATTGACAGATCATCCAATTAGAAAATCAACAAGGAAAAAAATGGCTTTGAATGACACATTGGATCAGGCAGATTTAACAGCTATATTTAGAACATTCTATCCTAACACAGTAGAATACACATTCTTCCAAAGGGCACATGGAACATTCTCCAGAAGAGACCACATATTAGGCCACAAAACAGGTCTCAACAAATTCAAAAAACTGAAGTCACACCATGCCATCTTTTCTGGTCACAACACTATGAAACTAGAAATCAACGATAAGAAAAAATCTGGAAAGAACATATATATGGAGGGTAAACACCATGCTACTAAGTAATGAATGGGTCAACCAAGAATGCAAAGAAGAAATCAAAAAGTACATGGAAACAAATGAAAATGAAAACACAAGGATTCAAAATGTTTGGAATGCAGCAAAAGCAGTTCTAAGAGGGAAGTTTACAGCAATACAGGTCTACCTCAAAAGTTAAGAAAAATCTCAAATAACCTAACCTTAGATCTAAAGGAGCTAGAAAAAGAACAACAAAACAAAACACAAAAACAACAGAAGGAGAGGATAAAGATTAGAGAAAAAATAAATGACATTGAAACTAAAAAACAGTAGAAGAGATAAATAAACCAGCAGCTGCTTCTTTGAAAAGATCAACAAAATTCATAAACCTCTAGCCAGACTCATCAAAAAAACAAAGAGAAAGCAATCAAATAAAATTACAAATGGAAGAGGAGAAATAACAACCAACACCACAGAAGTACAAATAATTCCAAGGGAATGTTATAAAAACCTAATGCCAAAGAATTAGACAATCTAGAAGAGATGAACATTCCTAGAAGCAAATAACCTACTAAAACTGAAGTAGGAATAGAAAATTTGAACAGACCTATTATCAGCGAAGAGACTGAATCAGTAATCTAATAAAAAAAAAAAACCTCAAAGCATGAAAATCCAGGACTAGACAGCTTCATAGGCAAATTCTACCAAACATTTAAAGAAGAGTTAATACCCATTCTTCTCAAACTATTCCAAAAAGAAGAAGAGGAAGGAAAATTTCTAAATTAACTGTATGAGGCCAATATTACCCTGATACCAAAAACAGATAAAGACATCACAAAAAAAGAAAACTACAGGCCAATATCTTTGATGAACATTGATGCAAAAATCCCCAATAAAATACTAGCAAACAGAATCCAACAGTACATTAAAAAATCATTCACCATGATCAAGTGGGATTTATTCCAGTACACAAGGGTGGTTTAATATCTGCAAATCAATCAACATCATACATGGCATCAATAAGAAAAAGATAAAAACCTACGATCATCCCATAAATTCAGAAAAAACAGCTGACAAAGTACAATATCTATTAATGATAAAAGCCCTCAACAAAGTAGGTTTATAGGGAACATATCTCAACATAATAAAGGACATGTGAAAAAATAGCAGTGAATATCATATTCAATAAGCTTTTCCCCTAAGGTCAGGAATAACACAAGGATGTGTACTCTCACCATTTTTATTCAACACAGTACTGGAAATCCTAACCAAAGCAATCAGATAACATAAAAAAATAAGACTTCCAAATTGGTAAGGAAAAGTAAAACTTTCACTATTTTCAGATGACATGATACTCAACACAGAAAATCCCTACCAAAAAACTACAAGTACTACCAAAAAAACTACAAGAACAGATCAATGAATTCAGTAAAGTCACAGGATACAAAATCAAGATATAGAAATCTGTTGCATTTCTATACCCCAATAATGAAGCATCAGAAAGGGAAATTAAGAAAACAACCCCATTTCTAACTACACCAAAATTAATAAGATGCCTAGGAAAAAACCTAACCAAAAAAGTGAAAGACCTGTACTCTGAAAACTATAGAACACTGATGAAAGAAACTGAAAATGAGACAAATGGAAAGAGATTCCCTGCTCATGGACTATAAAAACAAGTACTATTAAAATGTCTATTCTACCCAAACCAATCTACACATTTACTACAATCTCTTATCAAAATACCAACACCATTTTTCTTAGAGTTAGAACAAATAATCCTAAAATTTATACAGTACCACAAAAGATCCTGAATTGCCAAAGCAACTTTGAAAAAGAAAAACAAAGCTGGAGGTATCACAGTTCCAGACTCCAAGTTACATTACAAAGCTATAGTAATCAAAATAGTACAGTACATACAAAAACAGGCACACGGATCAATAGAGCAGAATAAAAAACCCAGAAATGAATCTACAACTGTATGGTTAATTAATCTTCAACAAAGCAGGAAAGAATATCTAATGGGAAAAACACAGTCTATTCTACAAATGGTGCTGGGAAAACTGGAAAGCTAAATGCAAAAATGAAACTGGAGGGGCACCTGGGTGGTCAGTTGACATCTGACTTTGGTTCAGTTTGTGAATCAAGCCCCCACATCAGGCTCTGTGCTGACAGCTCAGAGCCTGGAGCTTGCTTTGGATTCTGTGTCTCCCTCTCTCTCTGTTCCTTCCCTGCTTGCTCGCTCGCCCGCTCTCTCTCAAAAATAAAGACTACAAAAAATTTTTTAATCAAACTGGATCACTTTCCTATACCAAACACAAAAATAAACTCAAAATGGATTAATAACCTCAATGTGAGACCTGAAACAACAAAAATCCTAGAAGAGGAGGGGCAATAATAAGGTCTCTGACATTGGCTGTTGCAACATTTTTCTAGATATGGCTCCTGAGGCAAGGGAAAAAAAGCAAAAATAAGCTACTAGGATTACAAAAGCTTCTGCATCGCAAAAGAAACAATCAACAAAACTAAAAGGTAAAAGACGATCCAATTTAAAAATAAAACGAAATGAGCACTTCTCCAAAGAAGACATACAGATGGCCAACAGAAACGCGAGAAGATGCTCAACATCAATCCCCATAGAACTCAATGTTCAAACAGAGACACTCTTTTAACTGCAAAGGGGTGCTATCAATAACTACATTGGGAACAAAAGGCATAAATTAACACTCCTGAAGACAAATCATCCACATATACAGTTACCTATTTGTGTGCTCTAAGAAGAGGGAATAAACCAAAACAATGAAATGTAAAAAAAAAAGAAAAAAAAAAGTACCTACCTTTTATGAGACCAGTGCTCTGACCCCTGAGCAACGGAGCCAGTACCTACCTTTTAAAAAAGTATATACTGAGATTTTTATAGAAAACACAATTTATCTGGAATTTCGTAAAAGTAAACAGGATGAACGAGAGTGGTGAAGAGTGTTTAGAAGTATAGATGAAACAAGATTAGCCATAAGCTAACTATTGTTGGCACTGAATGATGGAGATATACAGGAGTTTATTACACTTCAGTCTGCATTTACATGTTTGAAATCTTTCACATTTAAAACTCTAAAATATATTACACAGAGTCTAAACAAAATATTTTTTTAAACGTCATTTGGAAACTGACTACACTTAATCTAATACTGCTAGTGCTACCAACTTATATGAACACAGGTGGGAAAAGAAACAAATGTTCTAATGGAAACCAATAATTCAATAATGATTCAAAAGAATTTTTTCCCATCAAGTTACATCTCTGTTATTGGAATAAAGCAAAATTGCCATCAATGCCCAGCAGTATAAATGTTTTTTCCTAAACTGTTAATTAAATTATTTCAGGTACAAAAGAAAAAGAAAACCTTCAGATCTCTTCTGTCATTCTCAGGAAAATGGCAATAAAGTTACTAGGATCTAGAAATAAATGTCAATGGAACACTGATAAGAAGCCATCTCCAGGGTTGTTTTTTTTTTAATCCAAATACAACATAACCTGCCTTACTCTCCACCATCTGCCCCAGCAGTGAATGCCCAACTTGCCATCCTGCGGTAAACATTTTTAAATCTTTATTTATTTTTGAAAGAGAGAGTGTGCAGGGGAGCAACAGAGAAAGAGAGAGAGGGATAGAGAGAGAGAATCCAAAACAGGCAGAGACTTCAAGCAGTCATCAAAAAGCCCGACATGAGTTCATGACCTGAGCTGAAGTTGGAGGTTAACCAACTGAGCCACCCAGGCACACTCGTCAGCCTGCTTTTACAATGCATTCTACACCCAGCAACCAGAATCATCATTTTAAAACATGAATTAGAAGTTTTTTAAATGTTCATTTATTTTTGAGAGAGAGACACAGTGCAAGCAGGGAAGGGACAGAGAGGGAGACACAGACTATGAAGCAGGCTCATCCAGGCTCCAAGCTATCAGCACAGAACCCGATGTGGGGCTCGAACCCATGAACTGTGAGATCATAACCTGAGGTGAAGTTCGAAGCTTAACTGACTGAGTCAGCCAGGCGCTCCAAAATATGAATTAGAATACTGGTGGTTCAAGAGGGCAGTGCACGACGACTGTAAACTCACCTCCTACCACCCTGAATCTATTCCTACATATAAAGTAATTCCTCCTGCAGAACTGAGAGCTGATTGAACAGCTTCTACGCAACAAACAATGGGAACACACAGAAAGGAGCAGGAGAGACAGAGACACTGTAATGACAGGAACCCCACCTCCAAAACACCAACCTGCAGTAGGGAGGAATGTTACCGAGGGGGCTGTGCACTGACTCAGGTACCCAGGTCACAGGAGAAAACCGTGATTTAAAGGGCAACTACACAACAAGTGAGAGACAGTCATTTACTAACTCCTAAGCATACACCACACAGCAGGGAAACTGCTCAAGCTCTGTGAGGTCAGAGGCACCAGTGAACCCCTCCACCTTGAGAGTTTGAACAAGAGCAAGGTCCAGATGCTCTAGCTGGCCTGCCAGGGCCTCCCCAGCACATCCCCCGCTCCCAATCCACACCAGCTCCAGCCATTCCACCAAGCAGCTCCTGTGTGACACACTGCATCCTTTGGCCCATGCCCACTCTGGCTGGCCTTATAAGAACTGTCAAGGCATCTTTAAGTAAAAAAGAAAAGGCCATTACTAGAAATAAGAAAATCAACTGTAACTACAATAAATAATTAAGGGATACAAAAAATAAACGGATGTAAAATATGAAGTCAAAAACATAAAACAGTGTGGGGGTAGTAAAAATGTAGTGCTTTTAGAATGCATTTGAACCTAAGTGACTAACAGCTATGTATATAGGTCAATATACATGAACTTCACGGTAACCACAAACCAAAACCTACAAAAGATACACAAAAAATAAAGACAAAGAAACCCAAACATAACATTAAAGAAAACCATCAAACCACAAGAAAAGACACTAAGAGAAGAAGAAAGGAACAGAAAAGAACTACAAAAACAACCATAAAACAATTAACAAAATGGCAATAAGTGCATATCTAACAATAATTACTTTCAATGTAAAGAGACTTAATACTCCAATCAAAAGATAAGTGTGATTGAAAGAAAAAACAAGAAAGACCCAATGTGTGCCTATAAGAGACTCACTTCAGATCTACAGACACACAAAGGCCAAGAGTAAGGGATAGAAAAAGACAATCCATGCCATGAAAATGAAATGAAACCTGGAGTAGCAATACTATTAGACAAAACACACTTTAAAACAAACATTGTAACAAAGCACAAATAAGGGCATTACATAATGATAAAAGGGTCAATCTAAAATGAGGACATAACACACATAAGTATTTATACACTTAACATAGGGGCACCTAAATATTAAAAACAAGTGTTAGTGGACATAAGGGAGAAATTGGCAATAATACAATGACAGTAGTGAGCATCAAACTCCCAATTAGATCAATGCATAGATCACCTAGACAGAAAATCAACAAGTAAACAAACATTGGCCTTAACACACTGGACAGAAAGACTCAATAGATATATATCCAAAACATTTCATCACAAACTGCAGGATACACTTTTTTTTTCAAGTGCACATGGAACATTCTCCCAGAAAGATCACGTTACGCCACAAAACAAGTCTCAAGAAATTCAAGAAAACTAAAATCCTATCAAGCATTTTTTCCAACTAGAACAGTTGGAAACTAGAAACTAGTTACAATAAAACTAGAAATTCCAAAAAACAAATATGTGGACACTAAATAATATGCTACTAAAAAAACCAACAGGTCTATGAAGAAATCAAAGAGAAAATTTTAAAAATACCTTAACACAAATGCAAAAAGAGCCACAACTTTCCAAAATCTATGGGACAAGCAAAAGCAGTTCTAAAAGGAAGCTGATAGCAAAGCAGGCTTATTTCAAGACACAAACAGACAAAATCCCAAATTGTAAATAAACTACAGGAATTTAAAAAAAAAAAACATGCCCAAAGTTAGTAAAAGCAAAGAAATAATAAAGATCAGAGCAGAAATAAATGAAGCAGAGACAGAAAAACAACAGAAAAGATCAATGAAACTAAAAGCTGGTTCTTTGAAAAGATAAACTAAATCAATAAACCTATAGCCAGAGTCAAGGGGGGAAAAAGCACCCAAATAAATCAGAAATGAAAGAGAAGTTGCAACTCACACCACAAAAATAAAAAGGATCATAAGAGACTTACAAGTATACACCAACAAATTGGAAACCATAGAAAAATAAATTCCTAGAAACACAACCTTCCAAGACTGAATAACAAAAAAGCAAAATCTGAATAGACTAATTATAAGTAATGAAATTGAATCAAACTCCCCATAAACCAAAAGTCCAGAACCAGATGGCTTTATATGTGAATTCTACCACATGAAAAATAGTACCTATCTTTCTCAAATTATTCCAAAAAACTTAAAGAAAAAGGAATGCTTCCAAACTCATTTTATGATGCCAGCATTACCCTGATACCAAAACAGAAAAAGACACCACAAAAAAGGAGTAAATTAGAGGACAATATCCTTGATAAATCCAGATGCAAAAACTTTCAACAAAATATTAACAAACTGAAGTCAACAACACATTAAAAAGGATTATATACCACAATCACACGGAGTTTATTCCAGGAATGCAAGGATGGTTCAACATCCACAAATCAACCAACATAATACACCACATTAATTAAACAAAGGATAAAAAGCAGATGGTCATTTCAATAGATGCAGAAAAAGCATTTGACAAAATTCTACATCCATTTAGGATAAAAAAATTTTTTAAAAACCTCTCAACAAAGTGGGCATAGAAGGAATGTACCACAACATAACAAAGGCCACATTCGACAAACTCACAGCTAGCATCACATTCGATGGTGAAAAGCTGAAAGTAAACTTCTCTAAGATCAATAAGAAGACAAGGATGCCAATTCTTGCCACTCATTCAACATAGTACTGGAAGCCCTAGCCATAGCATTAGGCAACAAAATGAAATAAAAAGCATTCAAATGGGAAAAGAAGTAAAACACTATTTGCACATGATACTATATATATAGAAAACCCTAAAGACTCAACCAGCAAACCACTAAATGAATTCATTTAAGTGGCAGGATACAAAAATCAGTAGCATTTCTATACCCTAATAATAATTGATCATAAAGAGACATTAAGAAAACAATCCCATTTACAATTGCATCAGAAAAAGTAAAATGCCATTTTTAATCTTGTCTCTGCTGATGTGCTGCCTTGGGGGTTCTGGAATGATAAGTGGTTCAGTGTACGCAGCCTCTTGGGCATCAGGGCAGGGGTATCTGATCATAGTCAGGATGAGTCTGAAGGTCCCATGACCTGAATGTGTGGCCCAGACCATATTGTCCAGGGGACCTCAAGAGGTCCCCAAAGGCTCCCAGTCTGTGTTCCCATGCCAGGATATGGGGAGGTTGGTTTCAATACATTTTAGCTTACTCGTCATCAACTGTATGCCAAGCAGAGATTTCTCTCATGTGAAAGAGAAAGACCTCACTGTGTAACTGCCATGTGTGCCTGCCCTACCGCAGTGTGAAATCAAGTCAACATAAACGCAAAGTGCCATTTAAGGTTTAGATCTTGATAACTGTTTCAAGTTGTAAAACTGCCAAAATCAAATGAACATCATTAGCTTTGCAAGTGAAAGATGGATGCTTAAAACAGAAACTGCTGCTAACTGAATGCTTTCTAGGAGCACAAAGGTGACCTAAGGATGTCCCTGGTAAAAAAAAAAAAAAAAAAAAAAAAAAAAAATTTGATCTTCACAAAAGTTTCTTGGATCATTTAAAATTTCCAGGAGTCTGAGGGGTACTGAAACTATTGCTTTTGGACAGTCCATAAATACACATTTTAAATTGTGGGACTATGAATAAATATTTCAATAAGCTTCTTGGAAAAAAAGAAATTAGGAATAAATTTCACCAAGGAGGTAAAAGAAATAGAACATAAATAGAAAAATATTCTGTGCTCATGAACTGGAAGAATTAATACTGTCTATGTTTATAGTTGAGAGAGAGTGTGTGAGAGAGAGCAGGGGCAGGGGAGGGGCAGAGAGAAAGGGAGACACAGAATCTGAAGCAGGCTCCAAGCTCTGAGCCGTCAGCACAGAATCCAATGCATGGCTCAAACCCACAAACTGCAAATCATGACCTGAGCTTAAGTCGGACACTTAACCAACTGAGCCCCCAAGTGCCCCTGGAAGAATTAATACTGTTAAAATGTCCATACTACTCAAAGCAATCTACAGATTTGATTCAACCCTCATCAAAAATACTAATGCCATTTTTCACAGTAATAAAACAAACAATTCTAAAATTTGTATAAAACCACAAAAGACCTCAAATAGTTAAAGCAATCTTGAGAAAGAACAAAGCTGGAGGTATTATGTTGCCTGATTTTGAATTATCCCAGAAAGATACGGTAATCAAAACAGTATGATATTGGCATAAAAGCACACACATAGATCAATGCAATAGAAAGCCCAGAAATAAACCTACACATATGTGGTCAATGTACACCAGAAGCACCAAGAATATACAATAAGGAAAGGATATCCTCTTCAATAAATGGTGTTGGGAAAACTGGACAGCCATATACAAAAGAATGAAACTGGACCTTTATCTTACATAAAAATATCATACAAAAAATTAAATTCAAAAGGGATTAGATTTGAATGTAAGAGCTAAAAAACTCTAGAAGGAAATATAGGCAGTAATCTATTTGACATCGGTCTTAATATTTTTTGGATCAGTCTCCTCAGACAAGGGCAACAAAAACTAAAACAATTCAGATTATATCCAACCAAAAAGCGTTTGCACAGCAGTTCAGGATACCATCAACAAAATGAAAAGGCCACGTACAGAATGGGAGAAGATATTTGCAAATCATACATCTGATAAGGGATTAATACCAAATTATATAAAGAATTTACACAACTTAATATAAAAAAACTGATTAAAAAAATGAGCAAAGGACTTGAATAGACCTTTTCCCAAAGATATATACACACATCCAAAAGGCATAAGAAAAGATGCTCAACATCATTAATCATCAGAGAAATGGAAATCAAAACCACAATGAGATATCACCTCACAAACTGAGTATTATCAAAAATGACAAAAAAAATTACAAGTATTGGTGAGGATGTATAGAAAAGAAAATGTGGTGAGAATGTAAATTGGTGAAGTCATAATGGAGAACAGTATGGAAGTTCCTCAAAAAATTAAAAACTACCAGACCAACCAAATTCCACTTCTATGTATTTATCCAAAGAAAACAAAAACACAAAAATGAACTACTGGGACCTCATCAAGATAAAAACCTTCTGCACAGCAAAGGAAACAATCAGCAAAATTGAAAGGCAACAAACAGAATGGATTAAGATATTTGCAAATGACGTACCAGAATAAGGGTTAGTATCCAAAATCTATAAAGAACTTATGAAACTCAACACCCAAAAAATAAATAATCCAGTGAAGAAATGGGCAAAAGACATGAATAGACACTTTTCCAAAGACAAACAGATGGCTAACAGGCACATGAAAAAAATGCTCAACATCACCCATCAACAGGGAAATACAAATCAAAACCACACTAAGATACTACCTCACACTTGTCAGAATGGCTAAAATTAACAAGTCAGGCAACAACAGAGGCTGGTGAAGATGCAGAGAAAAGAGGATCTCTTTTGCACTGCTGGTGGGAATGCAAACTGATGCGGCCACTCAGGAAAACAGCATGAAGTTCCTCAAAAAGCTAGACAAAAAAAAGAAAAAGAAAAAAAAAAAAAAGAACCACCCTATAACCCAGCAATTGCACCACTAGGTATTTATCCAAGGAATACAGTTGTGCTGTTTGGAAGGGGCATGCACCCTGATGTTTATAGCAGTGCTATCAACAGGAGCCAAAGTATGGATGGAGCCCAAATGTCCATTGACAGATGAATGGATAAAGATGTGGTATATAGGGGTGCCTGGATGGCTCAGTCGGTTGAGCATCCGACTTTGGCTTGGGTCATGATCTCACAGTTTGTGGGTTTGAGCCCCGCATCAGGCTCAGTGCTGACAGCTCAGAGCCTGAAGCCTGCTTCAGATTCTGTGTCTCCCTCTCTCTGCCCCTACCATGCTCACACTCTGTCTCTCTTTCTCTCTCAAAAATAAACATTTAAAAAAAGAAGATGTGGTGTGTGTATATATATATATATATATATATATGTATATATATACATATACACACACAATGGAGTATTACTTGGCAATCAAAAGAATGAAATCTTGTCATTTGCAACTACGTAAATGGAACTAGAGGGTATTATGCTAAGCAAAATAAATCAGTCAGAGGAGGGAAATAAAAGTAATATAAAAACAAGAAGGCAGACAAAATATAAGAGACTCTTAAATACAGAGAACTGAAGGTTACTAGAGGGGTTGTGGGTGGGGGGATGGACTAAATGGGTAAGGGGCATTAAGGAAGACACTTGTTGGGATGAGCACTGGGTGTTATACATAGGGGATCAATCACTGGAATCTACTCCTGAAATCATTATTGCACTATGTGCTAACTAACTTGGATGTAAACTTAAAAAATTAACTAAATTTAGAAAAAGAAAAAAAACAACAGCATTTTTAAAAAATATATGCACCCTCACATTCATAGCATTTTCACAATAGTCAAGATTATGGAAGCAACCTATGTGTCCATCAATAGATGAATAGATAAAGATGTGGTGTGTATATACATGCACACACGTGCACGCGCACACACACACTGGAATATCACTTAGCCATAAAGAATAAATCTTGCCATCAAGACAGTATGGATGGACCTAGAGGGTATAATGCTAAGTGAAATAAATCACACACAGACAAATACTGTATGATTTCACATATATGTAATTTAAAAAACAAAACAAATAAGAGAGAAACAGACTCATAGATACAGAACACAAACTATTAATTACCAGAGGGGGAATGGATGGAGATTGGGGGTAGGCAAAATAGGTGAAAGGGATTAAGAGGTACAAATTTCTAGTTATAAAATAAATAAGAGTTGGGGATATAATGTTCAGCATAGGGCATATAATCAATAATATTGTAGTAACTTTGCATGGTGACAGACGGTAACCAGACTTACCGTGGGGATCATTTTATAATGTATCAAAATATCAAATCACTATGACATAGCCCCCTGAAGTAATACTGTATGTCTATTATACATCAATTAAAAAAACAAACAAACATGAATTAGAACATGTCTCTCCCATCCTTAAAATTTTTCAGTGGCTTCCCACTGTACTGCCAGGCCCCTCATAACTACATTCTGACTACCCATCTAATCTCGTTTGCCATCATTGTTCCACTTGCTCCCTCAACTTTACCTAAACTGGCTTCCTTTCAATTCCTTAACTACACCAAGCTCTTTACTGCCTCAGAACTTTTATATTTGCCATTCTTTTAGTCTCAAATGCTCTTCCCAAGGGTTTCGCTAGCTGACTCTCCTCCTTCAGTTAACTTGTCTTCCCACTGAAGGTAGTCATTCTTACCCCCTGATACTTTATGGCACTGATCTACTTATTTCCTTCATAATATCTTTTCATTTATTTACTTATTATTTATCTTCCCCACCAAAACCTTGAGGACAGGAATCTCATTTGCTTCAATCACTGCTGTATCACCAGTACCCAGCATAGTGTATTTATAAGTGCTCTATCAGTATCAGTTAAGTAAACGAATTGTATCACTGATCACTTTCTCATTCTACGTTCTACTTGATTTCCCATGAAACCATACTTCCTGGTGTTCTACTGATTTCCCTGACTTATACACCCTTTTTGTTTTGTTTGCATCCAGTATTTTACCTTCCTCATATGGAAAATGCTCCCCTAGGGTTTTCAACTTAACTTGGTAATAAATCCAGACACTTAAATGGCTTCAACCCCCCAGAGCTACTACTCCAAACTTAGCCTTTCTGCTCTGCACTAGGTGACCAATATTTCCAACTCCCTAAAGGATATATATCACTGTCATGATTCCAAATACTTCATCTTTCCAATACCTTTCAGTGCTGCCATAATACTACATTCTTCCGGTCTTACCAACTAAAAACAATGTGATATACAGGAATGAAAACAGACCTCATTGGGATCAAAGCCCAGCTTTATAAGCTATTAGATGGTCACTTAACCATTCTGAGCCACAGTTTTTTCATCAGTAAAAAGATAACAGTTATGCAGTTATAAGAATTTGAAATAGCACATAAAAAAACCTTGCATGATATCTGGCATATTGTAGGCTATTTAATAGCCACAAGTCTTAGAGTTATTTTTTAATTCCTCCAACTGCTTACATCCACATCTGACCTCCTGCCAAACTGTATCCATTCTTTCTTATATTAATCATAGTAATATAATTTATAATAGCAATAATTATAATTTACAATAATGTTTGCATTTATCCCTTTTATTCTACTGCCTTCACTCTAGTACGGGACCATAACAAACCATAATGCCCAATCTCACATTCTCCATCAATTTATCAATCCTGTAAATCAGCATTTTTTATTTCATCTAATAGTGCTATAGTTTGAATAATTTCAACTGACTTGTCTTTGAGTTCACTAAACCATTCTTCTGTTATAGCTAGTCTATCACTAATTTCATCCAATAAATTCTTAATTTTAGGTATTATATTTTTCAGTTCTAGAATGTCCTTTTTAGGCCCTTTTTAGGCCCTGCGAAATAGAATCTATTCACTTTTATCCACCCTTTCCTTTATTTAGCATGTTTATAAAAATTAATTCCTTATCTGCTACTTGCAACATCTGGGGCCCCTGTGGATTTGATTCTATTAACTATTTTTCCTCTCTAAGTCATGGGACATATTTACTTGCTTTTTTGGATTCTTATCATTTCTTATTGTGTGGTAAAAAATATATAAAAGACATAAAATTTGCCATCTCAGTTTTAAGTGAACCACTCAGTAATCATTACACTCACAGTGTTGTACAACCATCATCACTGTGAATCTCCAAAACTTTTTCATGACCCCAAACAGAAATTCTTGTAACCATTAGGCAGTAACTCTCCCTTTCTCTCTCCTCTCAGCCACTATTAAACTCTAATTAACTTTCTGTCTCTATTGTCCATTCTAGATGTTCACATAAGTATAAATCATACAGTATCGGGCCTTATGTGCTGGCTCACTTCACGTAGCGTAATTATGTTCAAGGTTTATCTGCGTTGTAGCCGGTCTCAGAACTTCATTCCTTTACGGCCGAACAGTATTCCATTGTATGCATATACCACCATTTTGTTTATCTATTCTCACCTGTTGATGGACACTTAGGTTGTTCCCACCTTTTCAGAAACTGAGGTTTTAGTTAATATTTGCTCAGCTTAACTTTTTCCATTCTTTTTCTAGCAAACTTTCCATATTCATGTGTTTCATGTTATAAACATTTGAGAAGACTTCATTTTTTAAATAAAACTCCAATATAACAATCTTTGTCTTTAAACCAGTGTTTGATCCACTTACACTTACTGTGATATATTAAGATTTACTTATAACACTCTTAATTCGTGTTATTTATGTTTTCTATGCTCCTCACCTTTTTCTTGTCTTCTGTTTAGTTATTAAAGTTTTTGTTCTTTTTTTTAACCCCTCTACCAGTCTAAAAGCTAATTATTCAACATATCTTAAGAGGTTAACTCTTAAAATGTAACATGCATTCTTTAAGATTTTATTATTTTGTAAGTAATCTCTGCACCCAATGTAGGGCTCAAACTTAGAAACCCGAGATCAAGAGTCACATACTCTACTGACTTGGCTAGCCAGGCTCCTCATAACATACATTCCTAAGTCAAAAGTTTAACAATATCTCTAATATTTCTTCCCTCTTCTCAATAAAAGATCTTCAGGGCACCTGGGTGGCTCAGTCAGTTAGGCATCCAACTTTGGCTCAGGTCAAGATCTCACAGTTTACAAGTTCGAGCACCATGTCAGGCTCTGTGCTGACATCTCAGAGTCTAGAGCCTGCTTTAGACTGTGTCTCTCTCTGCCCATCCCCCACTCATTCTCTCTCTCAAAAATAAAAACATTAAAAACTTTTAAAAATAAATAAAAAATCTTCACCAATACTGACCTACTTCTTGACTTTCATGTCACAATTGACTGATATTTTAGCTCCACCTTCTTTTTATGCTCAATATTAGCCCTTATCATTACTAACAGGATTCATGCCTATTTAGATTCACTCATATATTTACCAATTTCCTTACTCAGAATTCCATTCCGTTTTGCATTTCATTCCTTCCCTCAGGTTTTCTTTTTCCTTAAGTAGTTACCTCAGTGAGAGACTATTAGTGATAAACCGATGTGAAAACACTTTCTTTTACCCTAAATCAAGATGATGATCTAGCTAGATATACTATTCCAGGTTCACAATTCTTTTCCACCAAGAGTGAAGAATCCTCTGGATTCCATCATTGCTGCAGAGAAGTGAAATGTCGGTCTAATGGTTGTACCTTATGGATAATCAGACTTCTCATCCTGGTTGTTAAGATTTTTTCAGGGGCACCTGGGTAGCTCAGATGCAAAGCATCCAACTTTGGCTCAGGTCATGATCTCGCAGTTCATGAGTTTGAGCTCCACACTGGGCTCTGTGCAGAGAGCTCAGAGCCTGGAGCCTACTTGGGATTCTGTGTCTCCCTCTCTCTGCACTCCCCTACTCACATTCTGTCTCTTTCTCTCTCAAAAATAAACATTAAAAATTTTTTAATAAAAGATCTTTTCATTTGTGGGGTTCTGCAGGTGTCTACATATACAATTGGAAGCAATGGAGGGAGGGACACCCAGCATTCATTAACCATTGATCCTTAAGATTCATGTCTTTCATTAATCTAAAAAATTCTCAGCTATCATCTCTTTAAATAGTGCCTGTCCCTCATTCTCCCCTTCTTGAACTCCTATTAGATGACTGGATACATGTCAGAATTCCTCATTCCATTCTCCATGTCTTTAAACCTCTCTTATATTTTCTTTGTCCTTTGTGCTACCTTCTGGAAATCTCCTTAGATCTATCCAGTTTAGGAGCAGGAAATTTTTTCAGTACAGAGCCAGAAAGTAAATATATTAGGGTTTGGGAACCACATACAGTCTATGTAGATAGAATATTTTCTTTTGTCTCTTTTTTTTTTTTTAACAATCCTTTAAAAATAGAAAAAACTATTCTAACCAGGATGCCTAGGTGGCTCAGTTTGTTAAGTATATGACCAGCTCAGGTCATTATCTCATAGTTTGTGGGTTCAAGCCTCGCTGGGGCTCTGCACTGACAGCTCAGAGCCTGGAGCCTGCTTCAGATTCGTAAGTGTGAGCGTGTGTGTGTGTGTGTGTGTGTGTGTGTGTGTGTGTGAGAGAGAGAGAGAGAGAGAGCGAGCGAGCACGCACAAGCACGCATGTGTGTGTGTGTCTGGCCCTCCCCTATTTGTGTTCCCTCTTCTCTCTCTCAAAAATAAATATTAGAAAATTCTTGCCATGCAGGCCATACAAAACCAAGCCACAACCCAGATTCACCCAATAAGTGATGGTTTGCCAAATCCTGATCTAGTTCATTAATTTTCTCTTCTGTATCTAAGCTGCTGTTTATCCTACCCACTAGGTTTTAATTTTGATGACTTTTTTACATTTTCAGAAATTCTACTAGCTTTTTAAAAAATTTCTTATATTTATAACACCTATTCTGTATCATATTTTCTACTCTTTCCCTTCACATGTTTAGTTTGTTCTATCTGCTAATTCTTGCTTATAGAGGAATAATGGATTGTTTCCTCCCATGCTTTATCATTCTGTATTAAGTTCATTTTTGTTTGTTTTATTTCTGGGAATTACATGTGTTCTGGATTGAGGATATGTCCTTCTAGAATAGTTACCATTTTCCAAATACCTCTGTCATATCACCAGCCTTAAACCATTTCCCTAATGTCAATTCTCAATCTGGAGATTCTCCCAGACCCCACATGTACTTTAAATCTGAACATAATACCCATATGAAGGGGAAAATCATAGTCTTGAGTTCTCAGCGGATACTCCCTTCCCCAACAAATCCAGGATCCAGACTAACACAGACATCTGTGTATGCTCACAGCACATTTTTCCTAGTCTATCTGCTCCTTTAGTGAATGTTCAGCCCTTTAAATATCTATACTCTTATCTGCTGTCAATTCTAACGCTCACAGGCCTAAGGGTTTTTCTCTTGTCTCTATGGAAACTAAAACGCAAATTACTAAGACTAGCAAACACTCTAAGGGAATGTAACATCAAATTGCATACCACATGCTTTTTCAATCCCCATTCTTGTCTGCTCCCACCACACTTTTTTTATTTTAATGAGGATTTTTACCTTTTTTTTTCCTGAAGAGTACAATATGCATTTTGTAGCAGCAGGGGGATTATACTTATCTGGTCTGCTATTCTGTCAAAACCAGAGACCTCTTCCAGTCTTTTCTCTATGCATGAATAAATATGCATACAAAAACGTATTAAACACATATGCTCTTTCTGTAATTTGATTTTTTTCACTTACATCAAGAACAGTCTAACGTCCCATATCATTAGACATTTTACTACATGCTCATTAATACCGGAAACCTCTATAACAAGGTTTGCTCTACCTATCTACCCAACTTACACTCCTCCACATACATTCAAATCATGACTCTTTCAAGCACTCTCCTAATGCAAAGAATGAGCTGGCTCAAGTTGTGGCTGTTTCTCTAATTTTCTCCATCTCTCCTCCCCAAGAGACATACTAACAAACGCTTAGGTTGGCATTCTTCCTTTTCCACTTACCCGTTTATTCGTTGGGAACATTTTAATTTTTTTAATGTTTATTTATTTATTTTGAGAGAAAGCAAAAGAGAACCAGTGGGAGGGGGGGGGAGAGAGAGAGAGAGAGAGAGAGAGAGAGACAGGGAGAGAGAGAACTCCAAGCAGGCTCTACATTGTCAGCACAGAGTGGGGTCATTGTAAAGACTTGCTTCTTTCATAATGCTTTCTCCAACTACACTTGATTTCTCAAGTCTCTAAACACCCACTTTACGCAATATCAGAGGATTCAGAACTTAATCAACTGTTCATTAGTTTTATTTAAGTAATTTATTTCCTGCCAGCTAGATTAAAACTCCTTCTAGAAAGAAACTACTTATCTCACCACTTTGAAATCTCCCAACAGAACATTACAAAGTTCTTGGTACCTGATCACTGTTCAATGAATAATGAAACCAATTCTACATCAAGTTTAAGATTTAAAGCCTAGATAGTCTTGATTCAAGTAAAACAAAACACTGTAAAATAAAAAGAGAACTTCACAGGAGGAGGCTTGAAGCCACCTGGACTTGCAGCCATACCATCCGTCTCACTCAGGACTCCACAAAGAAGCTCTGATAACTTAGGGACATTATATAATTTCCTCCTTAAAGTGATGCTGAAAATCCCCAGGGCGCCAGGGTGGCTCAGACAGTTGGATGTCAGACTTTGGCTCAGGTCATGATCTCACAGTTCATGAGTTCGAACTCCATGTCAAGCTCTGTGCTGACAGCTCAGAGCCTGGAGCCTGCTTCAGATTCTGTGTCTCCCTCTCTCTCTGCCCCTCCCTGCGCTCACTTGAACTCTCTCTCTAAAAATAAATATTAAAAAAAGAAAAAAGAGAATCCCTACCTACTTCCAGGGTTGTTGTGGGGATTCAATAACATATTATACACAAAAAAATATTTATAGGACTCAGCTAAAGCAGTGCTGAGAGGAAAATTTATTCATGGATTGCGTACATTAGAAAAGAGGGAAAGTCTCAAATCAATAACCTAGGCTCCTACTTCAAGAACCTAGAAAAAGGGGCGCCTGGGTGGCTCAGTCAGGTAAAACATCTAACTTTGGTTCCTGCTCAAGTCATGATCTCACAGTTTCATGAACTCCAGGTCCTCGTTGGGCTCCATGCTGACAGTGTGGATGGAGCCTGCTTGGAATTCTCTCTCTGCTCCTCGCCCACTCATGCTGTCTCTCTCTCAAAAAGAATAAACGGGGGGGGGGGGGACCTAGAAAAAGAACAAAATAAACATAAAGTAAACAAGAAGGAAAGAAAGAGCAGGCAGCAATAAAAAAAACAGAAAAACAAAAACAAAGTATCAATTAAAAAGTTTATCAAGAGTTTTGAAAGCCTGCAAGACTGACAAAGAAAAGATACAAATTACCAACATCCAAGAGTGAAAGAGGGAATATCACTACAGTCCCTGCCGGCATCAAAAAGATAGTAAAGGACGGAAAAACTCTACACATGTAACTTTGACAACTTAGATGAAATGAAATAACATAAAATAATTAATTCTCTAACTATTAAATAAGTCAACTTTGTAATTTAAAAACCCTCCCACAGAGAACTCTCCACCCCCAGGTGATATGATCTCTCCCACAGGGAACACTTCTCAGTTCGTTTCATAAAACGAGCATTACCCTGATACCAAAACCAGACAAATACAGCACCAAAAAAGAAAGCTATAAATCTCTCTCATAAATATAGGCACAAAAATACTTAACATTAGTGAACAGAATTCAGTAATATATACAAAAGAATTATGTTGCATTTAAGTATAGAAGTATTATTTCAGATAATCTTACCCAGAAGCATGAAAATCCATCCATTTGTTCACATCTTTATTTCTCCTATCAAAATGTTTTGTTACTCTCTCACACTCACCCCTTATCTCATGCTTAATTTGTATTTTATGTTTTTTTTAATCACCTGTTCTCTTGGTTCTCCATCCCAACAGCTCTTTCTCTGACTCCTTTCACCACTGTTAAAGACCATGGTTCTCCACCAGTTCCTCCTCTGTCATCTTCTCTTAGTCTTCACTTACGAGAGCTTGCCAATTAGCTTCAATTAGCCCCTTAACCAGAGGACTCTAAATTTACCTAACCTTGACCTCCTCCTGATATCTCCTTTCCAAAGTTAGCAACACAGACATCTGCACCTTAATGTTCCAATGTAATAACGCAGTATGAGTACATCTGTGATTATACGGAAGTTATAGTAGTTAAGTGTCTTCTCCTAGCAAAGAGAATGAAAAAATTCTAAATACTTGTACACAGTGACTTACCATTCAGATCATGGCTGGCTGTTGCCCTACTTTCTAATATTTCCTTAATCAAAAAACGTTGCTGATAAAAATGCAAAGTAGAATTCTTCATCCACTAGCCACTCACTTCAGGGCTTGAAATAAGCTACATTCCTGTTAAGTAGAAACGCTAAAACCTCAATTCAGAAGTCCAAGAGGTTAGCTGAGAAGCTGACGCTTACAGTTTCAATTCAGAATTCTGCATGCACTTGTATTCCCCCCTCATTCTCACGTCTACACTTCATCATGCCAATGCCCTCGCTCTATTATCACCTTTTCTTTGCATCAGACTTCTAACATTCCTTTCCACAACTAGCAAACTCTCTTATTACCAGCAGGAACATTACCTGTGATCAGGACTTGGCTTTCAAGAGGTTGATGATACAACCATCCTACTGACTGGACTTTTCTTCTTTTAAAACTAAAATATTCTGTGGGCTCCTGAGTGGCTTGGTCGGTTAGCACCCACCTCTTCATCCCACTCAGGCTCTGCACCGGCAGTGCAGGGCCTGCTTGAAATTCCTCTCTCTCTCCCCCTCTCTTTCTGCCCCTCCCCAGCTCATGCATGTACACACTCTCTCTCTTTCTGTCAAAGTAAATAAAAATTTTTTAAAGATAAAAGACTAAAATATTTGGGGGGGTGCCTGGGTGGCTCAGTTGGTTAAACACCAACTCTTGGTTTCTGCTCAGGTCATGGCCTCACAGTTGGGAGATCAAGCCCTGTGACAGGCTCCACGCTGAGCACAAAGCCTGCTTAAGAGCCCTCTCCCACCCTGCCCCTCCCCCACTTGCTCACATACTCTCTTTCAAAAAAATTTTTTTAAACCACTAAAATACTTTGATAGTGAAACTATATGGATTTGGGATACCTCTCTGTTTATTCAGGTCTTCTTTTATGACTTTTAATAAACTTGTATAATTTTCTTCATACCAAAAACAAACAAACAAACAAACAAAAAAACCCTAAACTGCACTAAAGTAAAACACATAGTGGAAGAGAAAAAAACGTAGAAGGGAGGAAAGAAGGGAATGGCTGGTTTCATTAGGTCTGTCATTGTGTACAAATCTGAAAGGTATGAAGAGTGAATGGGGCAAGAAGCAGAGGCTCAACACTGTAAGACATTCCCAAATGACACTTCCAACTTTAATTTAATATCGTCAATAATTATAATAGCTAACAGTTATTGAATGTTTATTGTGTGCCTGGTTAAACTTATTATACTCCCAAACACAATCTTCACAACAATCCTATGAAACAGGTACTACTTTAATTCTCACAGGAAGAAAACAAAGAACAGAAATTAGGTGATTTGCATAAGATCATCCATACTAAATAAAGCTTGGCTTCAAATCAAACTCCTTGTGTTACTTTGTTTTGACAACTCATTTTAGAGTTGCTCACACTCTTAATCCCTTACCCATTAATGGTGAACTCCCTGTGATACTAACTCAAGGATCACGAGCACATGCATACCATGCATAAATTATTTTTAAATTATCCATATTACTATTGCTCCACTATAACCAGAGATAATTGTAATTAAAATGTATACTACTTCAGAACCAAAAGCTAACACTATATTCATATTTGAAGTATTTATCTGCTAAACAAAATAAGACAATAATATACTCAGCAAAATACCTTTGCCACTGTAAGCTATGACTTACTGTGTATCTGTACATGTAGTGCTACTTTTTTTTTTTAAGTCAAAATTGGCCCATAAAGGAGGCAGAATTTCATATCAACCCAGATGCAGGTTTTACAGAACTGTGTGTACATTGCTGCTGTTATTGCCAGTAGCCTTTCAAATTAGGTTAAACACAGTTCTGTACAGGAAATCATTTCAGTAAGGTTGTTGAAAGCAATATTTCAGAGGTTTTGTTTTGTTTTTAAATACCAGCAACCCAAAAGAACATCATTTCCTGATTTCCTACTAAACACAGGCATGACTAATGGCCTGTTATGGCAAAGTAGTACCTTGTTCAGAACTCAGGAAGTATGTTAATAAGCACTAAAACAATTCTCTGTCACTAGCACTACCATTAAGGTTCTGACTATTCTCTTCTATTGTTCAAAATAACATAAGGCACTTTCCAGAGAAGCTAAGTGTAGGTAAAGCATGATTCATAAGAACTGCACTTAGGCACTTCACCAGACGAAGGAGGGAAAGAGGTCATGTGTTTTTTAATCCCCACTACAATTTTTTTAAGCTTTTATTTAAATTCCAGTTAGTTAACATACAGTGTAATATTAGTTTCAGGTGTACAATATAGTGATTCAACACTTCTATACGACGCCCAGTGCTCATCACAACAAGTGCACTCCTTAATCCCCATCACCTATTAAACCTCTCCCCCCACCCACATCCCTTCTGGTAACTATCAGTTTGTTCTCTTACAGTTAAGAGTCTGTTTCTCAATGTGCCTTTTTTTCCCCTTTGCTTTTTTGGTTTCTTAAATTCCACGTATGAGTGAAATCATACGCATAATATTTGTCTTTCTCTGACTTATTTCACTTAACATAATACATGTTTCTGCAAATGGCAAGATTGCATTCTTTTGATGGCTGAGTAATATTCCATTGTATATGTATATATCACCTTTCTTTATCCATTAATCAATTGATAGACATTGGGCTATTTCTAGAATTTGGCTACTGTAGAAAATAATGTTGCTATTTATAAAACACTGGGATGCACGTATCTTTTTGAATTGTATTTCTGTATTCTTTGAGTAAATACTAATAGCACAATTGCTGAATCGTAAGGTAATCCTATTTTTCTGAGGAACCTCTGCACTGTTTCCCTCAGGGGCTGCACCAGTTTCCATTCCCACCAACAGTACATGAGGGTTCTCGTTTCTCCTCACCAATATCTGTTGTTTCCTGTGTTGTTAATTTTAGCCATTCTGACAGGTGTGAGATGATATCTCATTGTAGTTTTGATCTGCATTTTCCTGATGATGAGTGATGCTGAGCATTTCTCATGTGTTAACTATCCATATGTCTTCTTTGGAAAAATGTTTATTCATGTCTCTGCCCATTTCTTAACTGGATTATTTGTTTTTTGAGTACTATGATAAGTTCTTTAGAGATTTTGGACACCAGCCCTTTATCAAAGGTCATTTGCAAATATCTTCTTCCATTCTGAAAGCTGCCTTTAGTTTTGCCGATAGTTTCTTTTGCTGTGCAAAAACTTTTTGTTCTGTATGTTGATGTAGTCCCCGTAGTTTATTTTTCTTTCATTTCCCTTGCCTTAGGAGACATATCTAGGGAAATGCTGCTACAGCCAACAAAGAGGTTACTGCCTGTGCTCTTCTCTAGGATTTTTATTGTTTCAGGTCTCACATTTAGGTCATCAATCCGTTTTGAATTTATGTTTGTGTTTGGTATAAGAAAGTGGTCCAGGGGCGCCTGGGTGGCTCAGTCGGTTAAGCCTCTGGCTTCGGCTCAGGTCAGATCTCACGTTCATGGGTTCGAGCCCCGCGTCAGACTCTGTGCTGACAGCCAGCTCAGAGCCTGGAGCCTGCTTCCAGTTCTGTGTCTCCTTCTCTCTCTGTGCCTCCCCCTCTCATGCTCTGTCTCTCTCTGTATCAAAGATAAATAAAAAACAAACAAAAAAAAAGTGGTCCAGTTTCATTTTTTGCATTTAGTATCCAGTTTTCCCAACACCACTTATTGAAGAGACTATCTTTTTCCCATTGGTTATGCTGTCCTGCTTTGTCAAACAGTTGACCATATAGCTGTGGGTTCATTTCTGAGTTTTCTGTTCTGTTCCATTGATCTGTGTGTCTATTTTTGTGCCAATACCATACTGTTTTGGTCACTACAGCTTTGTAATATAACTTGAAGTCCGGAACTGTGATGCCTCCAGTTTTGCTTTTCTTTTTCAGGGTTACTTTGGCTAGTCAAGGTCCTTTGTGGTTCCATATAAATTTTAGGTTTGTTCTAGCTATGAAAAATGCGGTTGGTATTCTGACAGGGATTGCATTAAACATGTAGATTACTCTGGGTAATACAGATATCTTAACAATATTTGTTTTTCCAATCCATGAGCATGGAATGTCTTTCCATTTCTTTGAGTCATCTTGAATTTCTTTCATCATGGTTTTATAGTTTTTCAGAGTACAGGTCTTTTACCTCTTTGGTTAGGTTTATTCCTAGGTCTTACTGTTTTTGGTGCAAGTGTAAATGGGATTGTTTTCTTAATTTCTCTTTCTGCTGCTTCATTACTGGTGTACAGAAATGCAACAGATTTATCTACATTGATTTTGTAGCCTGCAACTTTACTGATTTCATGTATTAGTTCTAGCAGTTTTTTGGGCTATGTGTTTTTCACAATACAGTAATCACAGTAGCTTATTTACTAGATAAACTCAACCTGGATATAAAATAAGGGAAATAAAAAGTTGTCACCAATTAAAAACCAAAATTAAGAAAAATTGATTGTGCTCTGACATACTGAGTTGAGACTGAAGATTACAATACAATCACAATCTTAACCACAGTTAAGCCACTTTTATTACAGGATTGTGAGAACAAGCATTCTTTGTGCTCAAGAGCAGATTTCTAAGGCCAAATATGTTCCACAAATATCACTCAGAAACAAATCAAGGTATTAACAAGTAAACAAAGATTCTTGACTAACCCAGGTCACCTGTTTAGTCAGAATAAACCTGAAACCAGAACTCTCAACTCCTAACATAAGTCTTCAACTTGAAAATCATGCTGTTTCCTCGATTTGTTTCCCTTCCCCCAAGTTTGATAACATCCCACAAACCAAAATCATATTGTCTCACCAGTCAGTTTTTAATAAGGTTACAAATCAGATTTACAATGCACTCAAGAATTTTTTCCAATATAAACTGAGGCCCTGCCTACATTAACGGAATCAGAACTCCCAAGTGTGGGCCCAGGCTCCTGTAGTTTGACAAAACCCCCAGGTGATTTTAACACAGGGCACACAAAGCTAACTCAAAACCAATGGACTAACAAAGATTTAATGACAATTCCCATTCAGACTGATGACATCTGAACGAATGTAATAACAGACAACTAAGTAAGACAAGTGACAATCCACCTTATTCACGTAAGAATTCTACAGACTCCATCATACACCTCTAGAAGACATGGAAAGTAGAGGAGGCTTTTCACTTGCTCTAACTATATTTATATTTACAATGTACTCTAGATAACATACTTTACACATATTATCTCATTTCATCCTCACGTCCACCATCTGTGGGTAGGTATTATTTCTTCTTTACAGATAAAGAAGTATGAATCACTGAGTTAGGTAACTTGTTCAAGGCCATACAGCAAATAAGGTGAGGAGCCCAGATACAAATCTGTTTATATATCTGTTCTATACCCTCCTACTTACAAGTCTACTATTTGCTTACTTAACACTCATTCTGTCATCATTCATTTTTACAAAAAGCATGTATTAGTTTTGTAAAGAAAAGTATTACCTTGCTGCCATCACTTTAAAGCATACCATGCTAGGTTTTTAAATAAATAATGTGACAATTAGCTTTTTGGAAAAAATCAGATTTCTGTATGACAAACCAAATCTAAAAATAAGTCCCACATGGATTCAAGAGGTAACTGTAATAAATGAAACCATAAACAAAAGGAAGAGATGTAATATCATCTCAAGGTAAATATAGCCACTTCTACAGAATATTATCTGGAAAAGTTCAACAGATTTGACTCTATAAGACTCAAAAGATTCTATATATTTACTTTTTTTAAAGTTTAGATTCAAAGAAAAGACTGGGGAAAACATTTGCAACATGACATTAATGACGTAAAGGCAATACAACTTGAGCGGTCAAGGGAAATAAACAGGAAATTATATGCATACCTCATTTTATTTTGCTTCATTTAATTGCACTTCACAGATACTGCATTTTTTGTAAGTTCAAAGTCTGTGGCAACCTTAGTTGAGCAAGTCCATCTGCCATTTTTCCAAAAGTTGCTCACTCTGTGTCTCTATGGCACATTTTGGTAATTCTCATAATATTTCAAAATTTTCATCATTATTTTATTTGTTAGGGTGATCTGTGATCAATGATCTTTGATGTTACTATTGTAATTACTTCAGGGCACTACCAACCATGCCCATCTAAGACAGCAAACTTAACAGATAATTTGTGTGTGTTCTGATTGCTCCACCTATGCTATTCCCGTGTCTCTCCCTGTCCTCAGGCCTCCCTATTCCCTGACACACGACAGTATTGAAATGAGGCCAATTAATAACCCTATAATGGCCTGTAAGTGTTTAAGTGATAGAAAGAGTCACATGTCTCTCACTTTAAATCAAAAGCTAGGAATGATTAACCTTAGTAAGAAAGGCATGTTGAAAGCCAAGAGAGACCAAAACCTAGGCCTCCCATGCCAAACAGCCAAGTTGTGAATGTAAAGGAAAATTCTTGAAGGAAATTAAAAGTGTTCACACAAGAGATAAGAAAGCAAAACAACCCTATTGCTAATATGAAGCAAGTGGTGTGGACAGAAGATCAAACCAGCCATAACATTCTGTTAAGCCAAAGCCTAATCCAGGGCAAGGCCCTAATGGTCTTCAATTCTGTGAAGGCTGAGAGAAATAAGGAAGCAGTCAAAGAAAAGTCTGAAGCTAGCAGAGGCTGGTTCAAGAGGTTTAAGGAAGTAAGCCATCTCTGTAACATCAAAGTGCAAGGCAAAGCAGCAAGTGCTGCTGTAGAAGCTGCAGCAAGTTATCCAGAAGATCTTACTAAGATAATTAACGAAGGTGGCTAAGCTAAACAACAGATTTTTAATAGAGATCAAATAGTCTTCTATTGGAAGAAGATGCCATCTAGGACTTCCACAGCCAGAGAGGAGAAGACAATGCCTGGCTTCAAAGCTTTTTAAAGGACAGACTCTCCTGTTAGGGGCGAATGCAGCTAAGTTGAAGCCAATGCTCATTATCACTGCGAAAATCCTAGGGTCCTTAACAATTATGGTAGATTTACTCGGCCTGTGCTCTACAAATGGAACAAAACTTTGATGACAGCACATGTTTACAAAACAGTTTACTGAATATTCTAAGCCCAGCGTTGAGACATACAGCTCAGAAAAAAAAAAAAAGATTCCTTTCAAAATATGCTCATTGACAGTGCACCTGGTGACTCATGACCAAGAGTTCTGATGGAGATGAACAATAAGATTTATGTTTTTTCATGCCTGCTAACACCACATCCATTCTGTAGCCCAAAGATCAAGGAGTCACTTCAACTTTCAAGTCGTATTATTTAAATTTAAGAAATACATGTTGTGGAGTGCCTGGGTGGCAGAGTCCGTTAAACTCGATCTCGGCTCAGATCATGATCTAATGATCTTTGTGGGTTCAAGCCCAACAGTGGGCTCTGCGCTGATGGCACAGAGCCTGCTTGACATTCTGTCTCCCCTTGTCTCTGCCCTTCCCCTGCCTGTGTGCACTCTCTTTCTCAAAGTGAAAAAATTTTACAAAAAGAAATACATGTTGTAAGGCTATAGCTGCCATAGATATGGATTCCTCTGATGGATCTTGGCAAAGTAAATTGAAAGCCTTCTGGAAAGAATTCACCATGCTAGATGCCATTAAGAACACCTGTGATTCATGGGAAGTGGTCAAAATATCAACATGAACAGAATTTTAGAGGAATCTGATTCTAACTTTAATGGATGACTTTGAGGGGTTCAGGACTTCAGTAGAGGAAGTAATGCACATGTAGAAACAGCAAGAGAACAAGAATGAGAAGTGGAGCCAGAAGAAGGCTGGGCTCTGGCCCCACAATTCTAGTTCACAGCATCTGGCATAAGCCCTGGAATCTACAGATTTAAAAGGTGATTCTTGGGGTGCCTGGGTAGCTCAGTCAGTTTTAGTGTCCGACTCTCAATTTTGGCTCAGGTCACGATCCCAGGGTCATAGGATCAAGTCCCATGTCAGGCTCGGTGCCAGGTATGGAACCTGCTTGAGATTCTCTATCCCTCCCTCCCTCTCTTAAAAAAAAAAAATACAAAAGTGGAGCCTAACAACTGAAGATGGGACTGACTTTCTGAAATCTCATGATAACAAACAGATGAGTAATTGCTTCTGACCGATGAGCAAAGAAAGTGGTTTCTTGAGATGGAATCTACTGGTGAAGATGCTGCGAAGACTATAGAAATGACAACAAAGGGGTTAGACTATTACAGAAACTTAGTCAATAACACAGGGCGAGGTTTAAGAGAACTGATTGCAGTTTTGAAAGAAGTTCTACTGCACATAAAATGCTATCAAACAGCTTCATATGCTACAGAGAAATTGTGAAAGAGTCAAGTGATGCGACAGACTTCACTGTTTTCTTCTTTTAAGAAACTGCCACAGCCGCTCCAACCTTCACCACCACCACCCTGATCCATCAGCATTGAGGCAACACCCTCCACCAGCAGAAAGATCATGAGTCACTGAAAGCTCAGATGATAGCATATTTTGGCAATAAAACATTTTTTTAATTAAGGTTATGTACATTTTTTAGACATAATGCTATTGGGCACTTAATAGACTACACCGCAACATAAACATAACTTTTATGTGCACAGAGAAAACAAAAAATTTCACTGGCTTGCTTTATTGTGTTACTTACTTTACTGCAGTGGTCTGGAACCAAACCTGAAATGTGCTGGAGGTATGCCGGTATATAAGAAGGGGCCCTAACAATAAACAGTTTTAAATGATTAATTACCCTGACAATCATAGAAATGGACATATAAGCAAAATATAGTATATCAGCATTTCCACACATATATCAGCAAAGAACTGTAAAATTGTAATATACGGTGCCAGTCTGGTTGAAGGGTACCATCCCCACACTCTGCTGCTGGAAGTGAAAACTGGCGCACTTCTGGGGCACAACTCAGCAGTAAGAAGAGCCCTGAAACTGTGCCTACACTCTGACCTACAGTTCCACTTCCAGAAATTATTACTAAGATTCAAGGATGAGAAAAAGATTTAACCTCAAGAATGTCCCCACTAACACATTACAAAGTATAGCACTAAGAAAGTACTGTGGCTCCGTGCCACACCCGCAGCTGCACCGCGTGGCAGGGATTAGCAGGAAGGTAAATGGAAAAGTAATTTGCCATTGGTAACAAAAGTCTTTAAAATGTCCAGCAATTTCACTTTCTAGGAATGTATTCCATGTGAACAAAGATTTGTTTTATAAAGATGTAATCACCACAGCATTCTTTTTAACAGCAAAATTTTTTTTAATTTTTTTAAATTAAATGTCCTAAATTAGAAGCATGGTTAAGTACAAAGTATGATAAAATCTATGCCATTAAAATGACTATCAAGCTGTCAATAAGCTTTTCAATCATTTTAAGTAAAACTGGAAAACGTTCGGTGGAAAAGTAGAGATTCCACTATACTGGAGGGAGGAGGGTGGAAAAACACGTTTTTAAAAAGGTCTTCAGATGCATTTTGCTCAAGTATCTTCCTGGAACAGTCAACTTGACATACAAGTATCTAGAGTGCCAACTAATTTTTCTAAGGTTTCTGTGTCTCAGGAAAACATGATTTTTATCTCACCCTATGAACGACACAGAAAACTGAAAAGTGTACTAAGTCATACGTAAATCAGCTTTATTACTCAGGCATCTGACTGCAACCTTCATGGATGAATTCAACCTGAGACTCCAGTTTTGCCATCCCTTTCTCATTACCATCTGATTCACCAGGTCCTCTAACTTCATCATTTCTTGTCCTTCGGGACTCATATGCTCCTTATCCTTTTGAAACTCCTAAATTGAAGGACTGAACTAGATGACCTCAAAGATCCTTTTTTAGATTCTTGGATGCCACTGACTTACAACCACCTTGCACACTGAAAGCACATACATATATACTTTATTGTGGGACTAAAACAGTACCAACTCGTCCACAGCAAGGTTCTTCCCAAGACCTCCTTCTGTTTCACCTCCAAGATTTTAAATTCTTAATGTTTTTAAATTTATTTTTGAGAGACAGAGAGTGGCAGAGCGAGTAGGGGAGGGCCAGAGAGAGAGGGAGATACAGAATCTGAAGCAGGCTCCAGGCTCTGAGCTGTCAGCACAGAGCCCAGTGCAGGGCTCGAACCCACAAACCGTGAGATCATGACCTGAGCCAAAGCCGGACGCTTAACAGACTGAGCCACCCAGGCGCCCCTCACCTCCAAGATTTTAAACACAATATGTTCTTTGGAGTCCCCTTCCCTTAAATTTCCATTAGTAACAGGGTCCTCATCAACTATTTCCTACCCTACGGTGCTTTTATATTTTACAGCTCTACTTCAACAATAAAGTCATGCTGGGAAGAGTAAGTCAAGGCTGGAAAAAAATTCAGGATACAAAAAGATTTTATCAGTCTGGAATATCTAAGCAGATTAAAATTTAACAGAGATAAAGGGAAGTTCAGCACTTAGATCTCAAAACTACATGGAAATGATCTAAGAGCAGCTTGCACACACACACATTCACTCACTCTTAGGGCAAATAAAAAAAAACCTACTTACACTTGTTTTTCTGTTTGTTTTTTTTTTTTATTTTGTTAACCAAGTGTTGAAATAGGAAGGAGTAAAGGTTTCTCTCCCTGTAAGGCGACACTGAATGTTGAATACTATAAGCTGTGCTGAGTACACTTTAAGAGGGACAGTAACAAAGTAAATGGAAGGCAGAGGACTAAGAAGCTGATGAGATCCGAAACTGTCAAATAAAGAAACATTTGAAGGAAATGGGAATATTTATTTAGACTGTGAAATAGAAAACCTAGGAAAAGGATAGCAATCTCAAGCACTACAAAAGCCCTCGAAGTAAACTAGTGAAGCCAGCAGGGAGACACTGTAGCAAAATGGAGGGGATATTTAGCATCTAAGGGAGATTACTACCATCAGAAACGTGAGCTCTGTATCACTGAATGCTCTAAGTTTTTTTCTCAAGAAACACCAGATAGAAACTTTTATGTGAAATCTACCCATTCTGAAAGTCAGCTCCCAATTTAAGTTTTTGCATAAACTGGGCAGGAAAATGATATGTGTGCAGGCCTTATTTGACCTCTGCACACCAGTCTGCAACTCGTCTCTTGGGGAAACATGATGGCTACCTTCCAACATCTGAAGAACTGTCACAGAGAAGAGGCATAGGCTTGTTTCATGCTTCCATGAAAGGTGACAATTACAGAGGCCAACTGCAGCTCAATTAGGAAAAAGAAAACTAATCTGCAAATTCAAATGAGCTGCCCAGGAGGTTCATGTCATTGTAAATATTCAAATGGAGACAGGTTTGTAGGTATTACTGGCCAGTTCAAGAATTCTGCACTTACTACCACTAACCTTGGTCAAGTAACTAAACCTCCTCACATCTCAGTTTTCTTTCCTACTTCCTTCTTCCTCAAAAGAAATATTGTTAACATTTAGTCTATCTCTCAAAGTTACTGTAAAGATCAAAATCCATGTGACAAAAAAAAAGAGTACTATATGATGCCAAAGAACTACAGTAATTTAAGACGTTATTACAACCTACGATCATAAGGTATTTATGTATTTCTTTTATTATACAAGCTAGGGGTATATTCCCAGCCTAATTCAATTTTTATTCCTCCCACAGAACATCAAAACATTTGTTGTAAAAACTGTTTCAAAGGAAGTTGGAAAACAAGTTGAGGACAATATAAGATAGGACAACAGAGAAAACAGTCACCAAAGCAAACATCCAGGATGTTAATCATTAATATCACTGACCAGTCTAAAAGTGCACAAGTGGAGGAATATACACAAGTTAATGACATGTGTATAAGGAGCTGATATTCTAGGGCAGGCACTGGCAAACTACAGCCAGCGCCTGTTCTGTAAATAAAGTTACAGTGGAACACAGCCTTGCTCATTCAATTATGGACTGTATGTATACACTACAGTATTTATTTATTGCATATATGTATTACGTGTATACTGCTTTCACTCTATGGCAACATAGCTGACATGCTGCAAAGCCTAAAATAGCTATTTGGCCCTTTACAGAAAAAGTTTACCTACTTTTCTGTAAAGGTACTCTCAGGTTACAAACCACACAGGTGGCTGAATGCTGAGACATAGTTCATCTTCCTAGGGCTCCATCCCTGAAAGTTTACTGGGTCATTTTGGTGCAAAACCCTATACTAAACATTATGGCCTAAGTGAAGGGGAGGTAAATGTACTGCTAAATGGAGATTCCATGTTGCTCTTACATACTCAAGATTACAAAATTTTTAATCCTGCCTCTCTTCCATCTAGCAACATCTCCAAAGAAATGTGAAGAATTCCCAGTGTACAGGAGTGTGGGACTGGTTCAGGTAGGAAAAGATGACGCTTCTAGGTGAGTCTACCTCTGTCCCTCTTAATTTCTCAGACTCCCATGTGGCTGAACGCCACTATTTTCACGGAACATACAAATACGTGAAAAATCCTTTCTTTCCTCTTAACTTATTCTATCATATGGCTTCAAAAGAATTACCGAAAACTATGAGGGAATAAAAATAAAATGGAAACACATATGCTAACCTGAGTTTTCTGATATAAACTTAATATCCAGCAGAAATAAGTGCATAGTGTTAGGACTTAATGAAAGATTCATATTCCTTGCCTCACTCTTAAGTTACATGCACTCTACCAACAGCAGATCTACAGAGATCTTCATTTTCTAATACCTGACTCTATTTCCACGTAGGCAATATTTCCAATCCTCTCCAGGGAACTATTTACCAGTCTCACCTCAGGTAGGGGGACACGGGGACACACACACACACACACACACACCTGCCACCGCCTCACTCCCACACCGCCCCTCAATGACTTCCCACACAACAGCTAGCCTCAGTGAGGGCATGTCCTCATCTTACCCCCGCATTCTTCTGAATGGCTTTTAAACACCCTGTGAACCTTCCAGGTCTCAGGCCTAACCTCTCACTTACTTCTCTCTAACATGCTCACTTAAAGTCTTTTTACTCATAGAAAACTCGGAGGCCTAGTCATTAAGAGATTCCAACTACCCACCAAACATTAATGCCAGTTTTTTCCCTAGAAAATGGAGAGAAATGTGAAGCAATGAAGACACACTCTTGCAATCATTTTGTTAGTAGCTATGCCCTCTGAGAGCACTGACCATTCTCTTCGGGTATTGAATACAAGTTTCTAGTTTTCCTTAGAGTCACAATTCTAATTCTCTTCTAGAAAGTATTTAAGCTAGCATCCCACATACTTTTGAGTTCTTAGGACTCCTCAGGCTCCCCCAGCGGTAGAAGATCTGGAAATTCCCACAGGATACGATATTTTTAACTCACCATATAAAAATCTTAGAAGACAGCCTTTCTTTCATCAGGAAATATTGAAAAGTCTCCTTGCTAAATGAGTTGTTGAGAATGCTTAGATTCACTCAAGACTATCAAGGCCTCACAGGTTACTATCCCAGGCACTCTGGATATACTGTGTAATAACTGGACAGAGTACAAGACTAATCATTGAGGAAAACAGGGAAAAATCAGATAGTCTCCATGACCACAACACATAAGAATCTTTTTAAAACAAAAGAAAACATGGAAAACCCAGCCTTCAAAAGTGAAGCTACCTAAATTAGAGGAAATTTGCATAGGTGAAGGGAAGAACTGCCAAAGACACCTCTTAAGTAAATCACATATGGGGGGAAAAGGGGTGGGGGGACATAGTTGTTCCCCATTGCCTCCTCTTCCATGGAGTTTAACCAAGAGGACTTGATGAAGCCCTTGGAATTTTTTAAAGGAAAGAAAAGAAGTCCACATATACCAAATTCAAGTCTTTTGAGAGCTACAGATAGCTAAAAAGGAACTGAACCACTGGCTCAATGTGGAGAAGAGATAAACACTCTATCTGCAGTCTGGCAGCCCTGCCTGATCTTCAAAAGGTTTGGAATTCATACTGTCCCCTGCAGCGCGCGGGTCGGGTCACCCGGCTAAGATTTCGGTAGTGCAGACACCCCGCAGCTCTTCCCCTGCCGAAGCAGCGCTAGGCCCATAGATACAGAGCGGGGCCTGGGCGCAAGAGCCCCAGATGCAGAGAACAGCGTAACCTGGACCCTCGGACAGGAAGTGGCTATTCCGAATGCGGGCTTATGATCAAAGAAGGTGAACCCCCTGAAAAGAGCCAGAAGAGAAGCAGCTGCAGGCGACTGTGTCTAAACGCTGCGCAAAGCAGATGTGGGAGTGTGTGCACCGGGAACATGGGAGGGGGGCAGACCTGGGCTGCCCCTTCGTCGACAGAAGATGCTCTTACACAAGCAGCTGGACAAACACAGGGGGGCAAGGAAGGATAGAGGGCTCAGGCAGCAGGAGACCATACACGGCTGAAGCCGAGCTTCTTGATAAAGAGGTAGAGATGGATGCGCGGCAACCCAAACGGGCTACGAGGGGCGCCGGGGAAAGGGAGGGGCGTGTTTAGAGCCCCCGGAGCTCCATGAATCCCTCCTTGCTGGTGGCTAAGGCCGTGGAGGTCTTCTCCCCAGGGCCCCGAGACGTCTGGGAAGGCCTACTCCGAAGCTGTACGCCCCCGCCGCGCAGGGCAGCAGTCTCCCCAGGGCTCCCGCGGCCCCAGCACTCCCGGACCCGGTCCCTCCCGCCTGCCCCGCGCCCGGCGTCCGGGGCCGGCCCCCGGATCCCTACCGCCAGCCGCTTCCGGGCCGCCGCTCTCGGCTGCTCGGGCCCTAGCCGCCACCGTCGCCAGGAGTCGCACCGGCTTCCAGTTCAGGAACGAGCCTCCGCCGCCTGCGCGAAACTCGGGTGCCCAAAAGCCGCTCTCGGCTCCTGCCGCCCGCCTTCCAGGCCGCGCCGGATCCTCCGCTCCCCCTGCCGGTGGGCAGCCATTTCCGACAAGCGTCTTGCGGAACTTGCCGAAGTGCGCCGGGCCGGAAATGGCCGAACACGGACACTGACGAGCCGAGGGGCGAGGAGTGGGGGGCGGTGGCGACTTTCGGGACAGTGCCCGAAGGGCCGCCGAGGCCTCGGGCTCCGCCGCCGGGTTCGCCAGGGTCCAGGACGCGCGGCGGCGGTGACAGCGCCGGGGATTGTGGGAAAGCGAATGCGAGGACAAGCCAGCCGGGCGAGCGGGGAAAAAGGACGCGGCCTCAGACCAGTGCCCTACAAATGCTCCTCGTCCTTTAGAAAAACCTACCTACAGAGTGCGGAGAGAATGCCCCCGACAGTTCTGGAACGGGTTCCGACTCCGACAGCCTCAGCCGCTTCGCGCGGGCCCAGTGAAATTCAAGTCCAAATTTAAACCCAGACCCAGACCCGTAGAAAAGGCCTTCCTAAATGAGCTGACCATCTCCAACAATGGACTGGAGTTTTGAAACACTTCCAATATTTAACAACAAAGAAAAGGCCAGGCGGTATAGATGCTTAGGTAAAAAAACAAAAACAAAAAACCAGGGCTTTGCAAAAACAGTAGCTTAATCCAGTCTTGTGGCAAGATCAACCAAAGCTAGGTGGGAAAAGGAATACCGTTTGAAATACTTAAGAGCCAATTCCTGTGAATCTGAAAATGCACATATTCTACAATCCTAAGAGACACTCCCACACCTGCAAAGTCCGGACAAGACTTTTTGAGTAACTGAAACAAAGCGGGTGGGCGAAGGAACGCTACCAATCTTAAAAGGCACACCTGATTCTTACTGTTAATTCCAGAATGAGTTTAAACCATTTAATGCAGTAAAGTCTGAGATTAAATTTGCTTCAATTTTCAAGTATGTTTTTAATCCCCAAAAGGCAGGGCTTCTACTCCAGGGTTTCCTGAGCAGGGAACCAAAACCACACTAAAACCTAGAGAAGCTGGGGAGGGTCAGGAGTCTGCTCCCGTCCCTGTGCGCGGGTGGTCTGGTAGTTCCGAGGAACAGCACCCCCTGAGACAGCTCCACAGCTGCCTTATAGCCCATCCAAACACTCTTCCTGGTGGAGCCCAGGCCGGCTCTAGCTAGAAGGCGAGAAACCACTGAAGATTGATTAGTTTCCCACAGGGGACCGTTTGAGCTCAGGATTCCATCTGCAAAACAAAACTTAAGAAAAAAACCTAGCAAACTGTTTTCCAGAACACACTCTTCATCTCTCCACACCCACACCTCCTCTTTCTGATACTCCTTTTTCTTCTTTCCTGACGCCTTCTTACTCACCTCTATTTCCCTTTCTCCTCATACCTCACTGTTTCCTTACCTTTATTACTTTATTGCAGTAATTTATCACTATGAACAAATATTCAGAGCCCCACCACCATCACGTATGAACAAAAAACTTTCTTTGACCAATGTGTTCAGGAAAGTCAGAGAGGGGGAAGCAAATTTTTTAAAATAAGAATTCCAGGAAATGAAAATGAGGAAAACTGTTGCCCAAATATCCTGAAAAATCTAAAGTCAGCTTTTTTTTCTTTTCTATATTTTAAACAGTTCATCTTCTTGGCTCGCCTCCAGAGGTGTGTGGCAGCAGGCAGTGTGGGAGGAGACTCACACAGGCCCAGAAGCTACAGTAAGAATTACCAGGTATTGGTTCATCTCCACACTGACAAGAGAGGACCTGCAGATAGTTGCTACCTGAGGACTCAGCCTAAATAACTTCTTACACATCTGAGGGAATTAACACATTCTCCCCACCTCCCATCAATCTATTTGATTCTTACAATAGCCAGGCTCTAAGACAAAAAAGAGATTCGCAACCAAAATATGCTGTATCCCTGACTTTACTGGAGTCCCAAATGCTGACCATCCTTTTACTTTGGCTCTTTTGAGCCTGTCCTCTGTTGCGTCTCCTTCCTCTCAAACAGTTCTAGCTCAGTCTCTTCCTCTAGCTCCTATTCCTTCTCCTGACTCCTGAGAGGTGTTCCCTGAAAAGATATGTAGGGCTACTTTCTTCCTCGCCACACTCCGTTGCCAATTTCTGTCAGCTCCCTTGCAGCATCTGCGTCTCTAAGCAGATCCCTCCCCGCAGAGCTCCCGTCCCTGGCTTCCAGCTGCACTCCAGACACCACCACACCGTCATCATCCTATTAATATGTTTTATAAATACTTAACTGCCAAGCAATAAACTAAACTTTTTATAGGCATTGTCTCCTTTTAATCCTTACAGGGAGGTATCAGTGTATAGATGGGGAACTGAGACATAAAGAGGCTAAATAAAGTGCCCAAGATCACAGAGTGAGGTGGAAAGTACAGATGGAACTCCAAGTCCTCTGAACTTCAAAGCCAGTATTCTTGACCAGAACGGCCAGACTGTCTCACCAGGACTTTATTATTTTTTTATTTTTTTTTTCACTGTAGCATTATTTTTATTTTTTAAATTTTTTGGTAGCATTACTTTTTTTTTTTTAATGTCTATTTATTTATTTATTTATTTATTTATTTTGAGAGTGAGAGAGAATCCCAAACAGGATTTTCTTGTGTGTGTGTGTGTGTGTGTGTGTGTGTGTGTGTGTGTGTGAGAGAGAGAGAGAGAGAGAGAGAGAGAGAGAGAGAGAGGATCCCAAGAGGGCTCCAGGCTGTCACAAACCGTGAGATCATGACCTGAGCTGGAATCAAGAATCGGACACATAACTAACTGAGCCACCCAGACATCCCTCACCAGGACTTTAAACTTAGTATATCCCACACTGAACTCATCTTTACCGCTTCTCCCTTTGCTCTCTTCAAATGTCCTTTTGAGATTATTGATAATGGTGTTACCATTACCTTTCCTAACACAGAAACTCAAAACTCGGCACCATCTTGACTTCTCTCTTTACCCTCACACTAAATCAATTTCTAAGACTCTAAGCCTTCACCTACATTTATTGTCTCTACTTTGTATTTTGGAACTTAATCAAAATAGTTTTGTATTGTTCTTTAACAGTCATATATGCAGATCTTTATCTGCTCTGGGAGCCTATGGGTCTTCTCTCTAGAGCACAGTCATAGGGACTCTGCAGTACCCAGTCTCTCTCTTTCTGTTCCAAATTTTAAATTCCCGAAAAGAGACATGATTGTTCTGGCTTCTGTCCTGTGTCAGCCCCTCGATCAATCAGCTTTGGCTGAGCAGCAGGTCAGCCTTGTGTAAATACAGCAATTAGAGCCTCTCCTATAAATAGGACTTGTTCCCAGAAAAGGAAAAGGCATACACCATTGTTCCTTTGTTCATTCATTCCATCAACAATACTTGAGCACCCTCTCAATATTCATTCAGGGTTTTTTCATATATGCAGAATGTTTAACACATAACTCTACCCTCATACCATGAAATTCACAACATAAAAAGATAACAAAACACCATATAAAAAGCATAACAATATTCACCTGTAAGAGACCACCAGTTCAATTATATGTGATGGAAAATAATTCAGCAGCAGTGGGGCACCTGGGTGGCTCCATCGATTAAGTATCTGACTTCAGCTCAGGTCATGATCTCATGGTTCACAAGTTCAAGCCCCACATCGGGCTCTGTACTGACAGGTAGAACCCTGGAATCTGCTTCGGATTCTGTATCTCCCTCTCTCTCTCACCCTTCTTTGCTCGTGCTCTATCTCTGTCTCTGTCTCTCAAAAATAAAGAAACATTAAAAAAAAGTAATCAGTAGTAATGTGTGCATGTTCTACAAAACAAGTTCACAGCAGCGCCATAGCAATAGACAGAAACAGAAAACTACCTAAAGTCCATCAGTGATAGACTAAGTCAGCAATGTATATTCACCCAAATGAATACTTTACAGGAATGAGAATGCTCTACAAATATATACAACAATACTGATGAATCTTACAAACGATGCTAAGCAAAAGAAGCCAGACACAAAAAGGTACATAGAGTATGAGTCTGTTTATATAAAGTATAAAACCAGGCAAAACTAATATACCTGTCAGGAGCAGTGACAAGAGCTGGGGCGCCCGGGTGGCTCAGTTGGTTAAGTGTCTGACTCTTGATTTTGGCTCAGGTCATGATCTCACAGTTCATGAGATCAAGCCCCATGTTGGGCTCTGCACTGACAGCACAGAGCCTACTTGGGATTCTCTCTCTCCTTCTCTCTCTCTTTCTCTCAAAATAAATACATAAACTTAAAAAAAAGCAGTGACTAGAGGGGAGCAAAAGGAGCTACGTGGGTGCTGTTCATGCTCTATTTTGTGAGTTGCATGCTGCTTACACAGGTTATCAGTTTGTCAAAATTCATCAAGTTGTACACTTATGTTAGTGTCCTTTGCTATAGATGTATTATCCCTTAATAAAAAGATTTTTCAAATAAGTAATTTATGGGGACACCTGGGTAGCTCAGTTGGTTGAACATCCAAGTCTTGATTTTGGCTCAGGTCATGATCTGATAGTCGTGAGTTTGAGCCTCGTATCAGGCTCTGTGCTGACAGCACAGAGTCTGCTTGGTATTCTTTCCCTCTCTCTCTGCCCCTCCCCTACCTTGAAATAAATAAACTTGAAAAAAGTAATTCATGGGCAAAACAAGGAGCCTTTAAGCACCCTTGAACATTGTCACTATAAATATCCTAGAGCTGCCCATTACTGCCACACACCCACACCATTACACCACCTTCTTAGAGACCCTAAGCCACTATCAGCCTTTCGATATAGCCACCATTCTTATCACACGGCCTCATCCCCTCTAGTCCCAGCTGACTGGACTTCTACTCATCAGAAACTTTGGAGCAGGACACTGTGAAGCTGAGTCAGGTGATAAGAGTGCTTCATCTAATAAATTGTATGGATTTGGGAAAAAATTCCTGGACATATGCACAACAATAAGCCAAGAACGCTGGTCTACAGAAACCAGAGCCAACACACAGAAGGAAGCAAACAAACCTAAGAGAAATGGAGGGGAAAGCCTCAGAGGCTGCTCGCTCTCCAGCTCTGGTGGCATATATGCCCGCTGTCACTGGGTATCCATGAGATGGCACATGTTGCCTTACTACTGAAAGAAAGAAAGAAGGAAAGAAAGAAAGAAAGAAATTAAGAAAGAAAGAAAGACAGACCAACCTTACCTACTTAGGCTAGGGTGAATATGTTTCTGTGCATGGAATGTATTGTCTCATTTAGTCCTTTTAACAAGCCTACATGGTAAAGCTCCATTATGATCCCCACTTCATAGTTGAGAAAACTGCGAAACCCAGAGGGGTTATACGTAACTTGTCTAAATCACACATCTCGTAAGTGATGGTGCCAGGATTTGGACCCAAGTAGTCTGACTCCAGAGCCTGAAATCTGAAAACTACTACACTGCAGTGCAACAGAAATGCAGAAAACGGCAATGTGAATTCTATGTTGCATTAATGGATTTAACTAGAGCATCTGATTCTGTTAAATGAGTTCAAATGTAGAAATGGTACAAAAGATTAATAGATTGGCTGCCTAAGAAGTTGGTAAGCATTTATTTCTTTCATAAGGGACTTATACTTTGGGTTGTAGATGTTAGAGAAATATAAAACGCATGTAGTGTGACAGATTATACTAATGAGACTGTGTTATGATGCCAGGAAATTTATCTTATAGATTTCAGCAAATGCTCTCTTAGAAGATCCCTGCTGGTTACCTGTTTTTCCCAAAATGTTAATATCCAGAAGAAAGGGGGGGTAGTCTCATGGAAGGAGAAATCGATAAAAGTTAACTTCAAGTCTTAAGGAGAGACGTGCTGGTGGTCACTTTCCATGAAGGTAGCTGCCAGACCCACAATCCACTCAGCAGGGCTGCCAGATCAATCACAGGCAAGCCACTGGTGACCCCCAGCAACCTTCAAAAGGTATGATTCAGGAATTATCAGTGAGTTTAAGTCAGATAAGAACTTGTTCTATCGGCAATGTTTTGATCTTAAGGGAAAGTGGTGACAACCACTATTCAAGATCTTTTCTATATTTAAATGATTGAGCAATTTTTGTGGCTTATAGTTAGAACAATGCATGACAATTTCTAGATTGGAGTTCCAAGGTTACTCTTTCCTTTTGGTCCATCAGTGCCAAAAAGACGAAAGGTCATCTTCTGAGGCTCCACGGATAGCATCACTAGCCTGCTAAGTGGCTCACTCTGAAAGTCCTGGCTTTGATGTTATTGTTTAAAAGAGGCTGTTTTTCATCTGGCAAAAGGTAGACGTTTGGATGTTTTTTAAAATGCCTTGTAGTAAAAACACTGAGTTAATATCAGCTCCAAAGCAAAGGACACATTATTGTCAAAAGAGGATTTGTTAACTCCTTGCCTCATATCATAGTACTCATTACCTTGCATGTGGCTGTGAAAAATAAATTTTGTACTAGTTTCACATCCATTAGGAACCTTAGCATGGCTCAAAAACTGTCACTTGTATAAGACTTATAATCTGTAATGGCCAATTAACATTCTAAAAATTAGCTATTGTCCCTAAAATATAACATATCTGTCTCTAAGGTTTCTTCTTCCTTCAAGCACTGTTTCCCCTTGAGTTTTTATTCTCTCCCCACCATGTGGGCACAGCGTTGCAGAGGCAGTCAGGTTTGACCATCAGTAGATATCAAATGCCATCAAAAGCTTCCTCTTGGAAGTTCCAAGTAATGATACAAATGTCCCCCCAAGGCAAAAATACAGGCACCTAACATTTACCCTAAATTATGCCAGTGAGGAGTAAAATTGTGCTCAGTTTGACAACAACATGCCACAACATGGCATGTCTGAATGTTTGCAGACTTTAGCACAATGAGAGTTGTAACCAGAACAGGAGAAGGCGGGGGGGAGGGAGAGGGGAAGGGGAGAGGGGGAGGAGGGAGAAGAATCAGGCAGAGCATTGATGGCTGAGTTCCAATGTCACATTGTATGTGGCTCTATGACTTCAGGATTGTCCTTACACAAAAGTTACCCAAACATTCAAAAAATCAACTGCTCGCTACTTCAACTTAAAAATGCCTCATGTAGGGGCACCTGGGTGGCTCAGTCAGGTAATCATCTGGCTTCGGCTCAGGTCATGATCTCATGGTTCAGGAGTTCAAGCCCCATGTCGGGCTCTGTGCTGACAGCTTGGAGCCTGGAGCCTGCTTTGGATTCTGTGTCTCCCTCTCTCTCTCTCTCTCTGCCCGTCCCCCACTCATTCTCTCTGTCTCTCTCTCTCAAAAATGGATAAATATTAACAAAAAAAATTTTTAAATGCCTCATGCAGACAAGGCACTCCAATGGAAAATGGGCTAAATGTCATAGACGTACTTCCAGAACATCAATTAACTTCTTTTATTATTTTTTAAATGTTTTATTTATTTTTGAGAGAGAGAGAAAGAGACAGCATGAGCAGAGGCAGGTCAAAGAGAGAGGGAGACACAGAATTCAAAGACGGGCTCCAGGCTCTGAGCTAGCTGTCAGCAAAGAGTCCGATGCGGGGCTCTAACCCACGAACCGCAAGATCATGACCTGAGCTGAAGCCGGACGCTTAACCGACTGAGCCACCCAGGTTCCCCATCAATTAACTTCTTAGTTAATCCATTTAGCTATAAAATCATAACTGAAAGCATAATTTCTGAAAATAATGCTGAAAAAATTTTTAACTTTAAAAATATATATAACTTGGTAATAACATGGAGTTCATGTATAGTAAAAAAAAAAAAGAAAGAAAGAAACAGTAGTTTCTACCAACCATTATTAAGAGAAAAATGTGTAGGTTTTAAACCAACTCATGAATGATTACAGTAAGATTTTATTGAAAAGAAAGTTTTTCACTATTTTTCTAAATATTGCTCTGGATTAATTCTCAACCTCAATGATAAAAGCATGAACCTAGTGGGCCCCAGTCAATGCCAGAACAAACTAATCATTGATCCCTTCCTCAATCCATGCCTTCAGCCTTGCAAATACTATACCACAGATCAAAAATGAAACCAAATGAAAATGTGACATTTCTCCAAATCTAAGAATGCAGTGGGCCAAAATTAACAACCCAAAGCTCACTTCTAATGGACTCAGATATTTCATCTTCTTCATTTTTTTTAAAGATTTTATTCTTAAGTAATCTCTACACCCAACACAGAGCTTGAATTCACAAACCCGAGATCAAGAGTCACCTGGTCCACCAACTAAGCCAGCCAGGCACCCCAGATGTTTCATCTTCTGTAAAAAGGGACACACATAATAGTGTGTGGGTTATAAAGAAATGCATATATATAAAATGAAGAGGTGATTATTTAAGTTTATTTATATTTTGAGAGAAATAGGGTGTAAGCGGGAGAAGGGGAGAGAGAGAGAGGGAGAATCTCAAGCAAGCTCTACACTGTCAGTGCATAGCCAGACACGGGACTCAAACTCACGAAACTATGAGATCATGAAATGACCTGAAATCAAAAGTCAGACGCTCAACCAACTGAGCCACCCAGGTGCCCAAAGAGGTGATTATTTAGAAAATAGATGATTGAAATAAATGAGGCAAATAATCCAAATATATATTAACATATATAAAATGTGAAAATACTTTAAAAGTTCAAATACCACCATGCATTTGTATTACTTTTATATACATTTAACTATGTTGCAATAATGTTCCTTTTTTTTTTTTTAAGTTTTGTTTCTTTCTTGAGAGAAAGCATACAAGCAGGGGAGGGGCAGAGAGAGAAGGGAATAAAGGATCCAAAGTGGGTTCTGCACTGACAGGCTGACAACAGCAGGCCCCATGTGGGGCTCAAACTTAGGAATCGTTAGATCATGACCTGAGCTGAAGTCAGACACTCCATTGACTGAGCCGCCCAGGAGCCCCAATGTTCAATTTTTTTTATTTTTTATCTTTAAAATTTGTTTTTATGAAATGATAGTAATGGTAAACAGCAGCTTTTTAAAAATATTCCTTACATGACAGAATATGGAGACATACTTATTTTGGTCCCCTGCCCCTACCCCACCCCCAGACCACCAATTATTTGTTATTTTACCAGTCCATTAAATCCAGAAGTCAGCTAACTATCTAACTACACCCCTTCGTTTTAACATACCAGCCTACAGAAACACACAAACACACAAAACGTTTTTGGAAAGACTCCTATGGTAACCAGCTTCCAAAATGTTCCCAATGATCTCTGTCCCTAGTATTTGCACCATCGTATAGTCCCCTTCCACACTGTACCACAGATGATCTGTGTGACCAGCAGAACACTACAAAAGTGATGGTGTATCACTCCTGAGATTAAGTTATGAAAGGCATTTCAGCTTTCACTGTGGTGGTTCTTTTTTTTTTTTTCAATCACTTACTCTGTAAGGAACTAGATGCCATGTCATGAGAAACAGTGGAGAGAGGCCCATGTGAGAAACTGAGGCTTCCTGCCAACAGCCATGTGAGTGGGATTGGGAGCAGATCCTCCAGCCCCAGTCCAGCCTTCAGATGATCCTGCCTATGAAAGACCCTGAGCCAGAGCCAGCCAGCTAAGCTGCCCCTGAATTCCTGACCTACAGAAACTGAGAAATAGTAAGTAGTTGTGTTTTAAATTATTACATTTGAGATAATTTGTTATGGAACAACAAATAACTAACGTGACTTCTGTATCCCTTTTCAGCTGCAAGATGAACATACTGCCAAAACTGCTGAGCATGTAAGTATTCAGGCCTGTGTGGGGGAGAGAAAGGACTAGCAAGGACTATGATCTCTATTATCCTGACTTTAGTTTACTTACACTGACTCTTCCCTTCTCCACTGCTTTCTCTACTTTTCTCATATTGACCAGAGCACTTGGTAAACTGAATAATACAGCAAGGGAATCAATTCTACAAGTTTTTGTAGGCTTAGTTAAAGGAATTATTCTATGTATATGTGGTATTTTGTCATAGTTTAGAAACCTGGTAAATTTCTAAATTGACAGAATCCCTCACGTTAGCTGTCAAATCTTTCCTAGATCTATCCCTACCTCAACACAAGAGCATATCTCATGAGAAAATGGAAGCAATCCCTTTCAATTCTCTCCCCCCACATTTACACCATCTTTAAGCACTGAGGTGGAAAAAATTATTATTTTAGCAGCTGATGCCAGAGCTCCTCTTAGGGATAGAAAATGCCTTATTGAGGAACCTATCTTGATAGGACACCTGGAGTATGGAAGAAGAAAGCTTGGCTTATAACAAAATTGTAAAACAAAGGGATAGCTAAACATCTGCATTTAAAAAAAGAAGAGGACGAATATGAAGACTGGAACAGGCCAAAGAGGACAGGAAATGGGGGGAGAGTAAGAAGAGATGAGGCTTAAATAGTGGTGTGGGAGGCTGAAGCTTGGGGAGAGAGTTCCAGGGATGGGGGAGCTGAAGCATATTTAAAATAGAAATATCTATTATTGGACTTCACATTGTTTGTGTTGCTAAGGCTATAAAATCCCTGAAGTCTTCAGTAATATCTGACACATGCACAAATGCCTTATGTGAGTGATTTGGGGAGATATTAAGGGAAAAAGATGGAGAGGGGACTGGTCAGAGGTCTACACCCAGGTCAAATGGAACCAAGGAATAAGAACATGGGAACTGAATTACAAGTGAGATGAATTTAATAGAAGCAGAAACTCAAAAGCTAAAGAAACCATTAGGTCAGCTCCCAGGAATTAGCAGAAATCTTGGAATAGGCATTGAACTTCCACATGAAGTCTCAATGTAGGGAACTTAAGTCATTTTTACTTAAATCTCAAAAAAAAAAAAAGGCGGGGGGATTCTTCTTTCATCTGTTCTGGCCTTTGACAAAGAGATGTCCAAAACTAGGCACTCCGTTTTTTAATATGATCTGATATCCTTCCTTCCTTTGGCCTTGCTTTATCAATTATTCTCTTTAATACATATAGTCAATATTCTCGTCATTACAGAGGAATCTCACTGCTTATCCCCCCACTGCTTTTACACAGGCTCAGGCCCAAAGTACCACCATCTTACAACACCAGATTTGAATTCCCAAACATTTAGATTTTGAAACCTTAATTTATTATTAGTGGTATAACCGTGGGCCTTTTACTTGACCTCTTATACCCTCTCCTTGCTACAATTTCCTCATCAGAAAATGGGAATAATAATATACATACCTCACAGGAATACAGTAATGCTTAACCTGGATAGTGAATATAAATTATCAGCCCAGTGCCTAGGAAATAGTAAGCCCTCTTACTTAACTGCTATCATCATTATCATTCACCAGAATTCCCAAAAGAGTAATCTCGACTCTATGTCCACTTCTCTGCCACCATTCACTCTTTTGTATCCAGAAAGCTGGCTCCTGTCAAACTACTGAAACTGCTCTCATTATGGTAACTCATTCGATAATGCCAGTGAATCTTCTCAGGCCTCCCATTAGAATTCTTCTTAATCGTCTACACTCAGCATCTTGAAATGGTCTAATCCTGGCTTCTCAACACATTGCTCTCGCATTACCCTCTCTCTTTTCTCTCACCGACTCTTCTTTCTCATCACTCTTTAAATGTTAGTGTGCCAAAATCCTGCCCTCAGCCATCTTCTGTTTTCATGGAGCATTCAGTGGGTGCACACATTCATGACATTGGCGGCCAGATCACTACCCTGAACTGAGACCATTCTTCTGAGCTCTTGAGCCAAACTGCTACTAGGTACCTTGTCTTAGGTGTTTCACAAACCCAGGCAGCCATCCAAACCATGTTTATAGGTACTGTTAACACAGTCATCCTTCTGACTTCCCCAAATCTTTCCCTCCCCTGGTCATAATTTTCCTGATTAACACCAGCTGTGATTCTTCCTGCCTCCATCCTTCATGACCTCACCGTAGTTCCAAGTGGGCTTTAGAGTCACATAGACCTGGGTCCAAATACTAACTATGGTGGTTCTTGGCCAAATTACTTAACCTCCCTGACCTCAGGTTTTTGTGATAGTGAAATGAGATATCACAAGCAAAATGGCCAGTACTCAGTAGGAATTCAGCAAACATTGCCCTACAACTCTTCCTTCAGGACTTCTTCACCACATGATACAATACAATATCTACCTATTTGGTCTCTCTTGCCCTTTTCTTGCCCAAACTGCCCTAGAGTTAGTATTTCTTTAAAAAAAATAAATGTGATACTATTATCTCGTTGCTTAAAAATCTTCCAACATTTTCTTTTTTCCTATGAAATGAAGTCTAAATTCCTGAACATGGGAAGTTCCAACTGGCTTTCTGGTCCCTTCTCTCCCAGACCAGTTACTCAAAAACATTGGCTGTTCACCAGCAATTTCATGTACATACTGGCTTACATTTCTGCACATGTGGATCCCTCTGGCTATAATTCCCTTCCCACACCCAAGTTCTTTTGCCTAGTTGGCAAGGTTCTTCATCCCCCTCAAGACTTACCTCAAACATTGTCACTTATATGGCAACAAAAGCTCAGCCACTGAAAAATAAACAAGCTGAAAAGTTTCTGCACAGCAAAGAAGACAATAAAATGAAAAGGCAAACTACACATTAGGAGAAAACATTTGCAGGCCATATATCTGATAAGAGTTGATATCCAAAATATAGATATTAAAAAAAACTCCTACAATTCAGTGGCAAAAAAAATTAAAAAATGGTAAAAATCCTGAACAGATATTTTCCAAAGATAACATACAAATGGTTAACAAGTAAAAAAAGTGCTCAGTGTCACTTATCATCAGGGAAATGCATATCAAAACCATAAGATATCACCTCATACTTGTTAGGATGACTATCATTAAAAAGATAAGAGAAAACAGGGACCCCTGGGTGTCTCAGTTGATTGAGCATCCAACTTCAGCTCGGTTCATGATCTCATGGTTCATGAGTTTGAGTCCTACTTTGGGCTCTCTGCTGTCAGTGCAAAGCCTGCTTTGGATCCTCTGTCTCCCTCTCTTTCTACGCCTCTCCTGCTCACTCTTTCTCTCTCAGAAATAAATAAACATTTTTGGGGTGCCTGGGTGGCTCAGTCAGTTAAGCATCTGACTTTGGCTCAGGTCATGATCCCACAGTTCATGGGTTTGAGCCCTGTCTCGGCCTCTGTGTTGACAGCTAGCTCAAAGCCTGAAGCCTGTCTTCAGATTCTGTATCTCCTTCTCTCTCTGACCCTCCCCTGCTCACACTGTCTCTCACTGTCTCTCAAAAATAAATAACTTAAAAATAATAATAATAAATTAAATAAATAAATAAACATTTTTTTAATGTTTTATTTATTTTTGTTTTTTTTCCATAATATTTTATTGTCAAATTGTTTTCCATACAACACCCAGTGCTCTTCCCCTCAAGTGCCCTCCACCATCACCACCACCTCTTTCCCCCCTCCCCCTTCCCCCCCAACCCTCAGTTCATTCTCAGCTTTCAATAGTCTCTCAAGTTCTGCATCCCTCTCTCTCCCCAACTCTCTCTCCCTCCTCCGTTC
>NC_043700.1:47521584-47587729 GCF_006229205.1 Suricata suricatta | reverse complement strand
TTGATTTGTGTTTCCCTGATGATGAGTGATGTTGAGCATCGTTTCATGTGCCTGTAGGCCATCTGGATGTCCTCTTTGGAGAAGTGTCTGTTCATGTCTTCTGCCCATTTCTTCACTGGGTTATTTGTTTTGTGGGTGTGAATTTTGGTGAGTTCCTTGTATATTTTCGATATTAGCCCTTTATCTGATATGTCGTTTGCAACTATCTTTTCCCATTCTGTCGGTTGCCTATTAGTTTTCTTGATTGTTTCCTTTGCCTTGCAGAAGCTTTTTATCTTGATGAAGTCCCAAGGGTTCAGTTTTGCTTTAATTTCCCTTGCCTTTGAGGATGTGTCAAGTAGGAGATTGCTGTGGTGGAGGTCTAGGAGGTTTTTCCCTACTTTCTCCTCGAGGGTTTTGATGGTTTCCTATCTCACATTCAAGTCCTTCAGCCATTTTGATCTTATTTTCTCTCTCAGAAATAAATAAACATTTTTGGGGTGCCTGGGTGGCTCAGTCAGTTAAGCATCTGACTTTGGCTCAGGTCATGATCCCACAGTTCATGGGTTCGAGCCCTGTCTCGGCCTCTGTGTTGACAGCTAGCTCAAAGCCTGAAGCCTGTCTTCAGATTCTGTATCTCCTTCTCTCTCTGACCCTCCCCTGCTCACACTGTCTCTCACAAATAAATAACTTAAAAATAATAATAATAAATTAAATAAATAAATAAATAAATAAACATTTTTTTAAAACCCATACAAGTGTTGGCTAGGATGGAGAAAAGGGAATCCCTGTGCACTGTTAAGGGGAATGTTATTTTGGTACAGCCATTTAGGAAAACAGTATGGAGGTCCCACCCCTCCCCCCAAAAGAACTATTTCTCAAGAAAAAAACTGCCATCTGACTCAGGAATTCCTAGTCTGGGTATATATATCCAAAAGAAGTAAAATCAGTACCTTGAAGAAATACCTGTACTCCCATGTTCACTGCACCATTATTCACAATAGCCAAGACATGATGAAAATGTAATTGTCCTTTGATGAACAAATGCACTAAAAAATTGTGATATACATTTATACCAAACTGTATTATATATGTGAATGTGTGCACATACACCTACACACATGCACAAACAACAGAATGTTATTTAGCCTTAAAAAAGAAAGAAATCCTGCCATTTGTGACAACTTGGATGAGCCTGAAGGACATTAAGCTGAGAGAAATAAGCCAGATGCTGAAAGAAAAAGACTGCATGATCTGACTTATATGTAGAGTCTAAACAAGTCTGATGAAAGTAGAATGGTGGTTGCTAGGGGTCTGGGGGTGGGAGAAATAGGGAGATGTTGGTCAGAGGGTACAAACTTGCGATTAAATAGGATGAATGAGTTCATAGATCTAATGTACATCATGATGATTATAGTTAACAATATTGTATTAAACACTGGCAATTTGCTAAGAGGTTAGATTTCAGGTGCTCTGACCACAAAGAAGAAAAACATGGTAACTACTTTTGGGTGGGGAAGTGGATTTGTTAATTAGCTTGATTGCAGTCATTGTTTCACTATGAATATACATATAAAATCATGTTGTATACCTTAAATATATAAATTTTTTATTTAAAATTTGAAAAGCTTAAGCTGTCATTAAAACAGTGACAGCTATTCTTTATTGGTTCAGAATTTAAAAAAGAAACTAGTTTAGGGGCACCTGACTGGCTCATTCAATAGAACATATGAATCTTCATCTTGGGGGTCATGAGTTCAAGCCCTACTTTGGGTGTAGAGGTTACTTAAAAAAAAAAACTACTCTATACACACACACACACACACACACACACACACACACACACAAAACACACACACACCAAACAAAGGAAGAAGGAGAGAGGAAGAAAGAATGGTAAATGTGGATGTGGCACAATGTTAAAAATTGGTCACTCAGTTGGTTAAACATCCGGCTTTGGCTCAGGTCATGATCTCACGGTTTGTGGGTTCGAGCCCCGCGTTGGGCTCTGTGCTAACAGCTAGCTCAGAGCCTGGAGCCTGCTTCAGATTCTGTGTCTCCCTCTCTCTCTCTGTGACCCTCCCCTGTTCACACTGTCTCTCTCTGTCTCTCAAAAATAAATAAAAAACATTAAAAAAAATTGGTGAATCTGAGTAAGAATCATTTGGAACTCAGAAAAAAGTTGCAAAACTCTATATAACTCTGGCTTTTATGTAAGTTTGAAACTGTTTCAAAGGAAAAAGAGAAGAAAGCATGAGGCAATCTATCCATGCGGTAACAATCAAACAAACCCAAGCTGAGGAACATTTCACCAAATAACTGGCCTAGATTCTAAAAATGTCAATGTCATGAAAAAAGAGAGGAAGTTGAGAGGGAAGGAGGGAGGTAGGCAGTGGACTGAGGAAATGTTCAAGATCAAAGGAGACTAAAGAAACATGACAACTAAATGCAATGTATAATCCTGGGTTGGATGTTAGATTGGAAAAAAATTGCTATAAAGTATGTTATAGAAACAAGTGGGGAAATTCAAAAATGGGATTTCTATTATACAATAGCATTACAGTACTATTAAATTTCCTAAATTTAAAAATTGCACTGTAGTTATGGGAGAGAATGTCCTGAGGTATTGAGGGGCACATAATGGTAATGTCTGCAACTAAAATATGTTTTAGCAAAATTCATAATAACAGTTAAAACATGTCTGTGTGTATCCAGAGAAAGAACAGAGCAAAATGTTAACAATAGGTGAATCTGAGTTAATGTTTGCCATTCTTGTAACTTTTTTATAAGTTTGAATTTTTTTTTAAATACAGATTGTTTAAAAGCTCAGGTAAAGTCTTTTCCCACTCCCTCAGTTAGAATAAATGCTGCCTCCTCTAATAAATAAAAAAACTTTAAGGCAATAAATTTTCAAAAATTTATTTTGATGAGAGTTCAAGCAGGGGAGGGGCAAAGAGAGGAAGAGAGAGAATCCCAAGCAGTCTCCATGCCGGCAGCACTGAGCCCAATGCAGAGCTTGAACCCATGAACTGTGAGATCATGACCTGAGCCAAAACCAAGAGTCAGATGCTTAACCAACTAAGCCACCCAGGCACCCCTAAATGTTTTAATTTTTTTTACTCTGAAATGCTCAGATTGGATTGTAATTATTTATTTAAGCATTTGTCTTATTCTTTTAGGTTGAAAGCTTATTGGGATAGGAACCTGAGTTGTCTTTTGGAATTTAATAATGGGCGAAGTATTCTAATTCAGAGCAACTTTATGTTGCTGGCATTGTATTACTAGAGTACATTGACACTACAATTTGGTTCACTGCAAAACATGGCTGGACATTGCAGAGATGAGAACTAGAATGGAAAACGAAGCTTAGTTTGGAGCACAAGAAAGTACTGGAGTTGACTTACAATATACTGTTCTGTCGATTTATGGAGACTTCTGCTGGCAAAGCTGGAAAGCCCTCTGGTCCGATGCAGAAACACAAGGGTGCTATATGTACAAGGGAGAGGTCCCCTGAAGGTAGAAATGAATTCCAACCCCAGATGTATCTATTTTACCACTTCCAACACATGTATAACAGGAGGGCAGTTCCATCCTCAGTTGGCCACAGGGCTAATTATAAAACCCATGGGTTTGAGGCACCTGGGTGGCTCAGTTGGTTAAGTGTCTGACTCTTGAGTTTGGCTCAGATCATGATCTCGCAGTTTGTGAGTTCGAGCCCTGCATCGGGCTCTGTGCTGACAGTGTGGAGCCTACTTGGGATTCTCTCTCTCCCTCTCTCTCTGCCTCTCCCTTTCTGTCAAAATGAATAAACATTAAAAAGTTTAATAAAATAAAAATAAATAAATTAAAACCATGGGTTAGAAGATCAAACCATAGGAGAGTGTAGGTGAAACCATGCTCCTCCCATCTCCCCATGCTTGCTTTGATCAAGAATATAGGAAATAGCCTTCTCCATAGTCCTGAGAAGATAACTTCTATCCTTCTCTGCCCACTTCCCTTACTTACTCCTCAAGGAAGAAACACATTATTTAGATGACTGATGATTGGTTTCATTATACACTCACTACCCAAGCACCCTTCTGAGTTTGTCTTTCAGAGATGTCTGCCCCACAGGTCGGCCATATGTGTGTTCTTCTCTCTTCATGCCATGGCAGGGTAAGCAGTTTCCAGCCACTCTGCCTATGTCCAGGGGGAAAGTTCAGTTCCCAGAGGAAGAAATGAGAAGACAGTTTAGGCCTCGGGTCCGAGCAACATTCTCCAGACCAGCTTTAGCAGCAAGAAAGATAGTATTTCAATATCACTTTGTTTCCTCTATATCATTCTGGTCCAGGACTTGGAAAAGAAAGGGACATGAAAGGACCCCTCAGAATCCCAGCATTATTTTACTAGCCTTTGGATCTCAGTAGTGGCTTGTATTGTGACAAGCCCTCAATAAACTTTTGTTGTCCTGAATCCAGACAATGTGATGCATACACAGGCATATAATTGCTCACAGCTATCCTTGCAGTAGTGGTTGTGTTTTTTAATTGTACAAAGTGATTTTTGAAGCTTTTCTAGTTTGTCTGAGGGCTCTGGGGCTACAAGGAAGCAGGCTTTCGTTAGTAGAAGAAAGAGAGCTGCATCTTTGTAAAGCTTCACTGTGATGGCAACACCAGGGAGTAATATCCCCGGGGATCTGTCAAGCAGCTTGACAGCAATTCTAGCAAGATGGTAGAAATAATTTAGCAATAATGATCAAACATTTTTTGAAATTTTCCTTTATCCTTGAAATGCCTTGTGTTGCTGGAAGTCTATTCATTACATGTAGCAAGTCATCTCTTTATGTATCTGTACACAGAAGCATACGAGGATTTTGACAGAGAGACAAAGGCTCCTAGGCACAGTGGGAGAGCCAGAAAGGTAAAAGTGAACAGCAGCCCAAGGAGGTAGGAGATAAAAATACAAAACAGAGGAAGGAGAAGCTATAAGAAAGTCATCTTACTGAAAGGGGCTTTGATTTTTAAAGTAGACACCACAACCCTTTTAATATTTTCACTGGGACCATCTCTGGCACCTTCATTTTCTTTTGGGATCATTCCTCTGATCTCATCTATGAATCACTGCCTTTCTCTCCAGGATGTCCAACTTCTCCATATTTCCTTCAGCTCAGCCTGTAAACATGCATAAGGTTCTTACATCTCCGAGCCTCCAACTACCCTCCAATGACCACTCTCTTGCCTCCTTGGTGAGTATTCCAGTGCCACCCAAAGTGCGGCTTGTGGCCAGCAGGATCACAGCACATGAGAGTGCATCTGAAATGCAATCCTCAGGCCCACTCCAGACCTACGTTACCAGAATCTCCACGGGTGGGGTCCAGGATCTTGTGTTTTAACATGCTCTCCAAGTGATTCTGAGGTAACCTGAGTTTGAGAAGTGCTGCCTCGCTCCATGTTTCTCCTTCCTCACCATTTTGGAATGCCTTCCTCTGTCCCTTTAATGTTTGACTCCCCAAAGCTCTGTCCTGGCCTCTTCTTTTCTTCAGCTCTCTCCTTTCCCCAAGCAATCTTAGCCACCCAAAGACTGATGTAGTCGTTTGTTTGAACACAGGTATGAATCAATTCAAGAAGCACTCCTTCCCTGGCTTCATCTCCGAGCCTTGAGAATGTCCAGTTGCTTTCTGGACCTTCTGCCAAAATGTTGCACAGTTTCCTAAACTCAGTAGACCAAAAGCAAACCCAGGATCTCCTCCTATACCCACTCCACGTCTATTCTAGCACAGCAGGCTGCACGGTAGCACTACCACCCATATACTCACCTTGAACTCCTCTCACCAATTCCTAGCCAGTCTCCAAACACGAATAGTTCTACATCCATCACTTCCCCAGTGCCCTGCCAGTGCTCATCTTCCCTGATCAGTCCATCCTTCATGCTGGAGGAATAAATAAACATTAAATTTTTTTATAAAATAAAAAATAAATTAATCAAACCCCTGGGTTAGAAGATCAATCCATGGGAGAGTGTAGGTGAAACCATGCTCCTCCCATCTCCTCATGCTTGTTTTGATCAAGAATATAGGAAATAGTCTTCTTCATAGTCCTGAGAAGATAGATTCTATCCTTCTCTGCCCACTTCCCTTACTTACTCCTCTAGGAAGAAACACATTACTTAGATGATTGATGAGACCACCCCATCACCTCCCTGCTTAAGGCCTTTTAATGAATCCCCATTGTTTACATGATAACTTCTAAGCCCCTTAACCTGGCCTCACCTCCAAATGTATTTCCCATCCATCCTCCCCTCCATAAACACAAATATTTCAGCAGTATCAAATTGCCACCCATTCTGGGAATGGCCCATGCCACCTCACGGCTTTGTGTCTTGGCACCTACTAATGCCTGATTCTGATATGTCCTTCCTTCTGTATGCCTTCCTAGCTCAGCTGTTCTTCCTGGCAAACTTCTATCCATCCTCTAAAACCTCACTCAGATGACGTCAAATCTTCTGTGAAGTCTTCCTTACACTATAGAGTACTTACTAGTGTTTCTCTCCTCAATAAGACTAGATCACTTTCATGCCAGAAGCCTGCCTTATTTGCTCTCATACAGCCAGCACCAAGCACAGGCCCTGACACTAAGGGTATTTAAAAAAAAATTCTCATATTAATTCATGCACCCAACTAAAATTTACTAAGCATATATCATGCAAGAAGCATTGTGGATACAATAAGCAAGACAAAAACTCTCTGCCCTCTAAGAATTTATCATCCAGTAAGGAAGCTAACAAGTAGGCGAAATAATTAAACAGTATACACAATGTGACATGAGAGATACGGTTAGGGAGATACATGGAGTGACTCCTAAATCAGTGTGGGGGTAATCTTACTGTATCTTTGGGGATATATTCAGTCTTTGGATCTGCAAGGAAAAATGATTATTTGTATTTTTAAAGAATATCACAGTGTCTAATTACTGATATTATTGCCAAAAACAGGTACACTTGTCCTCCAGTAAATGTCCTTCCTTCTACTTAATTCTGAGGAGGAAAAATATGAAAATAACTCTCCACATGATTTTGTTTCATGGCGGCTGCCCTGCAGGTAAACAGGAGCCCCTCAACAGCTTTTCTTTCAAAGAAGGCTTAGGAAACAATAAGACCTGGGTTGCTGACAGTCACAATATGTGTGCTCCATCACTGTTCCCATTTCATGAGCCTCTTTAACCTAATCTTCAGAAGCTGTCAGCCAACAGAGAAAGAAAGTGCTAAAAAGGCACAATCACAATGGCAAGTTCACCTGCATACATCTCTTCTCCCTCATCTGTTTCACACCATTTGGGCTACAAGAATTATCACCTGGGTGTCAGTATTCTTTTAACAATTTTTAAATGTTTATTTAATTTTTGAGAGAGAAAGACAGAGCACAAGTGGGGGAGTGGCAGAGAGAGAGGCAGACACAGAAATCTAAAGGCTCCAGGCTCCAACCCATCAGCACCGAGCCTGATGCAGGCCTTGATCCCACAAACTGCAAGATCATGACCTGAGCTGAAGTCAGGCACTTAACTGACCGAGCCACCCAGATGCCCCAAACTTGTGTGTCATTATTAAAGGACATCCAGGTATGACAAATTCCATTTGTGGGTGATCCCCTCTTTAAATTGATGATCAATCAAAACATATAAAAGAACATATAACTAAATCAAGGAAGGCTTATATTCACCACACAGTAATGAAAATATCTGCTCCAAGGAAGAATGTTTTCTGTACAGTTTTGGAGTTCTTTAGAATAATGCTTTACATACTCTGCTGATGGCTATGGTTGCTCAACTCCAAGATATGTGCATCAACCCCAAGCATTAATTGCAAATATACCAGATTAGCAGTTATCAAGTTTGGGCATGCATCACAATCATCCAGAAGGCTTGTTGTCATGCAAACTTCTGAGTCCCATCCCTAGAGTTTCTGATTCAGTAGGTTGAGGTGGGACCAAAGATTTGATGGGACCAAAAACTTCCCAGGTGATGCTGATATTGCTGATCCAGGGACCACACTTTGAGAACCAGCAAAGTCAAAGGTAGAATTCCTATACCTACCAATCTTTACCATCAAGTGAGACTAACCCTACATGCCTCAAGAAAACCATATCATAAGAAAAGCAAATAATCATTACAATTATACTTTTTAACAGCCTCTGCCTACTACTCCATGCAACTTATGGGAGGAAAACATCAGCTGGTCTATAAAAGCTAAGTGTCAGGAAAGCAAGAGGAACATGGGTTCCAAACCCGTACAGTTCTGTTCTCCTGTGACAAACAACTGCAGCAAAGGCAGAAAATCCCTGCAATAAAGAAATTATTCCCGTCCTCCTGAGGCTTCCTTCTCACAGAGTGGTGCCAGTGGAAAGAAGAATTTTAGTAACTACTACTTCATCCTGGTTTAGTGACAGAAGTGTTAACATCAGGTGAGTTTAAGAGTCCAATTAACATTTAAAGCAGGCGCCCTGATGCTCTCAGGAAAAAAATTAAGGATTTGCTGTCACACTGTTCTGTCTTCCTGTATGTTTCCCAAAGTTGAAGTAACAATCCATGGCACCAAAATAATATAGAGGAGGAGGCACTTGTGATGGTTAATTTTATGCATCAACTTGACTGGACCAGGGAGGAAGCGGGGAACGGGGCTCAGATGTTTGAACAGGATTCTGGGCATGTCTGTGAGGGTCTTTTTAGATGAAATTAACGTTTGAATCAGTAGACTGAGTAAAACAGACTTGCCCTCACCTATGTGGGTGAGCCTCAGCTGAAGGCCTGAACAAAACAAAAACACTGGGAGTAAGAGGAAATTCTTCCTTCCTGACTACCTTGAGCTAGGATGTGGATCTTTCTGCTAAGACTCAAATTGAAATATTGGCTCTTTTGGGGCCTCAAGCCTGAAGGTTTTTTTGGTCTATAACTTACACCATCAGCTCTCCTGCATCTCTGGCTTGCTGACTAAAGATCTTGAGACTTCTCAGTCTCCATAACTGCATGAGCCAATGCCTTATAATAAATCTCTTTACATATATATAAAAAAGATTATACACACAGACTCACATCCCATTGATTGTTTCTCTGAAGAACCCTACGACAGCACTGGACACAAATTTCTTTCTAAATCACCTGTTTTCTGCTTTAATTTCTACTTATTTAAAAATCAGCACCATTCCTAGCAACCTCTACCAAAGCCCCTTTAAAGGATGTTTGTAACTAGACATTTCAGTAGAGGTGATTATGAATCAGTGACTCACTGAATATGATTTCAGCCCTGTTGTGGTCTCAGCCCTGGTGAAGTAAAGCCCATGTTAAAACTTGCTGAAAGGGGAACATGTGCTCATTTAAGATACCCATTGTTGTAACCTAGGCAGTGTTGATTTCTTTTTGTTATTATCTGAGAGTAGGAAGTTGAAAATGACATCAAAAACAGAAACAATATTTGTAGTCTCAATAATTTGCAAGGATCCTGTTCCATTTCTGTGTGTGTACACACACACACGTACATACACACACACTCCTTGTCAAATTTCTGAAAGCTTTTAGTTGTACTTTTTGAAAGTAAAGAAGCCATAGAGGACATATCAACTAATTAAAAAAAAAGTAACAGCATTCTGCAGGAGGTAACTTACAGAGAAGCATTTGATAGGCATGAAAGAGCAGATAAGCTGTATAACATTGACACTCCACTATAAGGACTAATATAGGCAACCACCTTAGCAATTATGCCATAAAAAAAGAATGTTCCAATGGCCTTGATGTGCCTATTGGAATAAAGTTAGGGCACTTTCCTTAAAGGTAGCACAGTGCAAGTTGAAAGAACCCTGGGATACCATTCAGCGTAAGAAAGCTACCATCGAGGGCCTCAGTGATTCTGCTTCTACCAGAGCAAATGGGGCTACTCTATAGCTTACTGGTATCTAGTAGTTATTCACCAACCTGCCAGGCTCAGGGAAATTTATGTATTAGTCCTGACATAGGGAATACTGTTGGGTTAGCTTGGGGAGATCCAGGTAATGTGAATCTGGGTCAAAATAATATTAATATCAATGGTCGTTTCCATTTAATGAGCAGTGATAATTGCATTAATAGCTAACTCTAAGAAGAAGGTATTTCTTTAAGTGACCTGCCTGAAGCCATACAGCTTATAAGTAGCAAAGATCTGACCCCAAGTGCTTCCCATTCCAAAGCATGTTCTCTGAACTGCAATTCATTTCTGCTTTCCAAAGTGCTAGGAATAACTAATCTTTAAGGAAATATCATGAATCAAATGTAAATAAATAAATAAGAATGAGATATCACACTAAATCTAGACTACTAGTCTTCTTGGGATGATAGCCATTTGGTCAGGAGGCCAAGAATCCCAGCACTGAACAGAAATATTCATATGTACATAGAATGAGGAAGGGGCTGACAGGGATCCCTTTTTTGACCAAACTTTGGTCCAGCTCTTCTGAGCTCTCTTCTTGGCTACACTGGATCCTGAAGCTGCCACCCTCAGCCTGCTTAAGGCCAGTTCAGCCCAATCCTGCCAAACCAGTTAAGCAAGGATCCCCCAACCCTTGGTATCTAACCAAGTTCCTCTTAGTAATTTTGCATCCATTGATGCCTCTCATCCTGCCTATTGGCTACAACACCCCCCCCACCCCGCTACTTCCATTGTATTCAGAGTTGAGTTTCATCTCTCACCCCTATTGCAACAGTCTTGACCCCTAATGCATTAGTCTTGAATAAAGTCTTCTTTGCCTATTTAATTAGTCTGATACAGGGCAGAGGCAAAGACTGGAAGAGCTGTTAGTACGATTGTATTCTCTCACCCGTGCAGTCACAGAGTAACTTGGTGATGACTCAACAAACCTACCATTATAAGGAGCTCTCAAATCCAGCCTGCCTAGAGAATTGTCCAGAATGCTTGACTGTGGGAACCTTCCTGCAAGTTACAAAGATAAGCCAAAGGTGGGGGCGGGGGGGACAGGAGAGGAGAGGACCAGGCTACTATTTTAAAGAAGAAAGGAGCCTTCCAGTTTAAACTGGTGGGCATAAGACCCTTTCCTCTCCCATCCAAAAGCTCACTGAAATGCTGCCAAAATATTTTGAGAAAGAATGAAGTCATAACAGCAGCACAAAAATAAGAAAAGGTGATCATCAGAGGCCCAGAAATCTTGAGAACTCTTAGAGGGCAGAGAGCATTAGAATGCAGTTAACAAAGAACAAGCTAAGGACACCACAGTTTAAACACCTCTTGGGAACATAAGTCTTGAAAAGAAGTTCCATGGAAACTTCAAAGTGGGTGGCAACAGATAGAAAGTACAAAGGTGCCCCACAGACAACCATTAGGGTAACTTGCTAACAACCGATATTCTGAGCTGCTGGGAAAGTTGGGACCTCCAGTGTTCTACCTGCCTAAACAAATTTAGCTTTTGCCCTCCAGCTAAACATGGAAAACTGATCTAGAAAAGAATAAAAAAAGAGCACTTGGTAATGAAAGTATACTTATGGGGGGGGATACAATAGAATAGAAAGACTGAACTTATTAGAATATACACAGGCAAAGACTCAATTTATTTTCTTTTTTCTTTTACTTATTTAGTTAGCATATAGTGCAACTAAAGGAGTAGAAACCCAGTGATTCACCCCCTACATATAACACCCAATGTTCATCCCAACAAGTGTCCTCCCTAATGGCCCTAACCCATTTAGCCCATCCCCCCGCAAGCCCCTCCAGCAAACCTCAGTTTGTTCTCTTGGGGTGCCTGGGTGACTTAGTTAAGTATAGGACTTCAACTCAAGTCGTGACCTTGCAGTTCATGAGTTCGAGCCCCACATCAGACTCCGTGCTGACTGGTTGGAGCCTGGAGCCTGCTTCAGATTCTCTGTCTCCCCCCCTCTCTCTGCCCCTCCCCCACTCACACTCTGTCTCTCTCAAAAATAAGCATTTTTAAAACATTTTTTAATTAAAAAAAGAGTCTCTTATGTTTTGTCCCCTCGCTGTTTTTATATTATTTTTGCTTTCCTTAGGTTCATCTGTTTTGTATCTTAAATTCCACCTATAAGTGAAGTCATATGCTATCTGTCTTTCTCTGACTAATTTCTCTTAGCATAATGCACTCTATTTCCATTCACATTGTTGCCAATGGCGAGATTTCATTCTTTTGAGAGGCAAAGACTCAGTCTGTAATCTGGACATAAAGGAGAACTTTCAGAATAAAGAGCAAATAAACAAAGTAAGGAAATAAGAGAGAAAAGTAAGTCTCATGGATGATAGATAGCCTAAAATTCCTTCAATAGGAATTCCAGATGGAAAACAAGAAATAAGGAAGGGAAGGAAATCACCAAAGTTATTGAAGAAAATGTCTCTGAGCTGAAGATGGACCCAAGTCTTCAGATTAAAAGGGCCCACTGAGTGCTGGGCTGAGCAAACAAACACCCAACTTAGTCACCTTCTTGGGAAAGTTAAAACTTCAAGAAATTTTGAAAGTTTCTAACAAGAGGCAAAAATGTTTATGAAGAGGAAAGAGAATTAAATGAACCTCAAACTTCAACAACAATACTGGTTGCTAGGAGACAATGGAACAGTATCTTCAAACTCCTGAGAGAAAGAATGATTGGAGCTCTGAATTCTGTGGTTAAACAATCATTCAAAATACAATATTCAGATCTATAAAAATTCAAGACAGTCTACAACACTCATCCTATCTGAAAAAAATTACTTCAGGTGTTTGCTCACACAAAATGAAAAAATCCCGGAGAGGGAATGATCTGGGTCTCATGAAATCATGGCAGGCTATTTTATGAATGAGATGTTCCATATGCTTCTGTGGGTCATTTGCCCTTTCTTTCCACCCTGGTGCTTGCTAAGAAATGAGTCACCAAACTCAAACACAGACTTTGGCCTTATTCCTTTCTTTAATCACTCCAACCCTACACAGATGTCCCTCTCCCCCCATACCCAACTTTTTGTCATACTTTGGTACCGGTATACTACAAAATCCTAATTATCAGAGGGCTCTTTGGAAATTTGAATTTTTCTTGCTAATGCCTTCAAATTTCTGATTCTCTATCAGTATTTATAATTTTTAAAATAGTTTTGAACATATTTGTTTTCTCTTTTGCCAGAATAAACATGCAGGGAACAAAATGCAACTTGTTCCTGAATTGAGGATCTGGTATTACCACAGAAGGGCGCACCATTCCCCACAATCAAAATGCTTCCCCTAAAACCCAGAAAAACAATAAAGTGACATGCCTACCAGGATCACAGCCACTTAGTGGCACGGTCTGGGTTAAAACCCTCATATTCTGAGGTGCCTGGGTGGCTCAGTCAGTTGAGCATCTGACTATTGATTTCAGCTCAGGTCATGATCCCAGGGTCTTGGAATCGAGTCCTGCATCAGGCTCTGTGCTAAGCAGGGAGGCTAAGCAGGGTGCTGCTGCAAACCAGGAAGAAAACTCTTACCAGAACCAAATTATGCTAGTATCCTGATCTCAGACTTGCAGCCTCCAGAATTTTAAGAAAATAAGTTTCTGTTGTTTAAGCCAACTAAGCAGACTGCTATGGACTGAATGTTTGTGTTCCCCCAAATTTATTTGTTGAAACCTCATCCCCAGTGGGTTGGTATTAGGAAGTGGGACCTTTGACAGGGTGGAGCCCTCATGAATGGGATTAGTGCCCTTATGAAAAGATCCTACAATGATTCCTGACCCCCTTCTGCTATAGGTTACAGCATCAATGAGGAAGCAGACTCTCACCAGACAGTGAATCTGCCATTGCCTTGATCTTGGATGTTCCAGCCTCTAGGACTGTGAGATATAAGCGTTGTTCGCAAACCCCTCAGTCTTTGGTATTCTCTTATATAAGTCTGAATGAACTAAGATACTTGGTCAAATTCCATTTCACTTCTCTCTGCTCATTCTCACATCAATTGTTTGTAAAGTGCATTTTTATCAAATGGTCAGTCACAGATAAAGAAGATGTTGAATACCTGAAAATCTTTATAGCTCCTCAAAATAAATATTCATATTTTAGTGCTAAGGCCCTATTAGCTTACTTATTGGGCTGCTCCCTCTTTTGCAAGCATCCCTAAAAGAGCCCATATCCATAAATGCATAGCAGAGTTATGGAACTGCCTTTTTCATCCTCTTTTCCCCCCAGTGATAAGGTTTCTGTCAAATTTCACTAAACTGTTTTTTAGCTTCATAGTGAGATAGCAGTTTTTCCATCACTCAACAGAACATCTATCGTAATTTTATTTTTTTATTGAGATTTAGTTGACATAGAATATTGTATTAGTTTCAGGTGTATATCTGTCATGATTTTAAACATCAAACTGCCCCTTCTGAAAATATCCATGGCTTACACAAGTACATATATGGTATAAAATGTAATTTTGCTTTTCACTGAGGATCAGCTTTGAGAATCCATTTAAGTGGACCAGCAAGCGCACTTGCATTGTAGACAGGGCTAAGATAGAAGACTGAGCAGGTCAGGCGCCACTTGCATTCTGAAAGGAGAAGGAGATAGCATTATTTTCCTTTTTTTTTCTTCTTTTCCCAAGAGTCTCTTTGTAACTCCTGTCCACTGGAGCAGCCAAGTTCTGGAGTCTGCATTTTAAAGGTTAGAGACAATCTAAAGATCAAGCGTCTGCAGTTCTGTGACCAGCCTGGACCAGCAGTTCCCTCAGCCATGTTGCAGAGCGGAAAAAAGAAGATAACCAAAACCTCTATCTGAAATGTGTTCCACTGAGGGCAGGTTTAGGAAAGACATTGTAAAGTGGGGAAAACTAGGGGTTTCAACAAGTAGTGGTCTTCACGTGGGGTTATACAAACACTTTCTACATGATATGAGGTACCAGCAGGTGAGGGAATAGATTTCTAGATACTCAACAAAAAACTCAACAATTTACCTGCCTGAGATCTTGCTTGTGCTGTAAATCCTTCCTTTCCCCAGTAGTCCTTCTTGCACTTTGGGAAAGACAAGAATACCTCTCACCCATGCTGACCTTGCTATGACACACTTCCCTGGGCACCAAACAGAAAGAGGATTGGGAATAGCAGTGTTCGTGCTGAGGCAACAAGTGGCTGTAAGGACTGAGGAAGACATGCCGGTGCAGCTCAGGGGGTTTCTAATGCTAAGTGCTCAACAAAACTGAAGGAGACCTCGGAGAGTCACAGACTTAGAAAGCATTCAAAAGGATTTTTGCCCATAGGGCAATATAGGATTTTTGGCTCAGAATGACTCAAAGAATTAACTGAGAACACTGTAACACAATTATTTCCATTCTTTTTAATATTTTCAGTGTTTATTTATTTTTGAGTAGTGGGGGAGAAGAGGGGCAGGGAAAGAGGGAGACATAGATTCTGAAGCGGGCTCCAGGCTCCAAGGTATCAGCACAGAGCCCGACGTGGGGCTCCAACTTATGAACTTGGAGATCATGACCTGAGCCAAAGCTGGACAGTTAACTGACTGAGCCACCCAGATGCTCCAAGTATCTTCTTTTTTAAAAGAGTTTTCAATGTTTTTAAAATGTTTATTTTATTTTTTGAGAGAGAAAGAGAGTGTGTACATGCACACATGAGTGTGGGGGAGGGGGCAGAGAAAAAGGAGACAGAATCCCAAGCGTGCTATCAGCCCAGAGCCCCACATGGGACTCAGTCTCACAGATCATGACATCATGATCTGAGCCAAAATCATGACTTAGATGCTTAACTGCCCGAGCCGTCCAGGAACCCTAGGACCCATCTTCTTTTCATATGAACAGGATTCCCCTGTGATTCCACTGAGAAACACAGTTGATGCTGAACGCTGGCCTACGCTAGCAGTGAGTAATAACCAAACCCCGACACATACACTCGTTGTGGCAAGAAGCTCATCTCTCCCATTAGAGGATATATTTCCACTAAAATGTAACTTTATATTTAGTAATTATTTACTAATTTGAAATATTTATTGTTGTTTTGACCAAGTATATTGCTAATAATTGTAATGATAACTCCATCAGAAGATAACTCATGGGTGCCTGGGTGTCTCAGTCAGTTAAGCATCTTTCTCTTAATTTCAGCTCAAGTCATGATCACATGGTCTGTGGGCTGGAGCCCTGCGTAATGCTCTGTGCTGACAGTGCAGATCCTGCTGGGGATTCTCTCTCCCTTTCTCTCTGCCGTACACCCCCAACAAAACAAACAAACAAACAAACAAACTTTAAACATATATTTTTTAAAAAAGAAGAGACTATTCATTGACCATAGGACTCATGGCCACAGGAAATAAAAGTATCAGTATCAATTTATACATATATATAGTTATATTTGTTGTAGTACAATAGGGTAACCACTGAAAGATTTTCAAGCATAAAAATATATGTGAGAAAAGTCCATATGGGAAGTGGAATGGAAATTCAAATTCAGAGGGGAAAAAAAGGAATGATATAAGATTTTTGATGTCTAAAGGAGAGCTTGTCCCCGTATTGTTTTAATGGATGGTGGTGGGTATCAGACACTATTAGATTCCTCTGTATACATTTAAAAGAATAAAGTAACAGTTTTAAGTGTGTGTGTCACATATATATATATAGGCACATCTGGAGAGAGAGAGATATATAATGATATATATAAATATATTTGTATTAATGCTCTATAGTTTAGAATCTATAGTTTATATAAATATATGTATATTTTATTTATATATGTATACAAAATATAAACATATTTTCATATGATATACAGCTTCAATATGGATATTTATGTGTATGTATATATACATTCCTATATGTGTGCTATATCATATATACTAAACATATATGTTTACCTATACCTAACATATATATAGATGGATCTGTATATATTCATGTCAAGACTTTATATTTTGGTATATATTTTTTAATAAATGCACATACACATAAGCACACATACATATTTGCATTTATATTTATGCTAAGGTTTTATACTGTATATAAATACATTCATGTATTATGCATATACACTCATGCCTCAACATGAATAAACTTTGTGGTGAAATTATGTAATTTGTATAAATTGTATATATACAATTACCAAAATTCATCAAATTGTACACTTAAAATTGACATTTTGTTGTATGTAAACAAAACAAAGAGACAAAAATCCTCCCCATGAAGATAAGAATAGGAAAAAAGAGGAAAAAAAATAGAAACAGAGATATTTCCTTGGTAGTATTGATAAATATCTTGGGCATGTGTATAATGGTTTAACACACACATATACACCTACATATGTAAGTGCATGCATTTTCATCAATTTTTTAATGCTTATTTATTTTGAGAGAGAGTGCAAGTAGTAGAGGGCAGAGAGAGAGGGAGAGAAATAATTCGAAGCAAGCAGGCTCCACACTCAGCCCTGAGCTCAATGCGGGGCTCAAACTCACAAACCATGAGATCATGACCTGAGCTGAAATTTTTTTTAATTAAAAAAAATTTCTTTGAGAGACAGAGAGAAACAGAGCATGAACAGAGGAAGAGCAGAGAGAGAGAGAGAGAGAGAGAGAGAGAGAGACAAAGAATCAGAAACAGGCTCCAGGGTCTAAACTGTCAGCGCAGAGCCTGATGCGGGGCTCACACCCACAAACCTTGACATCATGACCTGAGATCATGTTGGATGATTAACTGATTGAGCCACCCAGATGCCCTGACCTGAGCTGAAATCAAGAGTCTGATGCTTAACCAATTGAGCTACCCACGTGCCCCTCAGCAATTATTTTTAAAGTCAATATTGACAATGAACTCTAAAATATATGCTTCACAACTAATTAAACCAAAAAAATTTTTTAGAGACTCTAAATGTGTGAGGGGAGCATGCAATTTTACAAAATTCTCTGGAGGATTTGCAAGCCAAAACGTTTGAAGGCCCCTGAATGTCGATACAGAATAATACATATGGGTGAAACCAACATAGCAGAAACTGAGAACAAAGAAACCATCAGTATATTTTTGCTACGTAGATATACGAAAGCTAGGTTACGATGACGTGATGTTTACATTTGCAGTAGACATAAAAAGTTTAAAAGCAGCTCTTTGTTCTGCTTACCGTGGGGCAGGCAGTGGCACATGTGAAGGAAAAGAGATGACAGCACAGGCACGCAGTTTGACCTGCAGGTGCCGTGGTGTCACCGGATCGAATCTGGGGAAATGACCCTGGATTCTGGGATAGAAGCTCCCCCTACCCCCAACACACGCCCTTTCGCTGCAAGCCAAGGTCGCAGCACCTCAAGTCAGGACTCATTCCATGACTACCTGAAATAAGGCCTCAAAACTACTTTACTTTGAGAGAAGTTAGTTCACTTGAACTCTTACCATATACAGGAATCTTTGATCAGTAAGGTTTAACTGACTTCTTTTCCCAAATCACACTGCAAACAAATTCATTGTGCTCCTAGGGTGCCATGTGATATTATTTTATAAATGCAGATGATTCAAAAGCAGTAAATGCTTTGCTCTCAATAAACCTGCCATCTAACCAGGAGGACAGCATCCAAGTTAAGACAGCTGAAGAAGAAAAAAAAAAAAAAAAAAGACAGCTGAAGAACAATTGAGAGTGACAGGTAAGCATGAAAAAGCAGCATAATCCCTCCAGAGAAGCAACAACTCTTAATACTTTCCCAGTGGAGGTATAAATTGGTACAATCCCTGTGGAAGAAATTTGTGGACAGAGATCAAAATTACAACCAAGTAACTCCTTCGACCTAGTAATTTAACTTCTGGGAATTTGTGCTTCCGCCACAGTTAAGAAATAACATATATACAAAGTTACTCATTGCAGCATTATTTAAAATAACAAAATATTGGAAAGGACTCAAATACCCTTGAATAGGGAACTGGCTAAATAAATTATGCTACGTATATACAAGGGAATATTTGAAGGTATAAAAATGCTTGAGGAAGCTTTCAGTGCACAGATATTTTTAAAAGTCTCCAAGATCTACTAAGTTGGGCAGAGGTGGGAGGCAACAAGTTGCAGAAAATGTGTTTACGATGCATCCTTTTGCTTACAAGGAGGGAAATACAAGAATGTAAAATATGTTTGTATTTGCTTTGATATTCATAAGTAAACTCTAGATGAATACACACAAAAACTAAAAGCTGAGACCAGCAGTGAGTTGGAGGGGGAAAAGAGGGTGCCATAAAAGGGAACGAGGGAGACTTTTGCTGCATATAATGCACTTATCTATTTTGAACCATGTGAGTATCTTCCCATTCAAAACAATTAAGAAGACAGTAATGTTAAAACACCCCCCAAGGAGGCCCAGCATAATGAGGGTGAAGCTGTTTCCGTGGGACTCTTCCTCGCCCTAAGTCAGGCATGGACTTAAGCTCTGGCCAGCCTGTGAACAGTAGGGAAAAGGAAAGGCAGTGAGAGCACGGAGTTTCTGCACTGCAGCACTGAAGGCTTCTGAGCCACTTCCCAGCTGAGATGCTTCCCTGCCTGGTACCTCTCGTTCATGAGCGCCCAGATGCCATCCCTCCCTGCCTCCCCTGCTGCCAGGATGTTCATGCCCAGCCATCCTCACCAGTTACCAGAATCCTCAGGCAGCTGGCTTTAATTTTTACTATGGGGAGTGTGATGGGGGTAGAAGGGGGAGGGTAGGGTCGATTAAGTAAATTTCTATTAAGGGAAGAGTAAAGTGCAGGAGGTCGAAGAGTCTGGGACAGATGCCTGGCTGGCTGCCAGGTCAAGCTTAGAAAATACTCCCCAAAGATACCAGAGAAATCTGCCCAGATGTGAATGCTGCTGGCTTCAAATTGTGTAATCATGAGTGATTTTTTTTCTGGTCTTTATGCTTTGATGTGCTTTCCAATTTTATTTTTAAATCAGTATAGATTATTCTTAGAAAACAATATTGCATACAATGTTAAAGATGTATATATTAAAAACAAAGCCACTATTCTTACATAGCCCAGAAATGTTGAATGTTAAAGAAAGGAAGCTCAAATGAACAGCACAAGAATTTCCCAGCTGTAGGGACACCTGGCTGGCTCTGTTGATAGAGCATGTGACTCTTGATCTTGGGGTCATGAGTTCAAGCCCCATGTTGGGTGTAGAGCCTCCTTAAAAAAGTAAATAAAATACAATTTCAAAAAAGAATTTTACAGCTGTAAACAATTAAAATAAGAATACTATAACTTTTCTTTTAATTTTCCTATAATGCTGAAGATGTCACCTAACTGCATGCAATGTGATCTGCCTAGTCAGGCTAGAAGAGTGGAACAGTCCATGGTTCCAGGGCAGGAAAGGGCAGTCATTTAAGAGATGCCTGTATTCATCCTAGCTCTCCAGGTCACAGCCAGGTCTGCCCTATCTTCTTCTCACTGGGTTTGAAACTCAGCAGCTAGCACTTCAAACCCAAATGATGGGGCGCCTGGGTGGCTCAGTTGATTGGGCATCTGCCTCTTGATTTCAGCTCAAGTCATAATCTCATGGTTCATGAATTCGAGCTCTGTAGCAGGTTCCGTGCTGACAGTGCAGAGCCTGCTTGGGATTCTCACTCTCTGCCCCTCTCCTGTTTGAGCTCTACTTTTTTTCTCTCAAAATAAATAAACTTTATTATTATTTTTCTTTTTTTTTAATTTAAATCCAAGTTAGTTAACATATAGTGCAATAATGTTTTCAGGAGTAGATTCCAGTGATTCATCCCCTATGTATAATACCCAGTGCTCATCCCAACAAGTGCCCTCCTTAATGCCCGTCACCCATTAGCCCATCCCCCACCCAACACCCCTCCAGCAACGTTCAGTTTGTTCTCTTTATTTAAGTCTCTTATGGTTTGCCTCCCTCTCTGTTTTTATCTTATTTTTGCTTCCCTTCCCCTATGTTCATCTGTTCTATTTCTTAAATTCCACATATGAGTAAAATCATATATTTGTCTTTCTCTGACTTATTTCACTTAGCATAATACATTCTAGTTCCATTCACATTGTTGCAAATGGCAAGATTTCTTTTTTTTTTTTGATCACTGAGCAATATTCCATTCTACACTGGCGTGTGCACATGTGCGCACACACGCGCACGCACACATACACACACACACACATACACACACATCTTCTTTATCCATTGGTCAGTTGATAGACTTTTGAGGTCTTTCTATAATTTATCTATTGCTGATGGTGCCGCTGTAAATATTGGGTGCATGTGCCCCTTTTAATCAGCATTTTTTTAACCTTTGGATAAATACCTAGTAGTGCAGTTGCTGAGCTGTAGGGTAGTTCTATTTTTAATTTTTTGAGGAACCTCCATACTGTTTTCCAGAGTGGCTGCACCAGTTTGCATTCCCACCAGCAATGCAAAAGAGTTCCCCTTTCTCCACATCCTTGCCAACATCTGTTGTTGCATGAGTTGTGAATTTTAGCCATTCTGACAAGTGTAAGGTGGTATCTCAGTGTAGTTTTAATTTGTATTTCCTTGATGATGAGTGATATTGAGCATCTTTTCATGTGTCTGTTAGTTCTCTGGATGTTTTCTTTGGAAAAAGTGTCTATTCATGTCTTTTGCCTGTTTCTTCACTGAATTATTGTTTTTTGGGTGTTGAGTTCCACAAGTTATTTATAGACTTGGGGTACTAACCCTTTATCTGATATGTGATTTGCAAATATCTTCCCTCAATCTGTCAGTTGCCTTTTATTTCTGCTGATTATTTCCTTTGCTGTGCAGATTTTTATCTTGATGAGGTCCCAATAGTTCACTTTTCCTTATGTTTCCCTTGCCTCTGGAGACGTGTCAAATAAGACGTTGCTGTGGCCAAGGTCGAAGAGGTTCTTGCTTTTTTCCTCCTCTAGGATTTTGATGCCTTCCGATCTTACATATAGGTCTTTCATCCATTTTTAGTTTATTTTTGTGTGTGGTGTAAGAAAGTGGTTCAAGCTCATTCTTCTGCATGTTGCTGTCCAGTTTTCCCAACACCATTTTCTGAAGAGACTGTCGTTTTTCCATTGGATACTCTTTCCTGCTTTGTCAGACATTAACTGTCCATACGTTTGTAGGTCCACTTCTGGGTTCTCTATTCAGTTCCACTGATCTTAAATAAATAAACTTAAAAAAAAAACCCAAATGATGATGAAAGTCCTATGCATCTCAAAACCTTAACAAAAACATTTTGAAAGTTGGCCAGTTTTTCCTCTCAGCTTCTTAGTAATTGTACGAAAAGTAAGTTAATATTTAAATTACTGGATTAGGTTTGGGCATAGTTAAGGCTAACAAGGTTTCTCACCATTTAAAATAGTTTTATTTAAAGGAAAGTCAGTAGGATAAGGTACAAAATCAAGCTCTTCAGTGCTTGAAAAAATACGGAGTTGGGGTGCCTGGGTGGCTCAGTCAGTTAAGCATCCAACTTCAGCTCAGTTCATAATCTCATGGCAGTGGGTTCAAGCCCTACTAATAGCTCAGAGCCTGGAGCCTGCTTTGGATTCTGGGTCTTCCTCTCTCTTTCTGCCCCTTCCCCTGCTTTCTCTCTCTCTCTCTCAAAATAAATTTAATAATAAAAAATATTTTTAAGAAAAAGTATAGATGGACCTTGATGTTTGTTTGTCAGGGACCTATCCTAAAATCTTCCTGAATCCCAAATGTGAGAACAGCACTATCACATAATAACTCCCCCTTTATTAGTCTTTTGATTGTAAATGATAGGCACTCAATCCACAAAAAAAGTAGTATACTGGAGAACAGAATTCAAGGAACGGCTGGACAACTAAATCTAAGAAAAGATAGGGATGCAGTAGGCTACCAAAGAAAATAGGACCCAGAGACACACCACCAAGACTCTGTCCATCTCTTATTTATGTTTCTCCAGACAAGCCATTTTCATTGCCTGCCCCAAGTGGAGGAAATATGGCCATCGAGAGGTCCATCAAGTGTCACCATTGGCAAGGAGTTGCTCAATTTTTTTCTAGTTTTAAGTTCAAATATCCTGAGAAGAGTCTTTAATTAGCCAGCAAAGGCCAGGTGTCCACCCTGGACCAATGAGCTCTAAGAACATGGCAGTTCCTTCTAGAATCACATGGTTGAGGTGAAGGAACAGCTGATCTCAGTATACAGAAGGTGCCAGACAGACCAAAATAAATAAACAACAACAACATATGAACCCCAGAAGGCTACTACACGTCAGTATAAAAGAATATTATAAAACTGAAAAAAATGTAAGTGACATTTCAACTTTTATGGGAATCCTTTTTTATTTTTTATGCAGCAAAGCTGCAGTGAGATGAAGATGCTGGGCCTTTGCCTAGGTGCTCTCAGAAGCAAAGAGCTTCCCTCCTATACACCAGCCTCATAGCACACATAATTCGAGATTGTTCTACCTTAGCTCAATCCAAACTGTTATAGGTCATGGACTTCTGATTACTCAGAGATGGTAAATTATAAATAACAAGGATCTATAATGCCTCAGATAAAAGCATTTTTAATGGCAGGTGCTTCTCTAAAATGAATAGATTATATAAAAAGGCAGAATGATTCTCAACGAGCTTACATCCTGACTCATCATGACACCACCTGCTCCTTACCACCCACTCAATTACCAACTAACTCCTATTATTTCTATGTCAATAGCAACCCTCCATCTATACCTTCCCCTGGATCTACCACTGTCCTGGTTCAGAACATTACAACCAGGTTGAATTATTCTATAAATACTAGAAAGAGAAATATGATGCCTAGGCTGTTATTTGCCAAGTACCTATTGAGAAATAAATGATTTTTAGTCCCAAAGTTTAAGATTAATGAAGCCAAAGCTAGGAAAATGACAAGAACATGGGTGTTGAAACCAGATAGCTCTGGTTTGAACACAGCCCTGTCACTTACTCTCTGTGTGACCATCACAAGTTATTAGATTTCTCTGAGGCTGATTTTCTTATAAGACTGGCATAATAATAGTGGTCTTGCAGACCTACTGTAAAGATTAAAACAGGTGACAGAGTTTAAATTTCCCAGAATATTAAGGGAATATTTAATATTTGCTTCTGATACTAGAGGACTTGTGCTAACCTTATGAAGGTCAATAAGCAAATACAAGGGGAATGCATAGGCCAGAAGACTAAATCTGCTCCCCTCCTCCCATCCTGCTTTGGCTCACAAAGAGCCACCATTTTTTTCTCCTAAGCCTGGAAGACTGACTAAATAGTAGATCTTAGTTTTCCTTGTTAAGCACTGCTTTGATACATAACAGTTATCTGAAGGAAAAAGGTTTGGAGTCAGTCTTTCTTGGGACTGGGTATAGCTACGCTGTATTTAAGGAGACAGAAAAGTCTGAGAATGCTAATTCCCTGAATGCTTTAGTAAAACTTGAGTAACTTAAGTAATTTTCACATCATACTGCTAAACTCTTAATGATGGGGTTAGGAGGGATGTGTAGCATGTGTCCATAAATTCAAATGTTTGAAGAATTATGACTAACCTGGAGTAGAAGAAAGAATATAGGGCTTCAAATCAAACACCTGGAGTATTTTTCCTATATTATTATATGATATAGATTGCAATGGTAAAATAATGATAGAATATGTAATTAGAGAAGATTTTGCAATATGAAGATCCAAGCAGAGACTGCTTGAGATTCTCTCTCCCTCTCTCTCCCTACCCCTTCCTAGCTTGTTCATTCTCTCTCTCAAAATAAATTAAATAAACATTAAACAAAAAAGAAAATCTTCCTGAAAAATTTTTTAAGCCAAATTCAACATAGAGTAAACTAATCTCTTGTGACCTTCTGAGGATAATGAGATCAACAAAATCTCCTGAGAATCTTTTTTAAAAAATGTTTTGTTTGTTTTGTTTTTTGAGACACAGAGAGAGACAGCGTGAGCAGGGGAGAGTCAGAGAGAGAGGGAGATACAGAATCAGAAGCAGGCTTCAGGCTCTGAGCTTGCTGTCAGCACAGAGCCCGACGTGGGGCTCGAACCCATGAACCATGAGATCATGACCTGAGCTGAAGCTGGCCGCTTAACCGACTGAGCCACCCAGGCGCCCCTCTCCTGAGAATCTTTAAGCCAGAGAAGTTTGTATCTCTTTTTCCTTATTGAACAATCCTAAAAGATCATGACTAGGGAAACCAATTCTGGTACTAAAAGTAAATACTATGTTGCTTTCTTCCATTTTAGGTAACATTTATATGGTTTTACATCTCATGCAAAATCTCACAAGTTGTATTATAGAGATGTGCTACTCTATAGCACAGCAAGTATCAGCAAACAAACAACATAAGTCTTCAGTGGGAAAAAAATGTAAAACACTGCTGAAAGAAAGCAAAGATCTAAATATATAGGAAGACATCCCATGTTCATGGATTGGAAGACTTAATATTGTTAAGATGATAATACTACCCAAAGCAACACATAGATTCAATGTGATCTCTATCAAAATCCCAAAGGCCTTTTTTTTTTTAAATGGAAAAACCCAACACAAAAATTTGCATAGAATTTCAAGGGACCCAGAATAGCCAAAATAGCCCCGAAAAAGAAGAACAAAGTTTGAAGTTCACACCACTTGATCTTAAAACTTATGACAAAACTACATAGTAGTCAAAACCATGTTGCCAGCATGCGAACAGACACATAGGCCAGTGGAATATAATTTAGAACCTAGCAATAAACCTCCAGATCTATGCTCAACTAATGTTGATAAGGGTGCCAAGACCTCTCAAAATAGAAAGAACAATCTCTTCAAAAATGATGCTGGAAAAACCAGATGTCCACATGCAAAAGAATGAAGTTGACCCTTACTTTATATGGTATACAAAAGGTAAGTTAAAATAAATCAAGGACCTAAATTTAAGAGCTAATACTATAAACTTAGAAGAAAATATACAAATTTGCATGACCTTAGATTTGGATTTGGCAATGATTTCTTAAATTTGATACCAACAGCATAGACAACACAAGAAAAAATAGTAAACTGGACTTCATGAAAATTTAAAACTTTGGTGCATCAAAAGACTCTATTGAGATAATGAAAAGACAACTCACAAAATGGGAGAAAATATTTGCAAATCATGTATCCAATACAAGTTTAATATCCAGAATACATAAAGAACTCCTAACACTCAACAACACAAAAACAAACAACCTAGTTTCAAAATGGGCAATGGGAGGGGTAGAAGGGAGAGATGGGTAAATAGGCTAGACACAGAGGATTTCAGGACAGCAAAATTATTCGTCTGCAACTATAACGGTGAATATCTGTCATTATATATTTGTCAAAACTCATGACCCCCAATGTAAATTATGAGCTTTGGATGATAATGATGGGGTGCCAGGGTGGCACAGTTGGCTAAGCATGCAACTCTTGATTTTGGTTCAGATCATGATCTCAAGGTTCCTGGAATCAAGCCCTGTGTTGGGGTCTGTGCTGACAGCGTGGAGCCTGCTTGGGATTCTCTCTCTCCCTCTCTTGCCCCTGCTCCACTCGCATACTCTCTCTCAAAATAAGTAAGTAAACTTTAAAAAAAAGATAATGGGGCATCAGTATAGGTTCATTGATTATACCTCTCTTCTTCTAGATAAGCTGATCCTAAAGTCCAATGAAAGAATAAACAGCTAAGAATAACAAGAAACAATTTTGAAAAAAATAAAAACAAGGTAGACCTCCTGTGCATATGAGATATCAAAATGTATAAAAATTTATAGTATTTAGATAGTGTTATATTAGTCCAGGAATAGATAACTAGATCAGTCAACCAAAGAAGCCCCCAAACAAACCCAACTGTATGGAAATTTAGTTTCAGACAGATATAACAGATCAGTGGAGAAAGAAAAGACTACACAATAAATGTGCTGGACTAACTGATTATCTGTGTGAAAGTAAAAGAGAAATGGATACCAATCACGGAATAAATTCTAGACAGGTTACATGATTAATGTGAACATCAAACCTGAAAAAAAATGTAGAAAGAAAATACACATATGCTTTTGGAGTGGGAGAAAAAAAAATTTAAATAAGACTTGAAGGAGCACCTGGGTGGCACAGTCAGTTAAGCATCCGACCCTTGATGTCAGCTCAAGTTGAGATCTCACAGTATGTGGGGTTGAGCCCCACATCTGACTCTGTGGTAATAGCTTAGAGCCTGCTTAGGATTCTCTCTATCCTCTCTCTCTCTGCCCCTTCTTCTGCTCATGCTTTCTCTCTTAAAATAAATAAGTATTTAAAAGTAAATAAATAAGACTTGAAAACACAAATAATAAAGATTGTGAAGTCACTGACCACCTTAAAATTGAACTTGCTTGTATACCGAAATACCCTATAAACAAAGCAAAAGACAATCAAGAGACCTGGAGATCCCTGCACACTGTATGACTAGTAAAAGATTAGTAACCAGAACATACAGTGAACTACTTCAACCCATAAGAAAAAGAATACAACAGACCAAAGAAAAAAAGCAAAGAATATAAATAATTCAACAAAGAGGAGATTCAAATGGCCAATAGCCACATGAAAAAAATGTTCAGCCTCATTAGTAAATCAGGCAAATACATATTATGAGAGACCATTTCACATGGATCAGATGGGCAAAAAACTGTAAAAGTCAGACAACAGTAGGCATGACTAAGGCAGTGCAGAAGTAGAAGCAAAAGCTGTCACACATACCAGCAACTGGTATAACTACTGTGAAGAGAAATTTGGCCATGTCGATGTATATTCACTATGACTCAACAATTGCAGTTCTAGACAAATACCCTAGAGAAACTCCCACCCATGTATACAAGGACTTGGCTACAAGAATGTGCCTCAGAGCATCATGCGTAAGTGTGTTTATCTACACCTTTATATGTAGGGAGTGACAGGGTGAAAGTATGCCCTAGAACAAGAATTTGGAACAGTTGTGGCCTCTGGAAGCAAGGGACGGAGGAGAGTGAAACTGGGGAGAGGGTTTCACAGAGAGTTTCAACTACATTCATACTTTTTCTTTAAAAAAAGGAACTAGAACAAAAAAGGCAAAATGTTAAGATTTGACAAAACTAAGTTGTAAGTACATGATGTTCTTCACACTTTTCTAGACCCTTGAAATATTTCACAAGAGTAGTTTTTGAAATTCTAGCAGTAGTTATCCAACATGACTTTGAGGACATGAACATTCCAGACAGTTGGGCAACTGCAGAAGAGAGAGATATTTAGAGATGGAGAAGCTGCATCTTTCCTAAAGACTCCAAGACAGGAAACATAAATGATGCAACACCATTAGATACAAACCGGAGGCATCAACTTCTTTGTTTCCTTCCTGGCAGGATGATGGGCATCAAGGGAATTCCCTTGGGAGTCTCTCCCAGGCCCCCATCGATATGCCTCTCTCAAGGCTGCATCGTGACTTCTCCCTCTAATGGTGACCCCTTTTCTACACATGGAGGAGGCTCATTTGTTCCCTCTCTGAGCATTTCCTGCAAAGATAATTAAGCATTTTTAAAATATTTGTTCATTTTTGAGAGACAGAGCATGAGCAGGTGAGGGGCAGAGAGAAAGGGAGACACAGAATCTAAAGCAGGCTCCAGTCTCTGAGCTGTCAGCACAGAGCTTGATGCAGGGCTCTAACTCACAGACGGCGAGATCATGACCTGAGCCAAAGTCGGACACTTAACCAACTGAGCCAACCAGGAGCCCCGATAATTAAGTATTTTATACAAAATAAGGAACACTCAAATTTCATTCCCTTGAAGCTCCCACTACAGAGCAAAAAGCATTGGCATGAATGTGAAGAAAATACCACCAATGACTTACCAAGTGAAGGCAGGAAGGTGTCGTGGCTAAGTGGGTTTCAATATCAACTCCTCCACTTATTTGCTGACTTAATGTACATTACCTCTCTGATGCTCTGTTTCCACACCAAGTAACAACAATAATCTCGACCTTACAAGATTAATGAAAAACTAAGATTATATGTGAAAACTGTTCACACAGTGGCTGGTACATAGCATATTGATAGTAATAACAGAAATTTGATTTATCAGTTACCATGGGTTGGACCACACTGTATTTAATCTTTGCATTTGCTAGAATGTAAACTCCATGATAACAGGAAAGTCTGTTTCATCTTTTTTGTTCACTGATATATCCCAAGTACCTAGAACTCTGGCCCACACTAAACACTCAGTAAATGTTTGCTGAATGAATGAATGTGAATATCAGTATTTGGCATATATTAGGCAGTTAATAGTTACTATTTACTGAGAGCTTACTATGTGCTGGGCACTATAGATTTTGCATCTCAATCCTTACAACAACAATGTATTATACTATTCATTTTATACAGGAGGAAACTGAGGCACCGAGAAATTAACTTACTTCTTCAAGCTCACAGAGTTAAAGGGAAGAGCCAGGATTTGAATCCAGGTTGTCAATTTTCAGATATTTGTTGACTTAATTAATGGCTCAGAATTAATTTGACAATTTAGTGAATGTTCACAGTAGTTAGGGCAAGAGTGATGAGTTACCCTAGGGGGCCAGGTGAATTATTATGAATTTTATAATAAATTGATTCCTGTTAATTTAGTATTTATTACATGTACCTATGGCTTCTTGGCAAAGATTGGCTATGTTCCAGTCCACCAGTAGAGTCCACTGATATTTCTAATATTTCTGCTGGGATAGGAATGAAGTTATCCACATTTCACAGAGAGTTACTGGACAAAAAGCTGAAAAGTAAATGTCCCAAGTTCTAAAGAGAATTAGCAAATAAACTAGAAATAAAGCACAAGCCGCCTGCTCTCCTCACAACACTCCCACTAACATAGCCATAGATTTGGAACCGACTGCATCTAGAAAAAACAATATGAAGGCAAGAAAGTAAAAGCAACACTTCCATTTTCATAACACCTCAAATATCTCCATATCTATTTACAATCAATTACTTTTGAAGAAAAAGTCATATAAAATAGTGGCATTGACGAAAACTGTTTTGTTTGGAGCAGTTTCTAATTTAAAAATAACTTCATAGAAATTTATGGTAGAGAAGTTTAAAACAGATTAAAAAATTAATTTCATTACCAACATATAATCTTAGTATATCCTCCTAGTCATTTCTACATACTTTTTCTACAAAAATGGGGTAAAACTGTACACTTTATTTATTCGAGAGAGAGTACACATGCACACGGGGGAGGGGCAGAGGGGGACAGAGAATCTTAAACAGGCCCACTCCCAGCACCAGCCTGATGCAGGGCTGCATCCCACAACCCTGGGATCATGACCTGCGATGAAATGGAGAGCCAGATCCTCAACCAACTGAGCCACCCAGGTGCCCTGAAACCATATACACTTTATAACTTAACATTTTCAAATTACTAAACATAACTTTATTTATATGTCAGTAAATACATCATTTTTAACTGAAGAATTCCATTGTATTCATATATTAAGTCCCAATGGCTAAAAATTCAAGTTGTTTCTGATTCTTCCCCATTATAAACAAGGCTGAGATGAACATGGTAGAGTGAAATCTTTTTGCATGTGTTTAATTATTTCCATAGGATAAATATCCAGAACTTGACTTGCTGGGTCAAAAGGTTACATTTGGAATTTTTTTAAGTTAAGCACGCACATCTGTTTTAAATATATTTTAGCATGTCTTTCACTTCATTTTCAGTTTCTTTTTTAGTATCAAGAACTACAACACATCCATGCCAAGCCTCCAACAGAGGAGCATCTCCTTATATATTCTATTTCTCTCTCTCCTTTTTGGAGGAAATAGTGTCTGCAAGTTAAAAAGAAGGGAGTAAAGATGAAACAAAACCATGTTGACCCAGAGTGAGAAAGACTAGTTGGTCATACTGTGACTTCCCAAATAGGGATAATAAAAGTGCATGGCCAATCAAAGTAAAACAAACCAACAACAAAAAGACCACAAAGGAAGAGTAGCTGGCCCCAATAATAGCTAGGGAAACAAAATTCCATCATCAAAGGCACATGCAGAACATTGCATCAGGCACCCTGGGAAGATTCAGAAAAAATGAAATATGTAGGGCTAGTCTGAGCCCTTGAAAAGCAGGGCATCATAAGGAAAAAATATGTTGAACATTGTATTTTAAATTAATGCTTGAAGAACATTTATTTATACACAATCTCTGAAAGAACCTTCAAGGCACTTTTTTATGGAATAAGTCCATTAACTGGAGTTTAATAATGCTTTGGTTAGGTGAGCCCATTTTTGGTTTCCTTAAAAAATTTTTAATAAATTAAGTGGCCTTTAGGATAACCGGCACTGGTCTACCTTCTGCTTCCCTGAAAAGGATGAATTTACATCATTTGACAAGCTTATTTCAAGGTTTTTTGTTGTTGTTTTTGTTTGCTTGTTTTTGTTTTTGCAGCCTAAAATTAAAATGTCATATAATTTTAGTTCTCACAAAACTAAATGTTTAATTAAAATTTTAAGTTAATAAAGTTTTTAATTAACTAAAAACTTCCTGTAATATTTCTCACCCATACCCAATTCTATTACAATGATTCTTAGAATGTTACTCTTACCCAGTCTTTCTCCACATCTCAGTTGGCTTTTATAGAAGCAATGCTCATCCCTTCTTGGCCTTTCGGCTAAGATCGAGTGTAAAACCAATTGTCTTTCCAAGTTCCTATTTCATAATGGACATCAGTCAGTAAGCCTCACAGAGGCACTGGAGAACAGTTCACATGTGTTAAACAGAAGTCTGTTCCTTCCTTTACACAACATGAGTGTTCCTCAGATCAAATCCAGACAGCATCGACACAGTAATTACTCTTCTGAGGCAAAACAGTGAAGCAATGAATCCAAAGTGTAACTTCTAGTTCTTTGTGGGAGGCGTGATAGCCAAGGTTATGCATCATCAACCCAACCTGGGAGGAGAGAACTCCAGAACTCGGGTATCCACGGACCAAGGAATGGTTTTCATTCTGAGAAACTGTTAGAATCTATAGAGATGTACAGGATCAGGAAGTATTTTTTAAAAAGTAAAACATGTGAAGCTAGAGACAATAAGATTCCTTTGAATTAATATAAAAACCACACTACACTAGTCTGTTAGAAGTGCAGATATCATGGAAGAAGCAGCCATTCTGTGAGTCATGAGCTCTGAGTTCTAGTCCAGTTAGCTCTGTGGCTTGTACACATTACAGTCCCTCTGGGCTTTCTTTCTCATCTGCCAAATGAAGTGAAATAGTGTTAGATGAGTGCTAGGATGTTCTAAAACTCTACTATTCTTGAGCGCCTGGATGGCTCAGTTGTCAAGCATCTGACTTCAGCTCAGGTCATGATCTCACAGTTCATGAGTTTGAGCCCCGCTTTGAGTGAGCACAGATCCTGCTCTGGGTGAGCACAAGCCCCACTTTGGGTAAAAGAACACAAGCCTGGGTGAGCCCCCCTTCTCTCTCTCTCCCTCTCCCTCCCCCTGTCTCTCTCTCTGTGTCCCCCACTTGCTCCCTCTCTAAATAAATAAAGCAAAACTACCTTTCTTTGAGGGCCAATAAGCATAGTAGTTTTAAAAAGGCTGTAGACATTGTATTCTAGATTTTCCAGTAGCCTATTGAATCCATCAAGATTCTAAAATGTAAAAGAAAACTGGAAAATTCCCTGGGGCAATAATATCTCATTTATGTCACAATTCAAATAAATATTTATTGTCTTACTCTGAAGTTGGGGATATCTCACAAAACAAGGGAAATGTCTGCTTTCATGGACTATATGGCCTACTGCAAGGTATAGATGATTTGACAATTACAAGAGAGTGTGATAATTGCTAAGATGGGAAAAGTAGAATGCTCTCACAGAAAAAAATACGTGCATAATGCAGCATGGAAGGTTTTTCTCAATACACTTATATCTAATGTGGAAAGTGAAAGGAGAAGTAGAGGTACATGAGGAAGGGGGCTCAAGAGGGAAATGGTCCAGGTGCAGGGAGCACTATGTGAAAAGGTGCACAACTGGGAGACAGGTGGCTAATCTGGCATCTATGGCTGAACTGCCTAGAACAAGAAATGAAGTTGAAAGTGAAGCAAGCAGAAGCTGCATCACACGAGTGTTTACAGAACTTAATTTGCCTTTAGCTTCCCACCAATGTGGGGTCCTCAAAGGCTTGTGATAGGATCAGATGAACATTTTCAGAAGTCATCAAAAGATGACTCTGGTTGGGATGTGAAGAAAAGATTGAGAAAATCCCTGGGAGGCTGTTGCAGGAATACAGACAAAAAGTGGTGACCTGAACTAAAATACTGGCAGCAGAGAGGGAATAGATATTTAGAAGTTGGGATGGGACTTAGTGATTAAGCAGTGGAGGAAGAGGACTCAAAAAATGATACCTAGAATTCTAGATTAAGAAACTGGGTAGAAAATTTTCCATTGTTTATTAAGAGGACTGGATATAAGCCTAGAGTTGCTGGCAGGCATTTTGCCATCATTTGGAAACAGGCTGCCTAAGCATGGAGTCAACACAGAGGAAAACAAAGCTAAGAGAGAGAGAGTGAGGCTGTTTGTGACATCCTTATTTTACATCTTTGGACCAACTATCCCAGCTCTACCGCTGAACTTTACAGGCACATGAATCAGTCATTTCCTTCGCTGTGGCTTTTGGTGGTGGTAATGGTGGAGTGGTGGTTTGGTTAATAGGTTGTTTAGTTCAATTTGAATTGGGGTCCTATTACTTGGAACCAAAAGTACCCTGGGAAAAGTGGGGGCAGGGGCAGTACAGAGCCCAGGGTAGAACTACCAGTGAAGAGGTGACACAGGAAATTGAGCCCATGAAGCAAGAGGAAGAGGGAACTGAGGAAAGTATAGTGCCAAAAGAAAAGAATTCTTCAGAAAAGCAAGTAGTCAGTAAAATAAAATGCTGTTGTGAGGTAAGATAAACGCATTGGGGTCAACAACAAAGCAGTAGTTGGTGGCCTTTGTGAGGACAGTTTCAGGGGAGTGATAAGACTACAAGCCAGAATGAAGAAAACTGAGGAGCTGAGGTGAGGAAGTAGAATAGAAACAATTCTAAATCAAGAAGTTGAGTTATGGGAACACCTGGGTGGCTCGGTTAAGTGTCCAACTTCAGCTCAGGTCATGATCTCATGGTTTGTGAGTTCAAGCCCCACATCAGGCTCTCTGCTGTCAGTGCGGAGCCCACTTTGGATCCACTGTCTCCCTCTGTCTCTCCCTCTCTCTAAAATAAATTAAAATTAAAAATATTTTTTTAATAAGTCAAGTTGTGAAGAGAAGGGCTGCCTGAGGGAGTGGTTTTCAGATGGGTGGGACGGAGGCATGTGTAAGGGCTGGTGCCCAGGACCCAGCAATCATTGGGAAGGGTCTCTGAGAAGGAGGAGGGAGCAGGTCCAGACCACAGGCCACGGCACAGATTTAAAGGGTGGCCTTCATTCAAGGGAAGGATACCTCTCGAGTTGGGGCTGCACAGAAAGAGTGGAGAATACACGCAAAACTAACCAGACATTTTCTCATGTCAGTAGGAACTCAGGGCATTACTGTTGGACAGCTTCTGTCTTCTCTGTAAAGTAGTGGGCACAGTCCTTTGTAGAGAGCAAAGAGAACCTGGGTGGTGGGAGGTTTAAGAGGAAGAGAGGCTGTTTGATAACTTGCTGTGGGGAACAGGAGAGCGGCTAGGAAAATAAAAAAGAACTGGCTGGAAACTATGAGGGCCCACTTTGTGGCAGAAACCATTCCATAGTTTTACCCAAATCTGGTAAGTTGAAGAAGGAACAAAACCTGAAAGTAAATGTTTAATGATAATGAGACAACTGATCTACAAAAGAGATCTTTATTTAAAAAAAAGAAAGTCTCTTTTACAAATAAAAAGAAATGTTAGTAAGAGAATATTCTTCATTACTAATCTAAAGGAAGAACTGTTAAGTATGCTGATATGACTTTCAGCTTTTCTGCACAAACTGCCAACTTGATGGAGATAAACCACAGGAAGATGTCACCAAATGGTGTGACCAAGTCCAAAGTGGCTGATAAGATGCAGCAGACTAGAAGATGATAAGGAATCTGGATTTTCAAAACAAATCAAAATTCAAACTGTGCTGGTAAACAAAGGTTTTGAGATCTTGGTGACAGCCCAGTGAAGATCGAAGTTAACGGCAACAGCTCTCTGCTCTGTGTAAGAGCAGATACAACACCTGGGGCTAACCAAATGCCAAATACCAAGAGGTTGCTAGACAAGGTCCCTTTGCAGTGTCAAGACTCCAAAGTCTCAGATGAGAGTGACAAGAGCTCACATGAGGCATCTGCATGAAGAGATGGCCTTCCCCTGTCCAGTTAGCTATCTGTGTGTTCAAGTTCTGTCCATATACCCCATTCCATTATCATCATAGGGTTTGGGGACCATATTAGCTCAGCCTTTCCTGACACGTCTTCTCTAAATGACAATGGAGTCTTGTGATGTCTATCTTCAGGAAGCTATGATACCAATACTCTGAAAAGTATTTTTTGTCTTTTGGGGATGAGGGTACTCCTAAATGGAATTATTCAATGTTCTTCAGAAAGGAAAAAGCAAAAACAAACACTCAACCAGGGCCCTCCTTGCCTGGATTTTCATTTATCTGCCCCACTTCTTACCTATCTTTCCAGGTTCTTGAGCTTGAAAGTTCATTCCTCCTTTAGAATATTCTAATTCTCCTTGTCAGCTTTCACACATGGAGGTTACTATGTCCCAGTAGGAAGTGATTAGGACATCTTCCCTAACTCTGAAGGATTCGTAGACTAAGTACATATAGAGGGACAGGTGCTATGATAGGAGGTAGACAGGAAAAAAGGTGGGGATGATCCTTTTCCACCATGGCCAGAATTTTACATCACTTTCATTTGTCATCAAATATTATTCTTCTGGCTTTTTTTAGCCATGTAAGTATGTAACAAATACACTCATCTCTCTGTCTGTACAAAAACAGATACGACCTTGATTGCCTATGGATGAAAGTTTGCTGACCCCTATTCTCCAGGCACTAGTTCCCAGGGCCAAGATGGCCTCTTTCATTTTTATCTACTCAGTTTATTATTATAACTGATACCAATAATACTAGTGTGCACCAAGTGTTGAGTGCCTGGGTGCCAGGTAGTATGTACCACAGAGAACTGCTTTGAAGAATAAACAAAATAATGCATGTAAAGCACTTCACATAATGCTTCATCTGAAGTAAACATAAATAATTGTTAGCTTCCATTACTGTTTCTGTTTATACATCTTATCCCTGATCAGCAAAATGACTCAAAAAGGAAGATATTAATATCCCATGGAGGATGAGAAAAATGAAGTAATTTGTGAAATCACATAGCTCATAAGTAGCAGAGCTAAGATTTGAACCTGATTTATCTGACTTCAAAGTCCATGGCCTTTCCATTACCTCACAACCTCCTGTTTAGTTAATGTAAATTCACAGGGGCTGCTTATTATTGCTGGTTGACCCACGAGTAACAGGTATTATTGTCCCTGGAACCTGCCATCTTGTGTCAAGAGTAGCATACAGCTTATTTTCTTCTTGCTTCAAAGTTTAAATGCCTGTTGGGCCACTCAGTTCTTGTTTCCTGCCAAGAGATTCTCTTCTTGATGACAGTAAAGATGACTAAACTCAATGGACAGTTAAGCCTTTTCCTGCTCAGGTGTCCAATTCTGTCTGCCTCCCCAAGTTCTTCTGATGACTCATCCTTAGGTAACTTCCTGAAAACGACTCCCCTGGGATCCTCTGCGACAGCACTCTAACAGAAAAATACTTAACACTTCCGGTGATAACTCCAGAGAGCGTCCAACCAAAGCTGAGCGTGTTGTTGCGTAAAACCATTCATCTGCATGATGTTTTCATAGTTGACCATGAAGTGGTATTGAAGATATTATCCACAGCTTCAATTATATTGAAGGGAGGCCATGTGATAAATCCTTCTTTGAATTTAGGTCCAGGAAAAGAAAAAGTCTTCTCTATAGTTGAATCTGTATATTTTATCTTGCCAGAATATGATGTAACCCAACCTGTTTCCTTTTATATTGTGGCTTCCAAGAAACATAAAGCCAAATTCCATGCCAAAGCATCACATCCCAGGTGCCTAGTAGAATCTATTTCCGCTCCAGTGCTATGACCACTTTTATGTGTTACAATTTTAAATCTAGCTTGAATACACTGTGCATCTCCTCTATAAAAGGCACTGTGACTTTCCTCATGTGCCCTTCCTTCTTAAGTGGTTTCAAATCTGGTGCTTGTTTTACTGAACCACCCTAGTGCCTTATTTTTTAAGTTCTGTTTTACCTATTTCCTATACTTAAGATCTGAAAGCAGGCAAGTCCATACACTGGAAAGAAAAAAGGCTCCATTCATCTTTATGCACATAGTTGTGAAAGGCCAACCTGGCTTTATCCTTACAGGCCTCACAATAGGGGTGTCGTTCCATGAATATAAGGGCTTTTCCAGATTGCCCTGTCTTCCACATCTCTCTCTTTCTACCTCTGCTTGTCTCTCGTGTATCATTCTTTTTGTTTATCTTTGGGGTTCCCGCTGTGTCACTGACCCTCCATGCAGGCATTAAGAACTTCAGGTGGTCCCCTTACTCATCTATGCCAGGGCGACTCCCATCCGGATGCATCTGCAGCCACTACACTCATGTCCTGATGAGAATCCTTTAGCTCCGTGTGGCTTCCTCACTGGAATCACAACATTCTTTGGTATCTGTCACCCTCCTACCTCCTCTCATGTCACTTCCCCTCCAATTATATCTATTCCCTTATTGACCTTTCTGTAAATCAATGAAGGTTAATGTAACTTAGAGTTTATGGCTGGGGTGATCGGCAAAGCAGCATCTAGAATAAAGATAGCATACAGCTGTTAGATGATGGAAAAATTGGAAACTGGAGAGGATATGTGGCACAGCGTCGGTCCTCAATATTTGATAACAAATGAATGAATGAATTAACCAACTCTACTCATCACCACTTTCCCACCTTTATACCTAGACAAACCCAGCAACCGAACACCAGTTCTAAGTGCACAAATTTCTTCAGTAATTATAATCCTATGAATTGACTGCAGCAAGCCTGATAAAGATGGAAAGCCTGGTTTTTCTGTGCTTAAAAAGAAAGCCAGAGCACACCTCTGTCAGCTCAAAGAGGTTCCTTGCCAGTACCAGGCACGACTGTCTGGCAGAGACCAGGTTTCTGCTTTGAAATCTCCCTTGGCCTGAACTTGGTTGGTGACTCTGGGTGAGTCACTAGACTCTGGGTCTCACTGTTTCCGTCTGTAAAAGGTGGAGGTTGAACTAAACAGTGCCTCGGGGACCTTCCAACTTTACACTTCCGCGATCTGTCCTCCGGGAATCCAGTCAGCATTCTTTGCTTGGGCTGGGTTTTTCGAGATGTCTGCTTTAATTTTTGACTTACATTGCCTAGTCTTCTTATCACAAATGTATTAAAAGTTTTGGGACTTTGGTCATCTGAACTCTTTTCATCTCCCTCAGACCGAAACTCTACTCATCAAACAGCAGTGTCCCATTCTCCTCTTTCGCGGCACCTGGCAACCATCATCCTACTTTCCATCTCTACCATACGTAGAATCATATGTTTTGTCCTTTTGTGACTGGATTACTCCACTTAGCATGATGTCTTCAAGGTTCATCCATCTCGAAGCACATGTCAGAATGTCCTTCCTTTCAAAGGCTGAATAAGATTTCATTGTGTGGATAGACCACATGTTTTTTATCCATTTGTCCACTGATGGACACTTGAGTTGACCCCCCTTCTGACCACTGTGAATAATGCTGCTATCAACAGGTACACAAACATCTGTTTGAGGCCTCGCTTTCACTTCTTTGAGTAAGACACCAAGAACTGGAATTGCTGAATCACATGGCAATTCTATGTTTACTATTTTGAGGAACTGTCACACTGTTTTGTTCAATGGGACATTTAAATGCAAAGACAGAACTACTTAAGAAGCTGAGGTTGCAGGGGCGCCTGGTGGCTCAGTTGGTTAAGCATCCGACTCTTGGTTTTGACTCACGTCATGATCTCACAGTTTTGTGGGTTTGAGCCCCACACTGGGCTCTGCACTGGCAGCACAGAGCCTGTTTGGGATTTTCCGTCTCTCTTCTCTCTCTCTGTCACTCCCCCACTCATGCTGTCTCTGTTTCTCTCAAAATAAAGAAACAAATGAACTTTAAAATTAAAAAAACCTGGGAACCGGGATTGCAGTCTTTTTGCCACGCTGACTCCTGAGAGGTGTTTTCAGGGTATAGATTTGCCTAGAAGGGTCGTCTTGCCTCATTCTCAAAAGGGGCAGGACCCACTTGCTGTTCAGAATGAATCCTGCACTAGACACTGGATCTGGAGCCGCTTCTGCCCCTGCCTCAGGATCAACATCTGTAGAGTTACTTAATAATTCTTAGTTTGCAGAGTTACTATAAGGGTCGAGGATGATGTGCACAAAGCACTGAAGTAAGCACTTAGAAAATGAAGACATGACTCTTACCCTACCTGATTGCAAACGGTGGTTCTAAAAACCAAACGAAATAATATATGGGACAGCCAGAAAGGGTAATGCATTAATACATGCTAAGCCCGCCTCTTTGCTTTTCTAATCACTGCTACAGCCACCTACCTCCTGGCCTCCCAGGTCTAGCCTTCACTCAGGCTTCAGAGCAACGGTCTAAAGCACATACGATCCTGTTGCTCTCCCGCTAAAGATTTCAGTGGTTCCCCTCACCCTTGCCCTGGCCTTCTCTGAAGTGACCCCTACCTCTCTCTTCAGTTTTATTTCCAATCTTTGAAGGTCTCCTTACCACTTCACCCCCATGATTTTGTTAATACCTGTCCCCTCTACCTGGAGAACTCTTCCCCCTCATTCCTGGCTAAAAGTCATTCTTTTTTTTTTATTTTTTATTTAAAAAAATTTTTTATGGTTTTTATTTATTTTTGAGAGACAGAGACAGTGAGAGCAGGGGAGGGTCAGAGAGAGAGGGAGACACAGAATCTGAAGCAGGCTCCAGGCTCTGAGCTAGCCATCAGCACAGAGCCCGACACAGGGCTCGAACCCACGAACTGCGAGATCATGACCTGAGCCGAAGCCGGACGCTTAACTGACTGAGCCATCCAGGTGCCCCTAAAAGTCATTCTTTAATATGAATTTCAGGCACCGTCTTTTCCAGAAGGCTGTTCCCGACTCTACCATACCATAATAAGGAGCCCAGAGCACCAGGAGCGGACATCATCATACCAAGCACACACTTTCTTAGAATTATCTGTAGGTTCATTTCCCCAACTAAATCAGCTTCTTAAAGTCAGGGGTTAGTTTATTTTTTGTATTTCCAGTGTTAGCATAGTGTTAGAATGTTTGTTGAATATATACAAATAATATAAACAAATAAAAATAAATAAATAGAATATGAATAAATAGGATGGTTTTATTATATTTTTTAATGTTTTTTTTTAAGAGACAGAGAGAGAGCGCGCGAGCAGGGGAGGGTCAGAGACAGAGGGAGACACAGGATCTGAAGCAGGCTACAGGCTCTGAGCTAGCTGTCAGCACAGAGCCTGATGCGGGGCTCAAACCCATGAACCGTGAGATCATGACCTGAGCCGAAGTTAGATGTTCAACCAACTGAGCCACCCAGGCACCTCAGGATGATTTTATTATAAAGTTGGGATAGGTCACATATGGTTAACTCTTGAGTTAATGCTTCTATAATCCCGTATTACACAACTCCATTATTAAAATAATTTTAGTATCACTGTATAATGATTTTGTTGTTAATTGGCACCACAAGGGATAGAAGCCAAAGGGGAAATATTTAGAGGTATTTTCTCTATCCCCTTCTCCTGCCAAAATAATTGGTGTGTTTTTAAATTGAGGTCCTCTGGTACTCACTGTTTTTTTTAAATGTGTATTTATTTTGAGAAACAGAGAGAGAGAGAGAGAGAGAGAGAGAGTGTGCACATGCATTGAAGCAAGGGAGGAGCAGAGAGAGAGGGAGAGAGAGAATCCTAAGCAGGCTCCACGCTGTCAGTGTGGAGCCCGACTTCACCAACCACGAGATCATGATCTGAGTCAAAAGAGTCAGACACTTAACAGACTGAGCCACCCAGGCTCCCCTTCACGATCCTTCTGAAAGAAACTTTGCTTCCTGAGTGGGTGAGAACTATCTTGGCCTCTAATTGTATGGTCCTGGTGACATAGCCCCCCGTAAGAGAACCTTCCTCCAGCTATTTTTCACTAAAAGTGGCCTAAAGCAGTGAATCCAGTCTTGCACTTAGTAGGTGCTTGATAAAGATCTGCTCAAGAAAGGAGCAAATTTTGAGTTTCTTGTTTGTGCTAACTCCTGTAAGCTCCAGCCTGTGGCTAGAGGTCAGTTTTCAAACTTATCTCCTTCAGAAGCAAGAACTGTGCCAGCTGTGCCGTTTGTGAATAAGGGCATTGGAAGACTGTAAAAGCAATGGGCTGTTTAAGCTAACCTAATATGCATATATTTACAGTTGATATAGAAGATGTTTTATCTGTTTATTTTTCATGAGCCCACAAATTTGTATTTAAGTTTCTTTATGTGGGTGTCAGTGTCTTTCGACATGACTCTCTTGACGCTATGTGCTCACTGATGCTTACAATCTACTATGCAAAATTATCCCTAACATGTTCTTAAACTGCTCCTTTTAAGCTTCAGACAGTGCCCTCTTGTTCTTATGGGTGTTGGTGACTGTTAATGACTTACTAGATTTTGGTTTTATCTTTTGGGTTTATTACCAATAACCAAAGACCTCATGATGGGAACCACTGATGTACACCCAAACCATTTTTTCTTGTATTTAGTTTTTTTGAAGATTTGTATCTTTTTAGTCATACATACATAATGCTTTAAAATAAATATTAAGTGTAGAGAATACAAATCTTTTCCAATTAGAAAATATTATACATGAGTAATTCATAATTTCACAGTTTAAAAACTTTTAATGTTTATTTATTTTTGAGAGACAGAGAGTGAACAGGAGAAGGGCAGAGAGAGAAGGAGACACAGAATCTGAAGCAGGCTCCAGGCTCTGAGCTGTCAGCACAGAGCCTGATGCGGGGCTCAAACTCACAAACCGAGAGCGAGATCATGACCTAAGCCAAAGTCGGTCGCTTAACGGACTGAGCCACGCAGATGCCCCCACAATTTCACACTTTGACAGAGAGCTGACACTTCTGGAACAAAGTACCCAGAGACAGGATTAAGGACCATAAGAATCTCTGCTTAACAAAAATTTAGAATTCTAACAATTTCTAGACCTACCCTCTTTTCTTGGGCATAGGTCAGGTGGTAACAGTTAAAAAGATTTTTCTTATTTTTTACTGGTATCTCCAATCAAGAAGTGTGTCTAGCAAAAAAAGAATCTGTGTTGATTCATAGCATTTTATATTTGACAGGAACAATAAAGAAAATTTAACCATCCAACAGTTCTCTTCTTAGAGGCAAAAATGTTTTCTTTCTTTTCTTTCTTTCTTTCTTTCTTTCTTTCGAGAGAGAGAGAGAGAGAGAGAGAGAGAGAGAAATAGAGTGCGACTTGGGGAGGGGAAGAGAAGGAGGGAGATACAGAACCTGAAGCAGGCTCCGGGCTCTGAGCTGTCAGCACAGCCAGATGTGGGGCTCGAACTCACCAAACGTGAGATCATGACCTGGGCCGAAGTCAGAGTCTGCTCAAGCAACTGAGCCACACAGGCTCCCTAGGCAAAAATGTTTTAGAATCAAACTTGTCTGATTTCCTATCTTCTGTCTTTTATGATGAGCTAGTTTGCTAATTAGGATCATGTTCACCTGAAGAACTAGTTTTCCTAGTTATAATCTTTATTAAACAATAAATGAAACTGCATAGATTTCCCAAGTAAAATCAATCAGCTGATAATAATTAGAAAGGATATAATGGGTGAAGGTTTTAAATATGTTTATGCACCTTTAAAAATATAATTTATTTTACATTGAGGATAAGGAACAGAGAACTAACAGTCTTTTCTGAGTCTTTACAAGTGGGTGAAAGGCACGTCATTTTAGAACCAAGGCCTGGAGTTTTCAGGTTGGGATTATTTGGGGTTGGCATTAATACCAGGAAGGGAGACTGAATGAACGGTGCCATGCAGTGTGACCCAGAAACAGGCTGAGGAGGACAGACGCCAACAAGCTTAAGCTATCGCAGGTGCCCACTCCCCCATCCAGTGCATTCAATCTGCCAAACTATTTTTTGGAAAGCTCCAACTGTGGGATCTCCAAACTCGGCTCAGCTGTGCTGCGAGGGGGCTCTGGCTCTGGCAACAGGGACTGCCGGGAAGCAGGGTCCTGGGAAGCAGTCCAGGGGATGCGGTGTGTTTCGGTCTATTAGAACTTGAGGACACCCATGGCTTTCGATCACAGGATAGCCCACCTCCGGATAGGGTGTCGCAGACGGCGCGCGCGACAGACGCCACTAAGTATCTGAAACAGCGGGGACTCGGGATCCCACCCACACTGGGAAACAGACCCCGACCGACGTCTAAATTTTCCTGAGTTTTCACACATGCACACATCCGAAGAAACCCAGCCCACACCCACACAAGTTCTCACACATTCTAACCCCACCCCGGAGTCTGCATCCACGCTCAAGGCAGAACGGAGGAACCAAGAGCTTGAAATTATCAAGGCACAAACTCCCCAAATCAGGCTTCCGAAAGCCCAACAGAGTCTAGAGGGAGCCGAGAAGGGGTCGCAGACAAAAGAGTTTTAAAACAGATCCCTTTGAGCCAACCCGGTTGCTCCATGTCTAAATTTTGGCAGCTTAAGTCTTCTCCAGTTTGAACAAGAAAAGACTCCACACACCCCCGCCAAAGGGACGGTCCTGAGGAGCCCCCCCCTACCTTACTACAGCGCCAGGTGCACAGGTCTCTGAGGCCGGGAAGGCGCGACCCAAGTGCCGGCGGCTGCCCGCAGGAGCGGCACAGCTGTGGGCCACAGCGGCGGCGGCGCCTGGCCCCGCCCCCGCCTCAGCCCCGCCTCAGCCCCGCCTCCCGGCCGCCCCGCCCACGCCCCATACCCTCCGGGCTCCGCCACTGCCGCAGCCGCTGGTCCCCTCCCGGCGAGAGGACTACAGGGCCGGGTGCATTGTGGGAAGCCAGAGCCCAAAGCTAGGCGGACGCTGACCCCTGGTGGGCGCAGTTCCAAAGGGAGCGCGGGGGCTCGCGGTGGGGGCACTCGCGGGAGCGGCTGGAGATGCAAGCTAAGAGAGGGAAGGCCCACCACCCAGGGCCACCCCAGCGAACTAGTGTCTATTGCACATCGATCCTATATCAGTAAAATAGCACAATATGCCCAGATGCTTTAAAAGTGCCTGCCTACTTATGATATAAATAAAAACTAAAGGAACTTCCAGACTAAGGAAAGCTTTTTAAAATAGGGGAAATCATTTTTTAATTGTAAGACTAAATGATGTCAAGATTATGGAAAAATCTGCACTTAATTTTTATTTCTGGTAAAACCACAGATGGACTCAATCTGTTTAGAGAATATGGGGAAAAATGTAACAGGAACTAGGAAACTGGAATCCAGGACTTTCTCTTCTGGGCATGTGTACCTCAAGGAAATAGTTCGAAAGAAGTAAAAACAATCATACAAAAATATTCATAGTGAAAAATTAGAAAAATGACTAATTATACATGAAAGCCACAAAAATAATATGTAGCTATTTAAATAAGAATATGAGGAGTATTACCGTGAAGAATGATTTCTATCAAATAATGTTAAATAAACACAGAACACAAGAAAGCACAAGACCAATGATTCCAACCATGTGAAAATGTATGTGTTCATAAACATAAAAAGAGACTTTGGAGTAATGTAAATAGAGTTTAATGTGTCTTAAGATTCTTTAATTTTATTAAATAACTTTTTAAACATTTCTAAATTTTTGGGACTAATTCTAATTTTGGATAGCATATGCAAGATTTCAGTTTACCCTCTAAGTAATGAAAAAAGTTATCTAAAAAGAAAAAATCCTGAGGCTGTAGTGAACCATGATAATTTTGTCTACAAATGCTAGTGGGACACAAAAGGAAATACATTTACTGGGGGGGGGGTGTATTTAATCAGTCAGGGCTGCCCACGGAAGGACCACAGACGGATGGGCTTAAACAGATATGTATTGTCTCACAGTTCTGGAAGCTGGAAGTCTAAGATCAAGGCTCTCTCTGAGGGCTGTGAGGGGAAAAAATCTGTTCCAGGCTACTCTTGTTGATTTTTAGATGGCCATCTTCACATTCACATGGTGTTCTCCCTACAGCCATTCCTGTGTCCAAATTCTGCCCTTTTATAAGAACACCAGTCATATTGGATTAAGGGCCCACTTTACTCCTACTGTATGACTTCCTCTTCTCTAACTACATCTATAATCATACTTCCAAATAAGGTCATGATCTCAGATACTGATGCTTAGGACTTTAATCTATTAATTGGAGGGTAGGAGAGGGGTGGAAAGAAGACACAATTCAACTCACCACAGGATTCAACGTGTAAGGTTATGAAAATTGCACCTGGCAAATGACAAAAACAATAGTATAATGTGTACAATCTCAAATGTATCAAAACCCTAACAACTTAAACAGAGTAAAACCAAATTGATAACAACTTTTTCTTTCTGTGCTTTAACAGCAATCAAGCCTTTTTGGTTGAAACTGAGGCTGTTAATGAGCTTAAAAAAAAAAAAGCCTCGAGGCTTCATGGATAGTATGTCTGATGTGTCCAGCCTCCTGCAGGTTAAAGATGTTTCCAAATGGCTGAGGAGGGCAGCTTTCCTTGCCTTTAAACCTCAGGAACATGGGCAGAGAGAACATAGGTTGAGAATTACAGGAAGCAGGATCCTCCTCATTGGAGGGCCCACAGAAATACCCTACTGCTGAAGAATTTAGCTTTAGCACAAGAGGCTGATGAGAGCCCTTGCAACTGGGGAAAGATGCCCTACAGGGGAGGAATCTGGTCTCCCCAAACAGAGCCAGCCTCTCCCAATTAACCTTACCAAGTGGATGGGAAGAGAAGCTCTAAATCTTCACTGAGCCCCGCCTCCTGCCTTCTGAGGTGAAGACCCAGAAGATCTCTGAGAGAAAAGTAGTCCTGACTAACACTTCTAGATCAGTTTGTTTCTTTGTTCATTTGTTTAAAGAACCAGAAGCCCAATCAGTATACTGATAAAAAGGACAACCAACTCTCCAGAAAGAAACGCTCTCATTTGTGGTGTTTACAGATTTCTGTGGTGTAAACATTGCCACGATGGCCAAGCTGCCAACAAGAAGTCACTGAACACAGAGTTGGAGCTCCAGCACGCCACCAAGCTCCTATAACTGGCTTAACAGAGTCTCAAAGCTGGGAGGCTGCTAGCAGGGAGCTATATCTGGGAGCACCCCAGTGAGAGGTGGAGAACGGGCACCCTTGTGGGTTAGGAACAGAACCTCTGACTGGGCAGCCATGCTAGTGGGGAGCCATGGGCAGTGGGTTGACTCAGTGAGAAGCAGTGTCCACACACAGCCTCCAGGGCAGTGAGAATGGCCGATGGGCAGGAAGGTCAAACATAGCTGGGAAAAGGAGGGCGTGCATTCTTTCAGAGCTGAGAGAGGCTCACCCCGTCTGGGTAGGAGAAGTAGGACAGGCAGCTTCAGGGCACACGTGAGGCGATCAGACTTTTCTCCTACTGGAGGGAAACACCCCTCTTTAATTTCCTTTATAAGGGCATTTTCCTAGAGGACCTTACCAGGAAGCGAGACATTTAGGTTAGAGCCTCCAGGGCTCACACAGATGATTCTTGTCAACTGAGCTAAATCCCACATGGACTTCCTCCCAGTGCAGAGATCTGGTGTCAGGCTGAGGCCAGCAGAGGACACATGTGGGCTCCTTGTTACAACAGGGTAAAGCTTGTGTGAAGGCAGATAAGAAAACCAAGACAACTCAGTGGGTCTCCTGTCACTTACACTGTATCTCAGGGGCCTTGTATATGGTAGAGATTGGTGGTGCTGCCGGGCCACAGCTTATTGTCTCTTGCCTAGCCTCACCTGGAAGTGTTGGTATTCATCACAGCTTTCAATGTTGTTCTTATACAATATATCCCCCATACCCACCAGCGTGATTTGTCTCACAGGCAAACCTGATCATATATATGTTCCTCCTACTTGAGAACACTTTTCCTGGAACCCCTGGGTGGCTCGTCGGTTAAGTGTCCAACTTTGACTCAGGTCATGATCTCATGGTCTGTGAGTTTGAGCCCCTCATCCGGCTCTGTGCTGACAGCTCAGAGCCTGGAGCCTAGAGCCTGCTTCAGATTCTGTGTCTCCCCCTAGCTCTATGCCTCTCCCCCACTCACGCTCTGTCTCTCTCGCTCTCAAAAATAAATAAAACATTAAAAAAAGAACCCTTTCCTGGGCCCAGTTCACTGTCATATGGCACACAGGCTTTTCCTGATCTGATGCTGTTCACCTCTCTAGCTTTATCTGCTGCTCTGCCCCTCGTAACTTCACTCTATCTAGATGGCCATTCTCAAACAAGCTCTGCTTATTGATTCTAGTCCTTCATATTTGTGTGTCCTCTAAGTTTTTACTCTTTTCCTAGATCTATGAGTCTATTGCCATGCCAGGATCTTGAGTCACATCTAAGTTTTGTTATTAAATTCCTGTTGTTGTTTTTTACTGCTTTTTATTGTGGGAAAATATATAGAACATAAGACTTACCATTTTTCACTGAAAAACTTAATGGCATTAATTATATTCACAATATTGTGCAACCATCACCATTATTTCCATAATTTCTCATCAGCCTAAATAGGAACTCTGTACCTATTAAATAATAATAACCCACACCTCCATTCATCCAACCTCTGCTAACATCAAATCTACTTTCTGTCTCTACAAATTTGCCTATTCTAGATATTTAATATAAATGGAATCATACAATATTTGTCCTTTTGTGTCTGGGATTCTTCCATTTATCATACTGTTCTCAACGTTCATTCATGTTGTAGCATGTATTAGAGCTTATTTCCTTTTCCATGGCTGAGTAATATTCCATTGTATAGCCATACTACATTTTGTTTATACATTCATCTGCTGATAGACACTTGGATTGTTTCCACCTCTGAGGCTATTGTGAAAAATGCTGCTCTTGAACATTGGCACATACTTCACATGTTTTTCCCTCCTTGTGATAAGATCTTATTTCTATTGTAGACCTGGTGAACTTCTACTTATGGTACAGAATCCTTCATATGTAGAAAATGGAGCTCAAACCCAAACCTCCTGACTATGACCAAGGATGTTTTCACTTTTCCCCAATGAATGACAGTCTTTCCTAGATGGGCTATCAAAATGCAGGGGTGGGCCAGGGATGGGCCAGGGGCGGCAAAAGTGGGTCTGCATCTCGTACTCATAAATGTCCACCTGCAGCCACTTTCATGAAGTAACAATATGTGTAGATCACTGTAGGGTGTGTGTGTGTTTATGAATTGGTTAACTGGAGAAGGGTAGAAAAGAATGGGAGGCCGATGGGAAGGAGAGAGATGAGAATAAAAGGTCGTGTGAATACTCAGCAGAACTTTAGCAAGCTACTAAACCATACTATAACAACAAATATGACCCAACAAGGACAACGTAGGTGGTGGGAAGCCAGCATGCAACTTCATTTCATCTGCTGTTACATGAAAATAACTAACACAGCACATGGAATGCAATAAAGGATATTTAATTGACCATATATTAAGTGACAAGATCTAGTCTGAATTTGGTCAAACCCAGCTCCTTGCTATTAATCTTCCCCCTGAGAAATAGTCACTGAGAGCCTCTTTCTCTCCCCTGCCCCAGAGCCTTGAGGCTTTGTACTGAATATTGTCAGCATTTACTGCAGAGTTGTAAGATATTCCAGTTTGTACACTCAGAAGTCCCTTTATTTTTTTAAGTTTATTTTATTTGTTTAAAATATTATTTAAGTTATTATTTATTTATTATTTAACTTTATTTTAAGAGAAGGGGAGAGAGAGAGACAGAATCCCAAACAGGCTCTGCACTATCAGCACAGAGCCCAATGCAAGTCTCAAACCCACAAAATGTGAGATCATGACCTGAGCCAAAACCAAGAGTCAGAGGCCCAACCAACTGAGCCACCCAGGCGCCCAGAAGTCCCTTTATAACCCTAGTCACAGGCCATCATGAAGCAAAGTTGGAAGTAAACAGCCAGTATCTCCTTTCGGTGTCTTTTCCTTCCAGGCACCAGCCGTTAACAGGTATGAATCATTAAGGGTGGCATTTTAGGCATGAGTGGAAAATAAATTTTTTTGGATGTGGTAACCTTTCTGGCACTCCTTAAATCGCACCATCAAGACACACCACAGATCCAGCTTGGCTGAAAGGCCAGTCCTGCCTGGACAGATCCTCTCAAGCCTGAGACACTCTGACAGGAAGCAGGCTTTGAAAGAATGTCCTGCTTCTTGGGGTTGAGCATAACTAGACATTCTGGTGTCATCTTGAAGCAGTCTCAGTAAAAAGGGTTTAAGATGATAAAAGAGGATGTGGCTAAAAAAAGGAAGCCAAAAGGAACTTTGGGGAATAAGCCTGGGAATCAATTTTGCCTTTCCTTCAATTTCCTAGGCCTAGTGAGAGAAACCACAGAGGTTCTAAGACCCACAGGGAGCCACTAGCTATTGTGTCACTGGGCCATTCCGTGGAGCCCTCATGCGGTCCTAGCTCCCTCTCCATATCCAACTCTACCCTCAGTGCCCAACTGCTAATGGGCTCACTTAGGAAGGAAAGCTCTAAAGCACTCAGGATACATCAGCCTTGTGCCTAAATCTCAAAGAACACAAGATTTGTCTTTTACATCTGACTACCTCTCCTATCTCTCTGTGGAGCTTGAATCTTCCTGTCTCAGTTCAGACTCTTAATCTCTTACAATTTCTCCATTTCCTTCCACATAAAATTATCTTTACCTTTAACAGGATCTTCTATAATAAGTCATACAAAATATACTCTTATTTCTCTTCAGATTGCATAAACCTTTTGCCCCTTTAATTCATACTAAAGTATGAATGACCAAAAATAGCCTACTACACTGTCTTTTGCAAGAATAGTTACATTTCCAAAGTAATACTTTCACCAGTGATAGATTTCATGGAATATTTTTTAAAAATTCAAAAGATGGAACAAGATACACCAAGCTAACACTAATCAAAAGAACACTAGAGTAGCTACTAGAGTAGTTATATTACTTCCAGACAAAGCAGACTTCAGAGGAAGGAAAATTATCAGGGATAAAGATGGGTACTACATAATGGTAAAGGAGTCAATTCCTCAAGAAGACATAATAATCCTTATTGTGTATGCCTAACAATGTTGTCAAAATACGTGAGACAAAAATGGATAGAACTACAGGAAGAAATAGATGAATCCACTATTATAGCTGGACACTTCAACAGTGCTCTATCAGAAACAGACAGGTCCAGCAGGCAGAAAATCGTAATGACAGGGGCGCCTGGTGGCTGAGTCAGTTAAACATCCGACTTAGGCTCAGATCATAATATTGCAGTTTGTGAGTCTGAGCCCTACATCGGGCTCTCTGCTGTCAGCATGGAGCCCACTTCAGATCCTCTGTCCTCCCCTCACCTCTACCCTCCCTCACTCGTTCTCTCTCTCAAAAATAAATAAATAAACTTAAATCTGTAAGGACATAGTTGAACTCAACATCACCAAGCAACTGAACATAAATGACATCTACCAACTACTCCACTGAACAACAGAAAACACATTCCTCTCAGGGTCACATGGAATAGTTACCAAGACAGACTACATTCTGGGCCATAAACACACCTTAACAAATTTAAAGAATAGAAACTATACAAAGTATGCTCTCAAAGCATACAGAATTAAACTAGAAATCAATAATGTTAAGATATTCTAAGGTTTATTTATTTTTGAGAGAGAGACAGTGAGAGAGAGAATGAGCAGGGAAGGGCAGAGAGAGACACAGAATCGGAAGCAGGCTCCCGGTTCTGAGCTGACAGCAGAGACCCCTATGTGGGGCTCGACCTCACAAACTGTGAGATCATGACCTGAGCCGAAGTCGGATGCCTAACCAACTGAACCACCCAGGTTCCCTAACATTAAGATATTCTAAAATATTTAGAGAGTAAACAACAAGCTTCTAAGTAACACATGGGTCAAAAAAGTCTCAAGAGAAATTTTAAAATATTTTGAACTAAATGAAAATGAAAATACAACTTACCAAAATTTGTAGCATCCAGTGCAAGGAGTGCCTAATGGGACATTTACAGCATTGAATGCACACATTAGAAAAGAAGAAAGACCTAAAACCAACCATGTAAATTTCCACCTTAGGAAACTCAAAGAGAGGAGAAAATTAAATCCAAAGTAAGTACAAGAAAAGAAATAACAAAAAAATAGAATAGAAATCAATGAAGCTGAAAACAGAAAATCAATTTTTAAAAATCAACATAACCAAATGTGGGTTCTTTGAAAAGATCCATAATATGGATAAACCTTTGGACAGAGAAGCCAAGCAAAAAGGAGAGAAGATACAAATTACTAATACCAGAAATGAAAGATCCCATGTACATTCAAAATGAATAAATACATTATGTAAATATATAATTAAAATGTCCATGATCCCATGGACATTAAAAGGATAATAAAGGAATATTATAAATAATACTATGCTCACAAATTTCATAACTTAGATGAAATAGATCAATTCCTTGAAAGACACAGGTCTTTCTACCAAACTCATTTCTACCAAAACTGACACAAGGAGAATTATATTATCTGAGTAGGCCTTTGTCTATGAAAGAAGTGGAATCAATAATTAGTAACTTTTCAAACTTGAAAGCACCAGGCTCAGATAGTTTTACTGATGACTGCCAACAAACATTTAAGGAAAAAGTCATATTGATTATCTATCACCTCTTCCAGAAAACAGAAGCAAAGAGAATTATTTCCTAATTCATTCTGAGGGCAGTATTATCCTAATACCAAATCAGACAAAGCCATTACAAGAAAACTACAAACCAATATCTCTCCTGAACATAGATGCAAAAATCTTTTAATAAATTATTAGCAAATTGATTCCAATAGTGTATGAAAAGAATTATACACCACAATCAAGTGGGATTTATCCCGGGTGTGCAAGGCTAGTTCAACACCCAAAAATCAGTTCATGTCACCCAGCACATCAACAGACTAAAGAAGAAAAATCATCTGACCATATCAATAGATATAGAAAAAGTACTTGACAAAATCCAACATTCGTTCATGATAAAAATTATTCATGTTGGGGGCACCTGGGTGGCTCAGTTGGTTAAGCCTCTGACTTCGGCTCAGGTCAGATCTTACGTTCGTGGGTTCGAGCCCCGCGTCAGGCTCTGTGCTGACAGCTAGCTCAGGGCCTGGAGCCTGTTTCCGGTTCTGTGTCTCCTTCTCTCTCTGCCCCTCCCCCTCTCATGCTCTGTCTCTGTCTGTAGCAAAAATAAATAAAACATTAAAAAAATTTTTTTAAATCATTCATGTTGGACCTTTTATAAAAAATAAGGTAAGGGGCGCCTGGGTGCCTCAGATGGCTAAGTGTCTGACTTCAGTTTAGGTCATGAGCTCATGGTTTGTGAGCTACAGCCCCACATAGGGCTCCAGCTCAGAGCCTGGAGCCTGCTTTAGATTCTGTTTTCCTCTCTCTCTGCCCCTCCCCTGCTCATGCTATCTCGTTTTCTATTTCTCTCTCTCTCTCTCTCAAAAATAAACAAACATTTGGGGCACGTGGGTGGCTCAGTCAGTTAAGCGTCTGACTTTGGCTCAGGTCATGATCCTGCAGTTTGTGAATTTGAGCCCCACATCAGGTTCTGTGCTGACAGCTCAGAGCCTGGAGTTTGTTTCAGATTCTGTGTCTCCCTCCCACTTTGTCCCTCCCTTGTGCATACTCTGTCTCTCTGTCTCAAAAATAAATATAAAAAAAATACCAAATAAATAAATAAACATTAAAAAAATAAGATAAGGGCTGGCTGAGTCCATGGAATATGTGACTCCTGATCTTGGGGTCACAAGCCCCAGTTGGGTATAGAGATTTCTTAAATAAATAAACTTAAAAAACATCAATAAGACAGATAATAAATTTCACCTAAATAAAAAATACAAAGAGAGAAAAGACTTGCCTTTTTCTAGAGTTTTAAAACATGTTATAAATGGACAACCACTTCCACTTATTCAACCCCCCAAGATAACTTTTGCACAGAAGATAAGTTTTGACCAGGGGTGCCTGGATGGCAACGACTCTTGATTTCAGCGCAGTTGTGTTGCTCTTCTGGCCCCAAGCAGGCAGACATCAGTTAAGAAGGAGCAATTTGCCCTCTGCTGATGGCAAAGTCTAAAGGAAATGATGACCCTGGAGTGTCAGGCCTCTGCTCTCACAAATGAGGCAAGAGGACGAGGTCAGGGTGACAGTGGCAGGCTTCTGCTGCTAGAAGTGAACAGAATCACTTCTGTATTTAATCCTGCATCTCCTTTGGCATTCCTCTGGCCAACTTGGTTCTTCAAAGCACAAGGATTTAGAAGATGAGAAGGATTTTCCAGAGATAAAGGAGGAAAAGAAGAAACCAGTAGCTGTAAACAAGGGGACAGAGCAGCAGAGACAGCATCCTTTGTGTTTCTAAGTGGCCTTTCACTTCTGGGTGTCAAAATAACAACCCCCTGCACCACATGCTCCAAATTCGAGCTCATTATCCACTCTGGCCACAAAAGGGTGGGAATCATGCTCTGGTTAAAGCATTTGTCACAGTATGGTTCAGAACTCTTGCTCAGAAAACTGAAGAATTAAACACATTCAAAGGTATTTAGAATCCCAAATATTAGAGCTAGTTGAGGCCATAAATATTGATTTTTTTTTCATGTCCCATTTAATGAATGAGAAAACTCCAGCCCAGAGAGGTTATAAAAGACTGGCGGAAGGACGTGTGACAAGGAGAGACAACAGAAGACAAGGGAACCAAACAGATGTGGGCTTGATTCCCAAACTCGCAGAAATCATCTTATCCATTGGAGTCCCTGCTTCTTCATATGTAAAATGGGGATGAGAAGAACCATTTCACAGGACTGGTGTGGAAACTAAGATCAAAAAAACCCTGCAGGGAGGGGGGGGCGCGTAGGTGGCTCAGCCCTTTGAGCCCAAGCTCATGTTGTGATTCTTGAGCCCTGACATCAGGCTTCTCTGCTGTCAGTGTGGAGCCTGCTTTGGATCCTATGTCTACCTCTCTGCTCCTCCCCCGCTCACGCTCTACATAAAGTACTCAGTAATATTTTCCTCTCTTTGGTTTCCAGTGTCAAGACCAGTACTCAGTGCCTGGGCTCCAGAATCCCAGTTCGTTCCTCTTTCCTCTGGTCCAAATGACAGTAACAGGTAGTGTCATTCAGGTATCCAGTCATGTTGGAGAGGGGCAAGGTCACCGGCAGGCTCCGGTGGCTCTGTGGTTCTGCTGTCTATGTGACACACTTAACTGGTTTTAGCTTCTGCCTCTCCACTGATACGCTGTGCCTGAAAACCTAGATCCTCCTATGGTTTAATTTTTCCATCTGAGAAATAGTGCAAAGGTCATTATTGATATTATCTGGGATTTTGGAAGTCTTCTCAACTGTTAAATTCAGTGAACTTCTCTTCATTTGTATTTATGTCTACATTTGTTGCAAGAAAAAAACCAAATTCCTTCCACTGAGTCACAAAGTCCTCAGTGACCTGGCCCCAGGCTGTCTTTCGAAGATCTCCTAGCCACTCTCTATTTGCTCATTGTGCTCTAGACAAATTCGCCTTGTTTCTGTTTCTCAAACATACCAATCTTGGTCCTGCCTGGGGGCCTCTACACTAGCTGGGCCTCTGCCCGGAATGCACTTCCCTCATATTCCTGCATGGGGGGCTCCCTCAGAGCTCAGCTTAATGTCACCATCTCAGACGACTCATAGAAGAAGCCACCCATTCACTCACTATTATGTCACTTTATTTTAACTCCCTATGTAGCTCTTCTCACTTGTTGATAATTTTCCTATTTCTGTAGTTACTGTCTGTCTCACTCCACTGGAAGGGAAGGTCTATGAGACAGTAATCTACCTTATTTATTATACCTTAGTGTCCAGAAACTATTCTGGCACATGGGAGGCACTCAACCAATACTTGCTGATTGAATAGACTAAGAAATGAACTCCAAACCACCAAAAGTGAACTAAAGAACATTGTCTCGGGGGAGTGTTCGTTTTAACTAAATCTTGTCTCACAGAAAGTTGCCAACATTCAGAAACTCGCCAGGTCAACTAGGCAGCAGTACAGGAGTGAGAAGAGCGTGGGTAAGGTCAGAAGAAGAATTTTCTTCTAAAGGATCTCAATTGGCTGGCCACCCAAAGGCATCTCTACCAGAAGACCTCTGGAAATGTAGTTCTCTACGTGTTTCTGCAAGGAGACCATCTCAAATATCCGTTTAAAGACAGTTAAATTGTGTTTCAAATGCTCTCTGTTAGGTAAGTGCTCTGGTCTCTCTTGAAGGAGACAATTCTGAATGGGAGTGGGGCTCTCAAGCCAGAGCGCAGCAGTCAGTGGTCCTCAAGAAAGATGAGTTACCTAAAGCAAATGTGAACTTTCCCTATTTTGCCAGTACTCTTTCCCTCCCCACCTCCACTCTGCACTCACTGAAATCCTGCTACTTCATTTTTTTTTAAGTTTGTTTATTTTGAAAGAGAGAGAACCAGCAGGGGAGGGGCAGAGAGATCTGAAGCAGGCTCTGTGCCGACATCGGAGAGCCCAATATGGGGCTCCAACTCAGAAACCACGAGATCATGACCACTGTGACCTGAGCTGAAGTTGGACACTTAACCAACTGAACCACCCAGGTGCCCCCCTACTTCTTCATCTTTAAGGCACAACTATAATGCTACAGCTTCTGAGAAACTCTTAATAAGCCAATACTTTCCCAAATTTCATTATCCTTTAGTATATAAATCCATTATATTATTTCTCTTATTTACCTTATATAATTAAATTTATATACCTAGGGTTACCCTATAAGATCATAAGGGTTACCCTATAAGACTATAAGATTACCCTATAAGATTTATCTCCTCCTAGCAACTATCACAGTTATTTACAGAGAAGAGGTGCTCAGTAAGTGTTAGTAAAATGAGTAAAGGAATAAGAGAGGGTAGTGTTACTCTTACCCAGGTGGTGGCTAAACACCAATTTAGGACTGAGAACAGCAGGTAGGGGTAGTGATCTTGAACTTCCGACAGCATTTACTTATATTCACAGACCTTCTTTTCTCTCTCCACTGGGAGGCTGAAAAGGCAAACCAGCACTTTGCTATGATTCACTCAATTAACCCAGATGAAAGCAAGAGACTTCCCCTAACAGGTGTCCAAGGCATGTGATGTCCAGCCATCCCGAGGACTGAAGATTAACTGATAAGATGGGATATATTGCTTACAAAGTTGTTCTAGGAAGTAACCACTAACATAATTAAATTGCTTTAATTTTAGGTAAATAAAGCTGGAAGATTCATGCTGGGGACATTACATTTTGACCTACGATAACCAAGCCTTCACCATTGCCACCACAGGATGGCCACAGAACAGGATTTCAGGGGGTAATTATTTTTGTTTTTGTCTTTAGGGAAATGAATTTACTCATTTTTACAGGCAAGTGGCCTACTTCCAACTGATTTTATCCTCTTATACAAGCTTTGTCTTGTCCATTTTCTTCTCTTTTGTGATCAGCAAGAGAATATTCAATACTCAAGAACCTGGGGCGCCTGGGTGGCTCAGTCAGTAGAACATGTGACTTCAGCTCAGGTCTGTGGGTTCGAGCCCCGAGTCAGGCTCTGAGCTGTCAGCATTTTGCTTCAGATTCTGTGTCTCCCTCTCTCTGCCCTCCCCTGCTCATGCTTGTTCTCTCTCTCTCACAAAAATAAACATTAAAAAAAATATGGAAGAACCATCCATAATAAGCCACAGTGTCCCCCTCTACGATCTTCATTCGCCTTGACCTCAACATCCCATAGCCAAATCTTAACTCCATGTGCTGGAACCCTGTCTCCCATTTCTGTTTTCTTCCCTGGTCTGTTTCTTTTCTATTATCGTCTCCCATCAGTGTACTCATATCCCTCCCGATTTCCTATCCTCTGACAATTTACTGAGTCTTCTACAAAAACACAGACAAGAATCTCTATGGAGATTGCCAGTCTTTATCCCTATAACTCAGCTCTGCCTGTTTGATTTATATATATGGGGGAGGAGCAGGAGAGATTTGTGGATTCTTGTCACTCCAAGGCACTTTGGATTAAAATAACCAGGGGTTCATTACCTACTAAATCTAAACCTGTGTACCTTTGACTCAGTTACTCCACTCTTGGGTAACCCTTTGACTCAGTTACTCCACTCTTGGGTACATATAGTAAAGAAATGAGCGTCTATGTCCACCCAACACATGTACAAGAATGTTCACAGCAGCTTTATTCATAATAACCCAAAGCTAGAAATAACAAAATGTCTATCAGCAACAAAATGGATAAAGTATGATACATTTACACAATGGAATGATACACACCAAAGAAAAAGAATGAATTATCACTATATATAACACCATGCATGGATGAATCTCAAAGACAATGATGAGAAAAGGAAGCCCAAACACACAAATCTCTCCTGCTCCTCCCCCATATATATAAATCAAACAGGCAGAGCTGAGTTATAGGGATAAAGACTGGCAAAGTGGTTACCTCTGGGGAGATCCTGACTGGGAAGAAGAATAGGGATCCTATTGGAGTCCAGAAACACAATTTATCCTAATCTGGTTTGTAGGTGGTTACATGGTCCTAATACACATTTAAAAAGTTGTCATGATTAGTATACTTTATCAAAGTTATACATCCATTAAAAAGAAAACACATTAAGATTTCCTAAAAAAAAAAAAAAAAAAAGGAGCCCAAGTATTACCACAAATTCCCAAACAGAAAACAAGCTGTGCTCTATCCCTCTCCCCCACATTCTAATTTCACTTCCTCCTTTTGTATTTGTGCCAGGATGGCATATGATGGGTGCTGTTAGCATATGACGTGGGGAAAATGTGCAAAGCAAGCCGACAGCATGGCAGATGGAAGCACACTCACCTTGTGAGAGGAATAGATCTGGACCTTCCTCTTGCAATTTCTTCAGCTGTGGCTCTGGAAGAGGAGCATATGCCCTGGGAAGGATGGTGGGCTCAGCGGTTTCTCTGTGACTACTTTCCCCCTTGATTTCCCCCTCACACTCTACCTCATAGTCAAGGAAGACTCTCTCTTTAAGCGCCCACACCCATGCTCTCCTTTCCATCCATTTAACTCATCACAGCAGGCACGAGGCGCGTACCCAGCATGCCTCTGTTCTTTCCCTACATCACCTGTTCATCCTCTTCCTCACATCCTTCCTCCCTGCCCTCCCCCTGCTACATCCCTCTTCATCTTCCTACTTCTTTTTCTATCCCCACCGCTTTGTGATTCCCTCTCTCTTCCCTATCTTCTCATCCATTTCTTTCCTCCACAATGTGGAACAAAGAGCTAACGATTTTCTACAGCATTCCGAATTATTTAATTTTAAAAAGGAATTGGGGAACAGCCAGATTTTGGTTTATAAATAACACCTTTCCTGTTCATGGAGACTCATCTACATCATGACACGGACATTTGATTTTTAAACTGCATACTGTCACTGTAAAGCTAGAAAAATGAAACCTGATGGAATTGTGATATGGTGGGCTTGCTGGTCTCTCCTCAGGAAAACAATTTCCAGCAACACTGTTATTAAGGACTGAAAAGATTTACTCAAAGTGAAAGTCACATAAAATTTCTAAATGACCTCAATTTATATACACAATAACTTACAAAATGCCTAGTGGTAGAAAAGCAGTTATGGGAGATTTGTTTCATTTCTTCTTTATGACCCGCAGGGAGAGGAGTTGGGGCGGGGGAGCTCCCCTGGCGGAGGGCTAGGCTGCAGAGGTGAAAGGGACGTGCATGGAGACTAGGCAGGTGAGAGGCAGATGGAGCCAGGGCTGGACTGCAGTAGCCTCAGGAGGCTAACTTCACAACCCACTGTCTTTGCCTGTTCTGGGCTGGGAAGGAGGGCGAAGGGCTGCCAGGTGTGGAGGTGTCCGGAAGCGGGCCGGGGGGAAGGGCGCCCTCTAGCGGCAGCTACTCAGCCCTTCCTCCGCCGCCCTGAAGCTCTAACCTAGCACAGCAACACCGAAAACCAGAACTTGTGTCACTCACCCTCCCGCATACTCAAGAAGACCGTTTGGCAGCCAGGGTTTAATTTTACCCCACCGCCAGGGGCCCACCAACTATCTCTTACAGCGGTTTACTCTACTTTCTCCCAAGAGAAGAACCGGAAATAAAACATGCTCCACCTCGCTAGGTTTCCAGCAGGTGTCAGCACTCCTTAGAGGATGATGTCTGGGCAACTACAATTGGCCCCACCTTTGATGCAGCCCCGCAGGTAGCTATTAATGGGACCCTTCAGAATGTCCACAGTAGGGAGGCTCCGGGTGGCTCGGTCAGTTAGGCATCTGACTTCAGCTCAGGTCATGGATCTCACAGTTCATGAGTTCGAGGCCCACACTGGGTGGAGCAGAGCCTGCTTCAGATCCTCTGCCCACCCTCCCCGCCTCTGCCCCTCCCCTGCTCACTCTCTCTCAAAAAATAAAAGCGTTTAAAATTAGAAAAAGAATGTCCACAGCAGGAATATGTTCCTAAATTTTCAAGACTAGGAATAATAATCCCTACCACCCAGGGATTGTATGAGTTGCAGTGCCTAGGCATACAGTAGTGCTCAGTAAATGCTGGTTCCTTCCCATGTCCCTTCCACATCCATCTCATGTCCCTGAAAAAAGATGAGTTGGTAAGGTTATTTCCTCCACACTACTTGGCCAGCAGGGCCAACGTGGTTCCAACATGGTGGTGTCTCCTATTCTCTTAGGCTTGTGACAGTTTGGTGCAGCTGCTTTGATGTAGGAGCATTTTAATATGGCCCAAAAGGCCATCATTGTTTTTTTTACCATAATCAATAATCGCCAATAATGTGAGAAACAGATACCCTCCCTCCTTCCCTTAGAATCCTGCTGATGACTTCCACCTCCCATCCCCAGATGGATGTCAGACCTGCACACTACTTAGGAAGAAAACAAATAGACAAGGACACAATTTTACATCTGGACATTGCTGAGTTACGTCACCAAGTCCCTCAGTCGAACAGCAACTTCAAATCAGTTGCAAAAATAGGTAGCGACCAAAGAGCTCTGCTTTATTACAATCATGTTCAGAAGCTGGCCGAGTTGTCGCCGCTTCAGAAAGTGGGAGTCCTGTTAGGGTGTATTTTAAAATCATCTTACAAACCGCCTTCAAGAAAAATGGGTCATGCTCAGAGAGGAAGGTCCTTTTATTCTGTTGAGCTTCTTTGATAGCTATGGCTGAGCAAAGGGGGGCCTGGAGCTAAGATCGCCCGTTAAAGCCAGTGTCTTATAGACTTTTTTAAACCATAGCTCTTATTATTGATACAGTATGATCAAAACACATTTCACAAAACAATACTTACTAGGTACACACTCATATTTTCTATCTTATTTAAAAGAAAATCTCTGTGACCCTCTAAATTGGTTCTACCACTTACTAAGGGATTGTGACACAGATTGAAAAATGGTGGGCTAGGATGCTGAATTACCCTGTAAAATAGAGAAAAATAAGCGTGTAGTCGCAAGTTTGGCTAGGATAACTGGGAAAATACATGTGAGGAAGAGAGACAGGAAAAGGAAGAGCTGTAAGATGTAGTAAAGACAGAACAATAAGGCGGATAAAATGACCAAGAGCCAGCAACCTGGCTGAGGGACTTCTAAAAGTAGAAACTTCTTGGAGTGCCCAGGTGGCTCAGTTGGTTGAGCGTCCATCCCACTCTTGGTTTCCGCTCAGGTCATGATCTCACAGTTTGTGAGTTCAAGCCCCTCATTGGTCTCTGTGCTCATGGCGTGGGGCCTGATTGGGATTCTCTCTCTCTCTCTCTCTCTCTGCACCTCCCACATTCTTACTGTCTCTGCCTCTCTCAAAATAAATAAATAAACTTAAAAAAAAATAAAAATGTTTTCCCTTTCTAGACTTGTTGATATAATTAAGGTTTACAATGTGATGATTGTGAAACAATTATCACAATAAGGTTCATTAACCCACCCTGGACCTCACATGTTTACCTTCTGTGTGTGTGGTGAGAACTTGTAAGATCTCTTAGCAAATTTCAAATACCCAATACACTACTACTAACCGCAGTCGCTTTGCTGCATGATGTTCATCTCATCGCTGGAAGCTTGCACCTTTTGTTTTGTTTTGTTTTTAGTATTCAGATTTATTGTTCAGGCATCATTCCAGTACTTTGGGTACTGAAAATATACTAGGGTCATTAGTTTTCCTTGAAAATGTATCAATTTATCAATTGCATAATTAAGGACTAAAGTACATGGAGATTCTCCCAATAACCCAAAAAATCTGCACTTCAGATGCTAAGATGATAGTTTGGACAAAAACTCTATTGTCAAGACAATTGCTATTCAGATAGAGAAAACTGAGCGACTTCCATCAATCCTATAGACTTTTTTTTCATAATATTTTATTGTCAAATTGTTTTCCATATAATACCCAGTGCTCTTCCCCTTAAGTGCCCTCCACCATCACCACCACCTCTTTTCCCCCCTCCCCCTTCCCCTTCAACTCTCAGTTCATTTTCAGCATTCAATAGTCTCTCAAGTTTTGCATCCCTCTCTCCCCAACTCTCTCTCCCTCCTCCGCTCCCCCTGGTTCTCCATTGGGTCTCTCCTGTTTTCCTGCTAGACCTATGAGAAGCTTGCACCTTATGACCAGCTTCACCCATTTTCTTCCTTTTTCCCCGGCCCCTGGCAACCACCAACCTCTCTCAAAACCAGAAATTTCTGGGGCGCCTGGGTAGCTCAGTCGCTTAAGCAGCCGACTCTTAAATTTGGCTTGGGTCATGATCTCATGGATTCTGCTTCAGATTCTCTCTCTCCCTCTCTTTCTGCCCCTCCCCTACTTGTAACTCTCTCTCTTTCAAAATAAATAAATTTAAAAATTTTTTCTAAACACAGAAATGTCTGATGTCCCTTTTGAAGCTATTCACCTTGAAGCATCTGTGACCCCTACTCTTGAACTCTCAGTCAAGTTTGTTCCCCACACAAATGCCTCCTGTAAGTAGGTTCGGGATGAAAACGGAGGGGAAGGCTGAATCTCATTTCCGGATGGACACAGTCCAGAACACAGACAGCTCTTATGGGACGAGCATGAGACCCACAAGCTACACTAGCGGTAGAGGCAGGCTCAGAGTCAGGGAATAACAGAGATGGTGGCAAACTTCTGGACTCCTCCCTGGGCTACTCAAACCAATCTTTCTTGGGTCTTGGGGGCGGAGTTAGGCAGGTTTTGGGGACTGAACATCCCAAATCCCCAGTTCTCAGGAGCAGTTTCATGCCTCTGTCAAAGAAGATACGTGGGAACGGCAGAGGTAAAAGGTCCCTCCCATGAAGGCTGTGAGGAGAGAAGGAAGAAGGAGCAGTCCGTAGTCACAGGGACTCTTACCTGGGAAAAGGAGTGAGGGGCTGAAGCTGAGCCTGGATGAAAACGTGGTGAGGGGGGAGGGTATGTGGGAGAGAGTGTGGGAGAGGCAGGGGAAAGTAAAGGGTGGACAAAAGGGGAGAGTGTTTAGGGGCAGAGAATGAAGGGGAAATGTGATAATATTGGGATAAACCTAGCTATTCCAATAAAAGCTGTCTTAGATAAAAAAAAGAGGCAGATGGGTGCCTGGGTGGCTCAGTCCAACTTCGTCCAACCTCAGCTCAGGTCATGATCTCACAGCTCATGGGTTCCAGCCCCTCATTGGGCTCGGTGCTGACAGCTCAGAGTCTGGAGCGTTCAGATTCTGTGTCTTCCTCTCTCTCTGCCCCTCCCCAGCTCAGGCTCTGTCTCTCTCTCTCTCCCAAAAATAAATAAACATTAAAAAAAGTTAAAAGAAAGGCAGATGGTTTGGGTTACCTCCCAACTGCTGAACGTCGAGGTAACATTTTGCCAATCGCTGAGGGTAAGATAGGGAAAATGCTTCACTAAAGACGACACCCTGGGCACGGGACAGCTTCCCCTTGTCTGCCCACAGCCGCTGAGCGCAGTGCTAATGCAAGACACACTATTGGTCCGGAGGGAGATGGTCAGGTACGCGGAGCCGGCAGCCAGGTTCCGTTCTCAGATTTAACGTCGTTGACTCTGCGAGCTGCCCTTGGGGCTCATTTTTGACGGGGGTGATATCCCTTCATCAAAGTGTGCTGGTAAGGAGGACACGGATGGTTGTTACTCTGTACACTCTCTGTTTACTTGCCTGTAAACTATGGAAGTGAATCTCTTAAATGTTGAACTGATGATCTGTAAACTAATACCTCAAATTAATAGGAGAATTGGGAATTTGTGAAGTTTTGGATTATATTTCTCTTGAATCGCTGAGAACAATCCTGGTGCAAAAGCAAAATAGAGCTATTTATTTCATGTAATACTGAAATCCTAACGTGTCAGTTTTCAGAGAGGCAGTATGACCTAGTGTTTAAGAGCATAGGTTTTAGAGACAAACGGCATAGTTCAGATTCCAGCCCCAACAATACTAGTGTGCCACCTTGGGAAACTTACTTCATCTTCCTTTACTTTCCCCATCTGTGAAATGGGCATGATAATAGAATTATGAGGATGAAGTGAGTCAATACATGCAAAGAATTTACAACCATGCTTAGCAGATATTACATATTTGGGGGGTTTTTTAGTTTAGAATTTATGCAATTAAATATTAGTGGAACAAAACTTTAGTAGATTTCAAGTTAAAAATTATAAACACATAAAACTGTCAGATAGACTATGTATATTTGTAAATGGTATTTAATGATTCTGAAATGATAAAAAGAGGGAATCCCAGTGGCCTAGTTGGTTGGGTGCCTGACTCTTGACTTTGGCTTAGTTCATGGTCTCCCGGTTCATGGGTTCAGGCCCATGGGCTCTGTGCTGACAGTTGGAGCCTGCTTAGAATTTTCTCTCTCTCTCTCTTTGCCCCTTCTTGAGTGCACATGAACTCTCTCTTTCAAAGTAAACATTTAAAAATAATAATAAAAGAAAAAATGATCATGAAAAATGTAAAACAAAATTCAATTTCAGCTCTTGGAAAAGTAAAAAATTAAAAACCAAAATGCTCCAATAATATCACTGTTCACTTATATGTGTACAAATTTTCCCCATTGCTGAGAAAGCATCTTTTAACTCTACCCTAGTTGGGGGGAGAGTGAGAAAATACTAGTTTTAAGGTATTTCCAAATACGTTCCTCTGAATTGTAATTTCAAAAAAATCTTTCTCTTCTTCATTCCCTCCCCCCGCCTCTCACCCACCAGAGACAGCAGTCATTTCATTGTTCTAGTTATCGGCTGCATTTTTTAACCTTTTTTTGTTTTTGTCACAGGTAGCTGGTGATTCTAACACAGTTAACTGTATCAATTTCAATAATGTCATGTCCATGCTCTGCAAAAGTCTTTGAAAACAAAGACTCTTTTTTTTTTTTAAGTAGGCTTCATGCCCAGCATGGAGCTCAACTCAGGGCTTGAACTCAGCACCCTGAAATCAAGACATGTGCTGAGATTAAGAGTCAGATGCTTAACTGACTGAACCATCCAGGTGCCCTGTAAGAGATTCTTTATCAATTATCTTTTTTGGAACATTATAGGTTCCCAGATGAGTACACATTTACTCCATTTGAAAATTATTGGAGTGTCTAATTTTCTGACTACATCTCAGTATGTAAAAGTTTCCGATTTTAAGAATTCCATGATAGTGGGCGCCTGGGCGGATCAGTAGGTTAAGCATCCAACCCTTGATACTGTCTCAGGTCATGATCTCATGGCTGGTGAGTTCTAGCCCCACTTTGGGCTCTGTGGTGACAGCATGGAGTCTGCTTTAGATTTTCTGTCTCCCTCTCTCTGTGTCTTCCCTGCTCTCTCTCTCTCTCTCTCTCTCTCTCTCTCTCTCTCTCTCTCTCTCTCAAAAATTAATAAAGTAAACATTTAAAAAATACCATGATAGCAGCATCATGCAAACAAAGATACTGGAATATTAATATATCAAAACATCAAAACACCAGAAAGTGAGATTGCAATCCATATGCTTGAATGTCAGAGATCTGCTCTAATTGTGGAGATAAATCAAGGAGATCCTCCTATTGCTCAGATGACAGACCCTTCCTCGTTCCCTCTGCCTTTTCCCTCTGTGTCTCTGCAGCCACCTGTCCTGAGAGCCCAGCAAGCTGCTGAAAACAGTCCCTGCTCATGGACTCAGATTCCATTAGGTTTCTTGCCTTTTGGCTCATCCTTCCCCACCACGTAGTAAACAGCCTAAAACTGTGACTGTAGCGAGAGCAAGCGAGCACCAGGTGCCTAAAGACCAAGGTCAGGAAGCTGTGTTCTCATTCACAGCTGTGGGTTCATGGGGGCAAGATCAGACTGTCACAAATAAGCTAAGAGGCAGCCAACATCTATTTCTCAGGGATTTTTTTTTTTTTGGAGAAAAACCTAAATTTTCCAACTCAGTGGCTTTTAAAATTAGGAACATGGGGCATCTGGGTGGCTCGGTCGGTTAAGCATCTGATCAGGTAATGATCTCATGGTTCGTGGGTTCGAGCCCCACATCAGGCTCTGTGCTGACATCTCAGAGCCTGGAACCTGCTTCAGATTCTGTCTCCCTTTCTCTCTCTGCCCCTCCCTGGCTCATACTCTGTCTCTCTGTCTCTGTCTCTCTCTCAACAATAAATCACATTAAAAAATTTTTTAATTAAAAAAATAAAATTAGGAACATAATTAGGGAACCTAAACGTTTAGTTACTGAGCACCTCAACACTTGACAATTATTAGTGTTTATGTTTGTATTATAGGCAGATTTCAGAAGGAAAAATAGAGAGGGCATAGGGCAGGAAGTCAAAGGTAGAAGGAGAAAGAGAGAAGACATGAGAAACAGGGAGACATGGGCTGAGGGAAGGGGGTGAAAACAGTATAACAGCCAGAATCCTAAGGAGGCAGAGGGAGGCTCAGAAAGGAGGAAAAGGAGGGAAAATCTAAAATAAGGGTTTTTTTTTTTTT